>NC_057863.1:430516100-430869600 GCF_019393635.1 Dromiciops gliroides
AATGCTTAGCAGGAAGTAGAAACCCATGATATATGGAAAATGACCAACTGCATCTATTTTTCCTTAATGAATTTAAGTTCCCATTTCCAGACAACTTATATCCGAGAGTACCAAAAGAAAAAAAGATGTGATCATTGCACTATTAACGATGATCTTTGAAGGATACAGGAAAGCAGGAAAGGTACTGCAGGACTGGAAAAGGGCAAATACCCTCATTTTTTACAGTAACAGAGAAAAGTCTTCAAACCATAGACCAGAGAGAATTTTTATTGTTGATAGAATTCTAGAACATACTATTAAGGAGATGGTTTGTGTATAGAATTAATTGTTATTTGAGGTTTTTATGCCTTGGCATGCACTGGCCTGGGGCTCCACAAACCGCACAGTGCTCCACCCACTGGTTGTAGCCGTTGCCATGGTGCTGGCACCTCACATCATCACCACTCGCCAACATCTATATGGGACTGGCAAAATTATAATGATTGGAAGCCTAGTGAGGGCAGTCATGTGACTTTCAGAGCAGCCAGACAATTGGTTGGGGGCTGTGTGGGGTTTCTGGGAATGGGGAGAAGTCACCATTCTAGCTGGAAGCTGGAAGGCATCGGGAGTTCTACTGTGTATTCTCAGCTGATTCCTGGGTGGTGGTGTTTTTCAGGTTGTATAATTTCCCTTTCCCCATTTTATTTCCTTTCCCTTGATCCTACTGATCCTGTTTATGTCTATTTTTTTTTAAGTTCATTCTTATTAAAATAAATCCTGTTCTGTTTTGAGGGAGGCTGCCGGTCTCCTTCCTTGCCCCAATATTGCAGTGAGCCGATTAGCTAACACTCCCCAATTAAAAATTGGTCCCCACATTTGTGAGCACTTAGGGAAGAAAAGGTCACTGAATGAGAGTATGAAGAATAGGTCTTTGCTAGATTAATTTCATTTCCTTTTTTCGTAGGGTATCTAAACTAGTTAACCAGGGGATTTCTGTAAATATAGTATATTTAGACTTAAACAAAACATTTAACAAAGTCTCTCATGCAATGCTTATGAAATGAGATGGGATAGGTAACAGTAGAGATAAGTAGATTTGGAATTGGTTAAGTAATCAGACCCCAAACATAGTCAGTATCAACAGTAGAGTGCCCTACACATCTGTCCTTAACCTTGTGTTGTTCAACATTTTTATCAAAGACTTGGATTAAAGTCTGAATGGAATCCTTATCAAATTTGAAGATGAGCTGAAAATTTGAGAAATAGCTAACATATTGAATGATAGAATCTAGATATAAAAGGTCCCAACAGTCTCAAATAATGGTTTGAATTATATGTGATTAAATCTAATACAAATAAAGGTAAAGTTCTATATTTGTATTAAAAACAAATTATTCACAAGATGAAGATATAGTTAAATTACAATTCATATGAAAAATAATTTGGTGATTTTAGTGGATTGAATTCTTAATAAGAGTCAATAGAGTGACAAGGCAGCCAAAAAAGGCATATTGCTGTCCTTGGCTGCTTTGAAAGGAATAGTATTCTCTAAACTTAGCACAGTGCCACGTAAGTGCTTCAGAAATGTTTTTATATTCTTCTATTAATTCATTTTATTCAGTCTTGGTTAGACTACATATGGAATACTGTATTGAGATTTAGATGTCACAGTTCAAGGATGACCTTTCCGGAAGAAGGTACCTAGGATATACCATATGACTGAAGGAACAGGAAAAGTATGAAAGAGAAAAATCATTGGGAACATGATAGTTGTCTTTAAAATATTTGAAGAGAGGATTAGGGTTGATCTGCTTCTCCCCCAAAGGCAAAAGTAGGAGAAATAAATGGAATGAGTTGCTTCTGAAGATGTAGATTCCCTTTCATTGGAGGTCTTTAAGCAAAGGCTGCCCAACTAAATAATTATTGGGGGTTATTTAAAAGGGATTCATGATAAGGAGTATGTTGGTCTAAATTTTTGAACTTTTAGATTTTGTGACAGGGCTGTTGGCCTAATGTTTTGGAATAATACACCAAGACAATTTGGGCAAGCTCTATCAAGAAGAATAACCTGCCCAGCAGAGAATGCATGTGCAAGGACACAAATTGGAACAATCCCTTCTTCAGTGTATAGTCATGTAAACTGGATTTTTTAAGGGGAAGGTGAGACTCCAACAGGTGAGTTGTTTGAAGTCTGCCAGAAAGAGAAGAAGAGGGGGCAGCTATGTGGCACAGTGGATAAAGCACTGACCCTGGATTCTGGAGGACCTCAGTTCAAATCCAGCCTCAGACACTTGACATTTACTAGCTGTGTGACCTTGGGTAAGTTACATAACCCTCACTGCCTTCCAAAAAACAAATAAACAAACATAAAGGGAAGAAAATTTTTCTAGATAGTAGAGTGGTTTGTATTTCCTCAGATTAAATAAAATCTGTCCTAATTTCAATATTTTGTTAACCTGAGTAATGAGTTGAGTTTTCTCTTAGAGATAGAGATAGACCTTAAAGCACAGGTACAACTCACTTCTGATGTTCCAGGGGTATCCTGGGTGGAGGAAAAAGGAGGCATAGAAATTATTATTGGGGAACCACTAAGATGAGTCGAATCATTTATATAAAAAGGCAGCCAGGTGGTGCAGTAGATAGACCTTTGACCCTAGAGTCAAGAAAATCTAAGTTAAAATTTGTCCTCAAACACTTAGATGTGTGACCCTGAGCAAGTCACTTAACTGCTATTTGCCAGTTTCCTCATCTGTAAAATGAGAATAATAATAATAATAGCATCTACCTCCTAGAGTTCTTACGAAGATCAAATGTGACTACAAAAATCAATTAGCATTGCACCTGGCACATAGTAGGTGCTATATGAAGTTTGCTATTGTCATTGTTATTAAAGAGGCATGGTGCTCAATTGATACATGTATATACATATATCTGTATATGCATACACACACATATAGGTCTAAAAAGACAAAAATTAGAAAAAAAATGCAGGGATATTTTGAGGACTAAAAATTAGTTTGTAAGAAAAATGGGCATGTGGGTAGTATTTGAAAGATAAAGAGTACTTCTCCAAATCATTTTGCCAGTAAAACACTGGCAGCTGCAAGCCACAGTGGGGAGAACATTAGACTTGGAACACATTGAGAAATAAGTTTGAATCCTGCCTCTGTTACTTCCTAACTATGTGACCATGGACAAATTACTGAACCTCAGTTTTGTGTTGTTTTATTTTTAATGCATAAAATTGACATAACAAGACCTGTAGATGGTACTTAACTCACAGGGATGTGAAAAGCAAAGGGATAATGAAGCTGAAGTACTTTGGAAACCTTAAAGCTCTATATAAATGCCAATTATTACTATTAGCAGGATTTATCTATAGAATAAAGTCTAGAGTTCCAAGTCTACTGCATTACTGCAGAATTTTCTTAATGTATGGGCCTGACCGCATTGTCCCCCTGCCAAAAAAAAAAAAATTTAAAAGCTTCACTGGCTTCTATTGTCCATAGAATAAACAACTTCTTGGCTTGGAATTCAAGGTGCCAATTTACCAATCTAATCTCATTTCATAGTACTCTCCTTCACACATTCTGTTCTCTAGCCAAACTCATTCATTGGTTTCTGCTCTCATCCTAGCCCTTCCCCTCTGAGTCTCTGGTACACTGTTCTTCCATACCTGGAATGATTATGTTGCATCTCTATTGACATTTCCCCTCCTTTAAGGTCCAACATAGGTGTCACTTCCTCCATGATGCCTTTTTCTGATCTCCCAATTGGAAGTAATCTCCACCTCACCGCAGGCCCTTGGGCCATTCCCATTAGCCTCTCCTATGTACTTAGTCATTTTCTAACTTGTATTAGAGCTATTTGTTTACATGTCTCACCTCCTTATTAGACTTTAATCTCCTTATGGTCAGGGACTGTTGGTTTTCATTTCTGCAACCCCAATATCTAGGACAGACAGGCAGTCAACTAGTCTCTATGTGTCAGGCATTATACTACATATGGGGAATACAAAGGCATTTCCTGCTCTCATGGAGTGCCCAGTCTAATGGGAAAGACAATATACAATTACATATAAATTATTTAAACTGATTAAATTAGAGACAATTTTTTGAGGGAAACCATAGGCATGGAATAGGGCAGGGAAAGGTGAAATGCCAGGTAATATAGTAGAAAGTATCTTTTATTGAAACAAGGAGATTATGAATTAAAAACTAATGTTAAAAACCTAGTGGGGATGTCAAAATTTGCAGATTATGAGGAAAACCTAACTGCTTCCCCAACTGCTTCCTCAGATCCTAACACCTACTTCTGAATTGCCAAGTGCAGGAAGTGGGTTTTGACATTTCAGACTTATCATGAAGGCAAATTGTTTTTCTTTTCTTCCCCACAACGTTCTTTTTTTGTTTCTTTGATAAATAGTTCTAAGAATGACCATTCAAGGATAGGCTCCCACAGTTTTCACATCAGTGGCAAAGCATAAATTAGACTCTGGGTTTCTGGACTGCTGCCATTTTTAGACAGGTGGTCCCCTACCACTTAGAACAGCCTGCTCATTTATATTCAAGTCCTACATTTCTAAGGGCTGAGAAGTTTCAGTGATAGATGACATAAAATGCATGACTAGAGACTCCAGATATTAGCCTAATTCAAGTATCCATATGTTTGGAGAGGGAGAGTAGTTGAGGGATTTACTTTTTAGCATTCCTAGCTTTAAGGATTGGAGGAATATGTCCTGATTATTTATCCAGAGTTTTCAGATAATTCCTTAACTTCCTTAAGCTTCAGTATAAAAATGGCCAATTCCAACATGAAGTGATAAAACAGGAAGATATAAAAAATTCTGTGCACTAAATGAAACAAAATAAAACTGGTTCTAATGAGTGATATGATATGCTTGACATAGATTTTTAAAGCTTGATCAGGTTGTATCCTATGAAAAGTTCTGTTTATGGAATCAAATTTTGGATTTCAACTTTTTAAAGTCTGTCAACTAGAGCCTATATTGATTTAGATCTAGAAAGTATAGAGCTTGATTTAGTGTTTTCCATGATACCAAGTTTATACAATGAAAATGGAATGCTGCCATCCATGCTAAGGAGAACAAAGGCACAAAGATGCAACCACTATATATCAAAATAGTCATAGTCACAACTTTTTTGTGGGGCAATGAGGATTAAGTGACTTGCCCAGGGTCACACAGCTAGTAAGTGTCAAGTGACTGAGGCCTGATTTGAACTCAGGTCTTCCTGAATCCAGGGCTGGTGTTTTATCCACTGTGCCACCTAGCTGCTCCCCATAGTAAGACTTTTTGTGGTAGATAAGAAATGGGTGCTCAAGGGGGTAATTCTTCCTAGATTCATGGAACACTTTGGGTCTACATTCTAAAACACTAGTTCACAAGCCCCTACCAGTGTGCCTATTTTTGACAGCCAGCTAAATGGACAATAGCTCAAAAGGAAGGCATTTTTGCTGAGATGGCATTGTAGAAGCAATTGTCACAAAACATTCTTCCCATAAACCTGGGGTACAATCTCCCACAACAACATAGAACATCAATGGAAAAGACAAATATGTGGAGTACAGTTGTAGAAAGGCACAGATGCAGGATAGGCAACTCATGGTTCTAGAACTGTAGGGTCTTAATATTCCTTTCCCTTCCCACAGTATCATCATAATCCTTTTCCTTTGTGCCCCATGTGTCTTCTGGGAAGGTTGATCAGTTGGACTCCCTATAGCTCAATTCCCAAATGCCAGGGCGCTCTCTTGAATCCAGAGCAGGATTTTTCTTTCTTTTTTTTTTCCTGCTGCCAGAAAAGCTGACAGGAGAGGAAATTAAGGGGCTGGCACTCATCAAAGCTGACACAATGGAGTAATTGCCTAGAAAATTTGTAAAGAATCCCTAGTACAGGAGATAATGGCTATCAGCCATTTAGTTCCATCAAGAAAAATGTATTCATATTTTATAAAGGAGTGACAACGCAAAAACTTCTTCACACTTAATATAAGACATTATCGCCTTGTTGTCTCTTGTTACTAGCCACTTTTCTGTGATTTAGGGCTGGGAGAGAAATCAGTTGATTAGGGGTGTTCCAATCAACTCTTACTCCCCTAGTACATTAGGAAATCAGAGGAAAGCTGTGTATAAATAGATGCAGAGCTATTTAAGAAAACAATGAGAACAATATACAAAGTGACTAAAATTATCATAGGATCATAGATTTAAAATTGGAAGATATGTTTAGAGTTCATCTTGTCTGTCCCCTTCATTTTTTATAAATGGGAATATTACATATATATATATATATAAATATATATATAAAATATGTACATATACAAATGCAATCATATATACATATGTATATACATATGTACATACACATATATACATGGCCATTGTATATGTATATACACATTTTAAATATATAATGTACATACATTATACATATGTATATACATGTATATATATGTATGTATTTATGCACAAATCTTAAAACCACAATAAAACTTTTATAATACCCTGGATACAGATGTCTTTAAGGTTTTCTAAGTGTTTTAAATACATTATCTCATTGTATCCTCATAACAACACTGTATGGTCAGTATTATTATTAATACCCCCAATTTACATATGAGGAAATCAAGGCATAGTGGCTTATGCAAGGTCACAAAAGTAGTCAAAAGAACACCTAAAGGAAGCCAAACTCTGAGTAATTAAAATAACTAACATTGGTCCCAGGGACTAAACAATGAATTGTGGTTGCTCTCAGCAAACAGGTAGCAGGGAATACTGTTTCACACTGCTACAGACAATATAACTGTAGCAGTTATATTTGCCTGTTTCTTTGTTACAAGGGGAGGTTCAATCTTAGGGATGGGAGTAGAATATCTAGAAATTACTGTGTTGTTAAAAACAAGACATCAATAAAATAATTTTTAAAATATAATTTAAGACTAAACCTACTAGATACTACCATTGCAGATGCTAAGTTACACTTATTATCCTAACTTAGGAATAAGTAAAATTGAAGGATAATCACCAATTTTTTAGTTTGTTTTGGCTGTGTGAGCCTACTCTGAGAATATATTTCAAATTTATTTATTTATTGCTTATTATTTATTACTTAGTATTGACACTTTGCTTGACAACTATTTTATTTACTGTCATCATTTTGGAAAGATGACCAGTGTCAATCACTTGAAAAGCAAAAAGATTATGGATTTTGCTCAATGTCAGTGGAGCATCAGAATGCTAAGAACATAATTCCATTGACAAAATCATTTTTGCTACATGCTTTCAGTAGAGTTCAAAGTATAACATTGATTTTTACTGAGCACATCACTCAACTGAGGAAATATTATCATTTCTTTTCCAATGTACTGAACCTTTAAATCTGATCTTCCTGTGCTATATTTTAATGTCAAAATTAGCTCTTCCTCTGCTGAAGCATGACTAGGTGAAATTAAGGAATTGGCAAGGAAGGAACCAGAAAAGCTTACCATCAAATGTATAAAAAAATTATGACAAATCAATTAAAATTCCTATTTATGAATTAAATTAATTAAAATATTAAAGAAGAAATCACTTAACCACCTCAAAAGATATCTATCTTCCATCCTTGTCTCTTTTTCTCCTATCTCAGAGGGAAATTTGTCCCTCCCCTTTTCCAAGATTAACTGTCATTCAATAACTTTGATCCCACCCCTTTCCCACCTCTTCCATATCTTGCTCTATTAACTAGTTCCTCTTTATTGCATCTCTTACTCTACACTGGCTCCTTCCTCTTTGCCTATTGTATGCTACTTCCCCTTTTGGATGAAAACATTCCATCTGCTGAAAGAGAAAGAAAAATAACAATCTTGTAAAGGAAACTTTTTTTTTTTAAAAGTCAACTTGAGGGAAAAAAATAGCTTCTGAGGTAAAATGTTGAGTAGAGGTATAGACTATTTTGAGTGCCAGATAGGGAATTCCCCTTCAGATGAATGTACCTATTTGAAGGACCTGTTTGAAGGTAGAACTTTGAATGAGGTTTAGAGGGTTTTTAAAATAATAAGTATTTTTATTTATTGTTTTGATTTCCAAATTTTATCCTTTCTTCCCTCCATTTCCTCCACCCTCCCTGAGATGGTAAGCAATCAGATATGGGTTATACATGTGTAATTATGTAAAACATTACCATATTAGTCATTTTGTACAAGAAAACTTGAATAAAAGAAAAAATGAAAGAAAATAAAAAATAGAGTGCTTCAGTCTGGTTCAATCAATATCAGTTCTTTCTTTGGAGGTGTATAGTATACTTCATTATTAGTCCCTGGGGATTGTCTTGGATCATTGTATTGCTGAGAATAGTTGTCATTCACAGTTCTTCATCAAACAATATTAATGTCTCTGTACACAACATTCTCCTGGTTCTGCTCACTTCACTATACATCAGTTCATACAAGTCTTTCTGGGCCTTTTTGAAATCATCCTGCTTATCATTTCTTATAGCACAATAATATTGCATCTCCATCTTATACCGCAACTTGTTTAGCCATTCCCCATGGGCATTCCTTTGATTTCCAATTTTTGGCCACCACAAAAAGAGCTGCTACAAATATTTTTGTACAAATAGGTCTTTTTCTCTTTTTTGGAATGTCTTTGGGATATAAACCTAGCAATGGTATTGCTGGATCAAAGGGTATGCACAATTCGATGCCCTTTGGGCATAGTTCCAAATTGTTCTCCAGAATGGTTGGATCTTTTTATAACTCCAACAGTGGGTTAGTGTCCCAGTTTTCCCACATCCCCTCCAACATCCAATATTTTCTTTTTTGTTATATTTGCCACTCTGATCAGTGTGAGGTGGTACCTCAGAGTTATTTTAATTTGCATTTCTCTGATAAATAGTGATCTAGATATTCTTTCATATGATTATAGATAGCTTCTATTTCTTTGTCTGAAAATTGGCTGTTCATATCCTTTGACCATCTATCAACTGGGGAATGACTTGTATTTTTATAAATTTGACTCAGTTCTCTATATAATTGAGAAATGAGGGCTTTATTGGAGATATTTGTTTCAAAAATTATTTCCCAGTTTTCTGCTTCTCTTGAGGTTTAGAGATTTTTAAGGATATATTTGATAATATATATATATATAAGGTAATGTGGGGACCAATTTTTAATTGGGGAGTGTTAGCTAAGTGGCTCACTGCAATATTGGGGCAAGGAAGGAGACCGACAACCTCCCTCAAAAGAGAGCAGGATTTATTTAACAAGAATGAACTTTAAAAAAACACAAACAGGATCAGTAGGATCAAGGGAAAGGAAATAAAATGGGGAAAGGGGAATTATACAACCTGAACAACACCACCATCCAGGAATCAGCTGAGAACACACAGAAGCATCCTGTCTCCTTCCAGCTTCACACTAGAATGGCCAAAAAAGCTCCCTTCTTCCCAGCAGATGCCAGGCTGACCACACACAGTCCCCAGTCAATTGGCTGTCCACTCTGAGTCTCATGACTGCCCTCACTGGGCTTCTAATCGTTATAATTTTGCCAGGCCCATGTAGGCATAGGTGAGTGGTAATGACATGAGGTGCCAGAGCCATGGTGATGGCTACAACCAACCAGTGGGTAGAGCACCGTGAAGTTTGCAGAGCCCCAGAGGCCAGTGCGCACGCCGAGGTTTGTTTTTTTTTTAATTCTAGCCAAGGGCAGCTAGGTGGTGCAGTGGATAAAGCACTGACCCTGGATTCAGGAGGACCTGAGTTCAAATCTGGCCTCAGACACTTGACACTTACTAGCTATGTGACCATGGGCAAGTCACTTAACCTTCATTGCCCTGCCAAAAAAAAAAAAAATTAAAAATTTGGGGTGGCTAGGTGGCATAGTGGATAAAGCACTGGCCCTGGATTCAGGAGTACCTGAGTTCAAATCCAGCCTCAGACACTTGACACTTACTAGCTGTGTGACCCTAGGCAAGTCACTTAATCCCAATTGCCTCACCAAAAAAAAATAATTCTAGCCAAAAGATGGGGTCATAAAAACCTCAAATAACAATTAATTCTTTACAGTAAATAATTGTTTTAAGCCACTGGGATGATTGTATAAGACAAAGGCTCTTTACTTTACGTATTATATATATATGCACATATATAAAAATGAATTTTATTTTTATTTCAATGTTTTATATTAATGTTTTAATTTTAATATAATTGGTTTCCTTTGTAATTCTATTAAATTTATAGTATGACTTTAAGAGCATTATGTGGATAAGGGGCCCATGAATTTCACAAGACTGTCAAAGAGGCCCACAACGAAGACAAAAAAGTTAAAAAAAAAAAACTCTGACAACAATACCATTGGACTCAAAACTGACCCTAAAGTGCAATCATTGGTTTTTACATCAGTCATTTATTAAGTTCCTACTGTGTGTCAACCACTATGATAAACACTGGAGATAAGAAAAGAGGCAAAAGACAGTTCCTCCCCACAAGGAGCTTACAATCTAAGGGGATTTAACACCATAAGTCAGAAATAGACAAAGTTGTACTAATAATAAACTAGATCTGTGAATATATACATGACATTTTAAAGTTTAATTTCCATTATCATTATTTTCTTCATCACTTTCTTTTTTTTTTTCAGGGCAATGGGGGTTAAGTGACTTGCCCAGAGTCACACAGCTAGTAAGTGTTAAGTGTCTGAAGACAGATTTGAACTCAGGTACTCCTGAATCCAAGGCCAGTGTCTTATCCACTGCGCCACCTAGCTGCCCCCCCCATCACTTTCTTAAGTTTAGATAATCAAGAAAACAATAAATCAAGCTCTAATTTATAGCAATTGCTGGCTTTTAGGTTGTAAATGCTGTCACTGAAAATTAAAGATTTAGCTAGCTTGAGTAGTATGAGATGGCTTTAGCACATCCCTGGAAATAGGTCAGTGTTTATGAGGAAACAATAACTCAATGCATTAAGAAACCAGAAAAGAAGCTATAGAAAGAGGTAAACAGAAAAAAAAAAAGAGGATATTAAGCTAAGTACAGAAGTCACAAGAAGCTGGGGACAGAAGACAGAGAAGGTAACTGGAGAACGTATTTCCAGCTGAGATAGCTGACTGCTAATGAACAGTGCTTCTAACTACTTTGATGGAAACTGGTTAATTGGGAGGTAATATTTTGCTGATTGGCTTGAGAAAAGCTGGAGCAAGTGAGAGAGTCAAATGCTATGCTGATTGGAGAGAGCTGAATCCTGCTGCTATGCTCAAAGCTGTCTAGGTTTATTGCTCTCTAGAGCCATCTGCATACTGAAAGAGAAACCTCTCAGGAGTCCCTTATTGTCTTGAGAATGTGTTTGAAAATGAAACAAAAGGGGAAAGGCAGATTTTACATCTACTTTATTGTAGGATATGATTATTGGAGAAGAGATTTTTACTTCACTAGAATCTGATCAAAGAAGGTAGAATCCTGTTCAGTGAAGAGTTACTTGGGCTTATCTGCATTGACTAGATATCCTGAGAAATTTTTTAGTATTCTGACTTAAGGAAATTTCATGACTGAATGAGTATAATGTTGATTTTTTGTTTTTGTTTTTCCATTTTTGTTTTTGTTAAAAGATACTAACACTTTCCCAGTAACCAATTAAGGATGGCTTTGAGCTAAAAGAGTTTGTTATGACTGTACCAAATTGAGTGTGGAAAATATGAATAGAGTAGCAGACTCACATATTCCTGATTCTTCCTAAAGGGATCAAGAAAAGAAGAACTTGTGATACAGAGTTGTGATTTACCCCAAGGCACCTGATATCTCCATTTATATTCCTCCCTATTAGGTTTCTATAGGTGTATGACCACTTTCCCTCATTGAAATTTTTTGTATTTGTGGAAGATTATGACCCAGTTTTATTCATGGACTGTGATATGTAGACTATTGCTATTTTTACCTTCTATTGAGTACCTGTGATACTTGATTATTCCTGATTTTGCTGTCGCTTAAGTAAAAATTATAATTCCTGCTCTTACATCTATTGAATAAATGTTATAATTATTGCTTTTGCCTTATCATTCAGTAAATATTTTTGTTTGAGTCAAGGGGAGGAAATTCTAGTAGCAGAGAAGGCATGGTTTTGAAATCCAAAAAAAAAGAAACAAGGCTGAGAGGAGAAAGAAAATCAGTCAAAATGTTGTGAATTCCCACAATGCCTGGGGTCTCCTTGCTATGAAGCAGCCCACCACCCTTGCAGTCTGCTCACCTTTGCATAATCTATTTATATCCTGCCTACATTGGATCATTTCCCCTGGGTTTCCCTTCGGGGAAGGACCTAATCTGGTCCTGTCTTGCCTCCATGCCAGATACCTTCACATCCCCCCCCCCATTTTTTCAGCTCCCTTTGTGTGTTGTCTTCCCCCATTAGAATATAAACTCCTTGGGAAGGGGAGGCTATGTTTCTCTTTGCTTATATTTGTATTTTCAGTGCTTTCCACTATCCCTGGCATATAGTAAGTGCTTAATAAATGCCTGTTTGTTTATTTCCAAGTCTCTTGTCTCTCCCCTGTTTAATCAATCTTATGCACAGATCAATTTCTTTAAAAATAACTTTGATCATGTGACTTTCCTACACACACACACACACACACACACAGAGGCTCCAAGTTGATTAGATAATAAAGTCCAAACTTGGGACCCAAGTTTTCTCCATGATATGGTTCCAACTTGACTTTATCCCCTGATAAATATTCTTTACACATCCAACACCATAGCCAGTCTGTGCTATCCAATGGTCTTTTCTAAATTCTCATCTTTCTTGGCCTCTTTGCAACATTTTACATTAATAACCAACCTCTCCTGGATACTTTTTCTTCTTTGGGTTTCCATGATATTGTTTTCTCTTATTTTTCCTCCAACATACCTGCCCCCTGTTTAGGTTTCACCTTCTTTGTATGAATATTCCTCAAGGTCCTATCCTGGACCCTACTCTCTATATGCTGTTTCTCTCAGTGATTTCTTCAACTCTCCTTGGTTCAATATATACATCCTTAGTCTCTTACACGAATCTTCAAACATCAACTGCTTATTTAATATTTCCAATTAAATGCCCTGTGGCCATTATCAAACTCAGAATGTCAAAATTAGAACTCGTTATTTCCCCCTTCCCAAATCCACTCCTCTATAAGATTTCCCTATCTCTGTCATGAGCACCACCACCCTTTCAGTGACCAAGGTTTGCAACTAGGAGTTGCCCTTTATTTTTTACTCTCCAGAATGACAGTATTATAGAATTAAAGGGTTGGAAGGGAATCCAATCCATACATGAAAAGAATGCCCACTATGATATACACAATAAATTGTCATCCATACCCTGCTGGAAGGGGTAAGGTACCCACTTCTCAAGGCAGTCCATCCCCCTTTTGGATAACTCACATTATTAGGAAGTTTTCTTAGCATCATACCTAAACTGGCTTCTTTGCAACTTCTATTCACAGTTCTTGATTCTGCTCTCTAACATCAATCAGTACAACTCTAATCTCTGATCCATATGATAACTATGTGTCTTCTGTATCCTGAATCTTTTCTTATCCAGGCTAAATATACCCAGTTCTTTCAACTGATCCTCAAGTTTATGGATGTCTTTCTTAAACTTTGGTTAGAACAGGGATGTCAAACTCAAATTGAAACAAATGCCCTGTGGGACACATATTGACTTAGAATAGTACAAATTAGCATTACCTATGTTGAATTGTATTTTTATTTTATTTAACATTTCCCAATTACATTTTAATCTGCTTCAGGCTGCACTCAGTAATTTTGCCAGCTGCTCCTAGTGAGGCAAGCTTGATACTTCTGTTCTAGAAGATTTATGACAAGGGTGAAATTTAGTGGGGCTATTACTTCCCTATTCTTGGAACCTATTCCTTTCATAATGCAGATCAAGATCATATTAGATTATTTTGTGGCCATCACATCATACTGTTGACAATATGTTGAGCTTACAGAACCTTAAAAATTCTAGATCTTATTCAGAATAATTGCTGTCTAACTCTGCTTCTCCAACTTGTACTTTTAAAATTGACTTTTTTGTACCCATGTGTGATACTTTACTTTTATCCTTATTGAATTTCATCAAATCTTAATCCTGTCAAGAACTTTTTGGATTTTGACTGTCCCTCGCTGTAAAATGCAAAGTATGATCAAGCCTTGTCAATTCTGTCTTTATAATGGCTCTCACATACATTTGATTCTGTCTAATCACACAGTTACTATCTTTAGTTCAGATCCTCATCGTGTTTCCCTGTACTATTTTGATAGCCTTCTAATGGGTTGCCTTCACTTAAGTCTCTCCCCTTTCCAATCTACCCTCCACAGAGTTTCCAAAGTGCTATTTCTAACACATAGTCACTCCCCTGATCAAACAGTTCTGTGGCTCCTTATTACTTCTGGGATAAAATACAAATTTCCCTATTTGGCATCTAAAGTCATTCACAATTTATCTTCAGCTACATTTCCAATATTATTATAAATTATTTCCTTTCATGTACATTATGAT
Organism: Dromiciops gliroides; assembly: GCF_019393635.1. Lineage (NCBI taxonomy): Eukaryota > Metazoa > Chordata > Mammalia > Microbiotheria > Microbiotheriidae > Dromiciops > Dromiciops gliroides. Next base: position 430,530,609 of record NC_057863.1, read on the forward strand.
TATTCTAAACCATCCACACACAATATTCCAGTTCTTGACCTCATGTCTTTATACAGGCTATCCCCCAAGCCTAAAATGCATTACCTCTTCATCTACTACTCTTAGAATCCAGGTTCCTTCAAAGCTCAGTTCAAAGCCTCATATAGCCTTCTTCCAGGTGCTAGTATTCCCCACTCCTCAAAATTCCTTGTGATTACTTTGTCTACGTTATGCTCTTATCTATTTTCTTGGTTTTCCCAGTAGAACACAAGTTCCTTGAGGACAGTCTGTTTTGTTTTTGTTTCCCTAGTGCCAGACATATATTAGATGCTTATTAATTGATTAATTAATTCTCAAACATACCAAGTATTTTACTATTGCCCAGCCAGTTCCTTGTGCTTAGAATATCCTTTCCCCTTTTGATCTCTAGCCATCAGAACTCTACCCATCTCCCAAGGCCCAGCTCCAGTGAAACTATCACTATGAACCTTTTCCTAAAGGCAGGGTAGCTAAATATTCTCTTTCCTCTGTATAACAAAACATTTTTAACTTTTTTTTTTTTTGGTTCAGACCCATGATTTCATTGGTGTAGGGCAATAGTTCTTAAAAAGTGTGGTTTGCAGGGGCAGCTAGGTGGCGCAGTGGATAGAGCACTGACCCTGGATTCAGGAGGACCTGAGTTCAAATCCGGCCTCGGGCACTTTACACACTTACTAGCTGTGTGACCCTGGGCAAGTCACTTAACCCCCATTGCCTCACCAAAAAAAAAAAAGAAAAAAGAAAAGTGTGGCTTGCCAGAGATATTTCTAAGGTGTCTGCAAGGGCAAAACTATTTCCATAATTATGCTTATAAAGTCTTTTTCCTTTGCTAAGTACATATATGTGAGAGGCCAGTTTATCTTTACATACATCAACCAAAACAACATACTACAAGAGATTAAATAGAGAAGCAGATGAGAATTCAGCCATTTTCTATTAAGCCAAACAGTAGATTTTCAAAACTATACAAAACAAAGTCATTATTAGCACTTATATTTTTGTTTTGAAAATATAGTTATTTTTATTTAAAAATATTTATTTTGACATGACAGATATTTCAAATTATTAAATATTTTTAAATTTCATGAGTTTTAATTTCTAAGATGACCAATACTGATAGACATAACTCACATTAAAAACAAAAAAGCTCTTTGAGTCTTTCAATAATTTTTCAGAGTGTAAGGGATCCAAAGAGCAAAAAGTTTGAGAATTGCTGTTATAGGGAAATTATGGTGAAGAAACACTTTTACCAGTGCAGATTAGCCACTGTTTTTTAGCATAAACCATGAAAGATTGTCCCCCTGAGCAAGCCACTTAGCTTCTCATACAGCATTTTAAGAGTACAAGTTAAATAACCATCACTAGAAATAAACATACAAAAAATGGTAAAATCTTACCTAAAACTCTTAGCTTTTAACAAGGTAAAATCAAACACACCAACTAAAATTTGTTTTATTCTATGTTCTCTTCTAGATAGATCTAAAGTTTGACTATTACTTATTTTTCTTTCTTTTCTTCATTTTCTCCCTTCCCTACCCCTCCTTACATGGAGATTCAAATCAGTTTAGATTATTTTTCATGTAACATGATCCAATATATTAAATTTCATAAAATAAGAGAGTCAGTAGACTATGAAAGAGTAAGTTAACGTATTAAGTTATTTCTATCATGCAAGGATGATGCTAAAAAATTATTTAAAAGACCACTATAATTTTTCTACATGGATAATCATTCCTTACTTTATATTTTTATTAATTTATTTTAAGTTTTACTAGTGTTAGTATCAGAAAAAAATATTTTTGTAGCTGAATATGTTTCATATTAACCTATATAAAAAGAGTCATAGCCCTTCCAAATCATCATAGTACATCATTCTATGGATTACATTTATGATGATTTAGATACTGTTATTCTCTAATTGATAGCACTATTTGTCAACAGAGCTTCAAAACTAACCAAAAAAAAACCCACCTTATTGAGAAGAGTACCATATTTTACATAGTTTTAAAACTCTCGGGGCAGCTAGGTGGTGCAGTGGATAGAGCACTGGCCCTGGATTCAGAAGGACTTGAGTTCAAATCCAGCCTCAAACACTTAACACTTACTAGCTGTATGACCCTGGGCAAGTCACTTAATCCCAATTCACACACACACACACACACACACACACACACACACACACAAAACAACAACAAAAAAACTCTCTTTATTGCTTTATTACTGGAAGAAAAAAATGATAATGAAAACACCCCCTTCCCAAATAAAACAAAACAAAGTACAACAAAACCACACATGAAGGATTTTAAAGGCTATCATCTCTAATATATTTTCTATAGAACTAATATAATGGAATTACTGAGGTGATAAAGCACTCCTCAAAATCATTATAGTACATTATTCTATGGATTATATTTATGATAGTTTAGATATTATTATTCTCTAATCAATATCACTATTTGTTAAGAGCTTCTAAAATAACCAGTTCACATTCATTCACAAGTATAAGAAAAATACCATGCATCTTAGGTATTTATCATAGTAACCTAAGATTTCATTGCAATTTATACCATTTAACTTAAATTTAAATCCTATCCATGCTCATTCTCACATATGACAGAAATAATTGTGCATCTTAGTTCTATAATATAGTGACATTTATATACATTATCCTAAATTCATATCCTAACACTGTTATAGGCAAGAGTTTAACCTAAATATTTATTTTGGCCTCCTATCTTTTTTATTGTTCAGTATTTTATTATTTTCCAGTTACATATAAGGAGAGTTTTCAACATTTGTTTTCATAGGATTTTTAGTTCCAAATTTTTCTTCCACTCCCCCTTTCCTCTCTCCTCCCAAAGACATAAAGCAATATAATGTAGGTTATATATGTGCAATCACAATAAACATATTTCTGAATTAGTCATATTGTGAAAGAAGAGTCAGAGCACAAGGGGAAAACTTCAAAAAAGAAGGGAAAAAAAACAGCCCAGAAGTAGAAACAGTATGGTTCAATCTGAATTCATAATTCACAGTTCTTTTTTTTCTGGATGTTGAAAACATTTTCTCTCATGAGTTCTTTGAAACTGCTTTGGATCATAGCACTGCTGGGAAGAGCCAAGTCTATCCACATTGTTCATCACACAATGTTGCTGTTACCGTGTATAATGTTCTCCTGATTCTGCTCCTCTCAGTCAGTATCAGTTCATGCAAGTCCTTCCAGGTTTCTCTGAACTCCTCCTGCTCATCATTACTTTTCACATTGATTTTTTAAAAACTTTTTGTTCTAAATTTTCTTCCCTCCCTTCTCATCCCTCCCTATGAAATCCAGCAATTCAATATAAGTCATACATGCGCAGTTATGCAAAACCTCTTCTCATTATTCAGGTTGTGAAAGAAAATAGACAAAATACTTTTTGAAATAGGAGCTAACAAATAAAATTATTCTTCAATCTGTATTCCAATACCATCAGTTCTATCTCTGTTGATGGTTTGCATTTCTATATGTCCTTCTGATAGCATCCTGCTCATCATTTTTTTTCACAGTTACTATTGTTAACTGTATTACTCTCCATCTTATTCCCTCCCCTTGATATTTACTCTATTTTCTATCTTTCTTTGCCCTATCTCTCCTTGAAAGTTTTGCTTTTTACTGCCCTCTCCCCGAATCTGCCCTTCCTTCCATTGCCTCCCCCATTCCCTTATGCCCTTCCCCTCCCACTTTCCCACAGGACAAGATATATTACTATACCCTCTTGAGTGTGTATGTTATTCCCTCTTGGAGCCAATTCTGATGAGAGTTAGACTCATTCACTCCCCTGCTCCTTCCCCATCCTCCCCTCTACTCCATAAGCTTTTTCTTGTTTCTTTTATGTAAACTACAATCCACCTCTCCCTTTCCCTTTCTTTCAGTGCATTTCTCTTGCCACTTAACTTTATTTTGAAGATTTCATCATGGGTCAGGTAGGTGACAGATCACCAGCCCTGGACCCAGGAGGCCCTGAGCCCACATCTGGCCCCAGACATAAGCCATTCCACCCTGCCTGCTCCACAAAAAAACAAGGATAAACAAAAAAGAAATAAATGCTTTACATACATCATCCCTTCATGTTCAGTTCATACCTGTGCCCTCTGTCTAAGTATATTCCTTTCAGCTGCCCTTATATTGAGAAAGATTTTATGAGTTAGAAGTATTATCTTCTCATGTAGGAATGTAAACAGTTTACTCTTTCAATATCCCTCATGATTTCTTTTTCTTGTTTACCTTTTTATGCTTCTCTAGGGTGTTGTATTCGAAAGTAACATTTTCTATTCAGTTCAGTTCTTTCCATCACAAATACCTGAAAGTTCTCTTTTTCATTGAAGTCCCATTTTCCCCTGAAAAATTATATTTAGTTTTGCTGCGTGGGTAATTTTTGGCTGTAGTCCCAGTGCCTTTGCCCACCAGAATATCATATTCCATGCCCTCTGGTTCTTTAATGTAGATGCTGCTAGAACTTGTTTTATCTTTACTGTAGCTCCACAGTATTTGAATTCCTTTTTTCTAGCTACTTGCAATATTTTCTCCTTGACCTGGGAACTCTGGAATTTGGCTATAATATTCGTAGGAGTTTTCCTTTTAGGATCTTTTTTCAGGAGGTGATGGGTGGATTCTTTCAATTTCTATTTTACCTTCTGCTTCTAGAATATCAGGGCAATTTCCCCTGATAGTTTCTTGGAAGATGATGTCTAGGCTCTTTTTTTGATCTTGGCTTTCAGTTAGTCCAATGATTTTCAAATTATCTCTCCTGGATCTATTTTCCAGGTCAGCTGTTTTTCCAAGGAAATAGTTCATATTGCCCTCTATTTTTTTTTTATTCAATTAGATTTGTTTTACTATTTCTTGGTTTCTAATAATTTCACTAGCTTCCATTTGTTCAATCCTAATTCTTAGGCAATTATTTTCTTCAGAGAGCTTTTCTATCTCCTTTCCCATTCGGCTTTTCAAGCTGTTGACTTTTTCTCATGACCCTCCTGCATTGCTCTCATTTCTCTTTCCATTCTTTCCTCCATCTCTCTAAATGTTCCTTCTATCTCCCCTACTATCGCTTCAAAGTCCCTTTTGAACACTTCCATGGCCTGAGACCAGTTCATATTTTTAAATGGGAGCATTAGATGTTGGAGATTTGACTTTGTTACTATCTTCTTCTGAGGGTGTATTCTGGTCTACCCCTTCCCCAAAGAAGCTGTCTATTGTCTGCTGTCTTTTTTGCCTACTCATCTCAGCCTAGAAGCAGATGTCTGATTGAAATCTCATTCACTATGGCAGAAGCTTGGCATGCCTGTGCCCCTCCCCCACTGGGCTCCCACCACTCAATTCAGCCCACTGGTTCAGAACCAGGACACTTTGCCCCAACTCCAGCAGAGACTGTAACCACTTCACCCTGGCCAACCACCAAATGCCCTCACTGGTCCGTGAGCTGAGCCTCAGAAGAAGCCGCTGGCTCTGAAGGCACCAAGGCACTGGAAGCACTGTCTGTTCCTAGATGGGTCATGACTGTGTGTTGAGCTCCTCTATCATCTCAATCAGCAGATTATCTCAATTGCTATCTTTGGCTGGAAAATAGACTCACTCTGTTCTTATGTGTGTTAGGCTGCTCCGTTTTTTTTTTTTTTATGGCATTATTTGGGAGTGAGTGGACAGGTTTGTCTGGAGCTTGTGGGAGTCACAGCCTCTCATCTGCCATCTTGGCTCTGTGACCTAAATAATTTTCAAAATAAATTTCGAGGGCAGCTAGGTGGCACAGCAGATAGAGCACTGGCCCTGGAGTCAGGAGTACCTGAGTTCAAATCCAGCCTCAGACACTTAACACTTACTAGTTGAGTGACCCTGGGCAAGTCACTTAACCCTAATTGCCTCACTAAAATAAATAAATAAATAAATATCCAAAATTTTAACCTAAATATTTCCTTCCAAATGGCAGATAATACACATTGGATAAAATCCATTCATCCATTTGTTTAACAAACAAGATATTCTTCTAGTTCTGGGGAGATAGAAATAAAAATCATACCTGGTCCCTTCCCTAGGAGAACTTAACATATCACCTCTCTAGACAGATGATGATAATGATGAAGATATATTAGATAGATAGATAGATAGATAGATAGATAGATAGATAGAGAGAGAGAGAGAGAGAGAGAGAGAGAGAGAGAGATAGATAGATAGATAGATAGATAGATAGATAGATAGATGGATGGATGGATGGATGGATGGATGGATGGACTGATTGACTGAAAGATTGAGATAGAAAAAGCAACTATGATACAAAAATAGAAAGATGCTCAAAATACCACAAATTTCCATGAAGAATAGAGGCATTCTTTTAGTCTTTAGTCTAAACAGGATCAAGGAAAGCTTCCTGAAGAGGGCATTTGACCTGGATCATAATGGATGAACGATACATTAACAGGAAGTGATAGGGAGAATATGTGAGAATATTGATTTCTTCCTTCATGCTGTATCAATAAAGTAGAGATTAGCATCACATTAGAGCAGTACTCTCAGAGAAGAGTAAAATTAATATACTCTGGGATCAAATGAGATTAGCTCCTCAGATACCTGAACTTCACCAGAGAAAAACACTGAAGAACAACACTCTAGCTCAGAATCACTTTTCTTCCAGGAAACAGAGAAGTGAATTAAGTTTCCCTGGACCCAGGCTCAAATGGTTCAGTTCTCAGAATCACATGGACTCCCACAAATGGCATAGAGGTACCTGGTTTGCAAGGTCTGGCAAAAGATTCCTCTTGAAGACTCCACCATATAAATTTAATACAATTATGAACTCAGGTCAGAAAGGCTGTTCAAACAGACAAGAAATTAGGTAACATCACCAGTTCTAAAGCTTAACTTATGATTGATCTTTATGGACAATTGACTTGCCATAGATAAGGGAGCTGACTGGTGATGAGACTCCTGATCCTTCTCTGCCTACATGGCATGCCTTATCATATACATTTCCTCTGTTCATCTGTGCTTTGATATTCCTCTTTCTGGCATGTCTACATGTAGAGAAAAAGAGTTATGAATACACATCCTGACATCTATGTTAAGGGACATGTTGGTGAGTACATTGAACAATATTTGGGTTTTTGGGGAAGAGGGGTTTGGGGAGGCAATCAGCATTAAGTGACTTGCTGAGTGTCATACAGCTAGTAAGTGTGTGAGGTCATATTTGAACTCAGGTCATCCTAACTCTAGGGCCTGTGTTCTATCCACCATGCCACCTAGTTGCCCCTAATAATATTGGGTTTTGCTATGCTTTAAATCAGGTTCAGAATGCATGGGGAAAAAAAGAATGCATGAGACACAACCATGGCCTAGTAGATAGAAACCTTTTAAGCTTCTGGGGTCATCCTCAGTCATCCTGACCTATGTCCTGCCACTGGTCTCAGATGACCCTGGAGAAGAGAGTGAGGCTGTTGACTTTGCATAGCTGCCTCACAAGTTCAATTCACTTGCAAGTCAAGACATCACTATCCTGATGTCATTGGTCCTCTTTGAAATTGAAGGACAAACAACAAGTAGATGTTAGAAAGAGAGCTGGCTTTGAAATGAGGAAGACTTGAGTTCAGGTCCGGCCCCTGACACATGATGCCTCTCTAACTTTTGTAATTCATTTAACCCTTTAGCGCCTAGGTATTTCTTTAAACTGAAAGTTGTATGTATTGGGAGAAGTTCCTAACCCAGGAACTACCCCCAATTAAATAAAAAATCTTGTGAAAAAGGAAAAGAAAGAAAGTTATATGAGCTTCCAATTTGCAGCCATGTAGGGATTTGTAAACAGGGACTGCCTGGCCCCAATAAAATCATAAATCAGGACAGGAGGAGAATGAGGTGGTGAGAGGCCTGACCTCATAGTGACTATATATTCCTTTCTAAAATTTGTCTGACTATTGACTAGGAATAGTTTTTGTCATGGCAGTGATGTGAAATCTGCTTCCTGGCTGTGATATTTTAGTATGATGAATGTCTTTCAAGTGCCATGTTTGGACACCATACAGTCCTTCACCACAATCCTTTGTGTAACTGACAATTTGCTATTTTCTAAATCATAATGTAAAGAACTTTTAAACTAGTTTTATATACACACTAGTTTTATATGCACTAAATTGAATAAATCATAAAATTAACCAAATCAAAGCAGGAGGTCACATAAAAGCCTTTCCCTGGAGCAGTGGCAAGAGCACCTGCTCTGAAAGGAAAGGACCTAAGTTCAAATTCCTTCTTGGATACCTGTAGGATTTATGTGATTTTCACCTCCATGGGCCTTGATTTCCTCATCTAAAACATGAAAATATTGAACTGGATGATTTCTGAGCCCTCTACAGCTGTAGATCTATGATTCCTTGAGAATTGCATGTTCCAGGGCTAAAATAAGTAGTACCATGTCTCACTGACATTCTGAAGAAATTATTTCAGCAAAAGGGTTTTGCTAAGATGGTGCTGAATCTGGGGATTAGGTTTTTTTTGTTTGTTTTAAACCAAGACATACTGTAAAATGATACCATTTAGTTTATAGAATCACGGAATTTGAGAGTTGGAAGAGACCTCAGAGGCCACCTAGTCCAACATATACACAAAAAATTCTTTATGAACCTATCAAGTGATGATCCATCCTTTCCTTGAAGATGAGAACCCACAACCTCTAGAGGAAACCTGTTCCATTTAATAGTATTAATAGCTCCCATCTATAAAGCACTTACTATGGACCAGGCACTATGCTAAGCACTTTACAATTGTTATATCATTGGATCTTCACAAACACCTTGGAAGGTAAGAATTATCATTCCCATTTTACAGATGACAGAGACAAACAGAGACAAAACAGAGACAGCAGAGAGTTTACTGAGGCAATCAGAGCTTAAGTGACTTTTTAGCCACCTAATTGTTTTGTTTTGGTTTGGGGTTTTCCTTGACCTGGGAAATCTGGAATTTGGCTATAATATTCCTGGAGGTTTTCCTTTTGGGATCTCTTTCAGGAGGTGATAGGTGGATTCTCTCAATTTCTATTTTACCTTTTGTTTCTAGAATATCAGGGGAATTTTCCCTGACAATGTCTAAGCTCTTGTTTTGATCATGGTTTTCAGGTAGTCCAATAATTTTCAAATTATCTCTCCTAGTTCTACTTTCTAGGTCAGCTGTTTTTACAAGAAGATATTTCACATTGCCTTCTATTTTTTAATTCATTTGGATTTGCTTTATTGTGTCTTGGTTTATCATAAAGTAACTAGCTTCCATTTATTCGATCCTAATTCTTAAGCAATTATTTTCTTCAGAGAGCTTTTCCATTTGGCTTTTCAAGCTATTTGTTTTTTTCTCTTGACTTTCCTGCATTACTCTCATTTCTCTTTCCATTTTTTCCTCTACCTCTCTTACTTTATCTTCAAAGTCCTTTTTGAGTGCCTCCATGGTCTCATATTTTGCTTGAAAGCTTTGGATGTAGGAGCCCTGATGTTGCTATCCTCTTCTGAGGGTGCACCTCGATCTTCCTTGTCATTAAAGAAACTTTCTATAGCTTACAAATTTCTCTGCTTGCTCATCTTGCCCATCTTTTACTTGATATTTAACTTCTTAAAGTAGGGCCCTGCTTCCAGGCTGCACTGTCCCAACCTTCAGGGGGTCCAAGGTGGTACAATTTAAGGATGGGCAGGTTCTTTACTTACTTGGCCTGTGCTCTGGTCTGTAAATAACCCCAAGCCTATTTTCTATCCAACCAGGAAATAAAATTTTGTTTCACTGGGTTAATAGCTCCAGCAAGCCTTCACCCCCTCCCCAACCCAGACTGCCACCACTCAAGATCGCTTCCTGGTTCTTAGCTGAGGTAGAACAACCAAATTTTGCCTCATCTCCAGTAGAGACCACTGTATTCTCTCCCTAGCCAACCACTCAGTTCTCTCATGAGACCATGACCTTAGTTCTAGAAGACCCTTGTGCTGCAACTGATTCAGAGACTTTGGGGGTAAATGTCTCTAGCAAGGCCTGCCTGGGGCTGGATCTGTGTCAGCATGACTATGGGGTTGAGCTCCACTTCCACCCCAGTACAGCAGACCCCTCCTGCTGAACTTCTAAGCCATCTTTGACTGGAAAATTATCTCAGCCCATTGTTTTGTGGGTTCTGCTGCTCCAGGACTTATCTTATGGCGTTATTTGGAGTTTTTTGAGTGATTTGTCAGGAGCTCTGATTGCTTGCTGCTATTCCTCTGCCATCTGATACCTAATAGTTATTTTTTTAATTTTTTTTTTCCTGACAGCAATCCTAAATCTGACTCTTCTCAACTTCTACCCTCTTCTTTGGGAACAAACAGAATATATTTAATCCCTCTTCAATATGACAAAACTTCAACTACTTTAAGGCAGGTATCATCCTCTTTCCCCTTGCCCCTCAGTCTTTTCTTCTCCAAGCTAAATATTCCAAGTTCTTTCAAATAATCTATATGATGTGGCCTTAATACCTTTTACCATCATGGTTGTCCTCTACACAATCTCCAGTTTATCCTTAAACTGTGGCACCTAGACTGAACACAGTTCTGGGATTAGAGTTAAACGTTTGCCTTTGAGTCCTGATAAATGCAAAATATCCTCTAAAGATAATTTGGGAGCCTAAATATCAGCTATTATACTATCTATTCCTTCCATCTTTGTGCCACCTGAAAATTTTAAGAGAACACGATCTTGCCTTTGTCCAAGTCATCAATAAAATTTGAACCAGAACAAAGTCAAAGCACAGATTCCTGAGATACTCCTCTGGAGACCTCCTCCCATATTGATACTGCATCATAAATAGTTATGATTTGAGTTTGGCCATCCAATCAGTTCTTAATACAGCTAATTATCATCAAGTTGACACCTTTTCATCTTCTCCATGATGGTATGAGATTGTTTTTCAGTTTTACTGAAATCCCATCTATACCCCATCACTTTCTTCATCTACTAGACAAGTAATCCTGTCAAAAAAGGAAATGGAGGGCGCAGTGGTAAAGCACTGGCCCTGGATTCAGGAGTGCCTGAGTTCAAATCTGGCCTTAGACACTTGACACTTACTAGCTGTGTAGACCCTGGGCAAGTCACTTAACCCTCATTGCCCTGCAAAAAAAAAAAAAAGAGGAAATGGGGTTAGTTTGGCATGGCCTATTTTGGAGAAATTATTTTGACTCTATGTAATCCTTGTTTTCATTTCTAGATGTTTGTTAATTATCTTTTTAATGAACCATTCTAGAATACTCCCAGGAATCAAAGTCAAGTTCATTGGCCTATCATTGTTACTGTTCCTATCTCTCTCCCCCCCTCCCTCCCTTACTCTCTTATCTATCTGTCTCTTTGTCTTTCTCTGTCTTCCTCTTTCTAACATTGAGATGTTTTCTCTTTCAAGTGCAAAGCAATGCTTCTCTCTGACAGGAGTCTTGGTGGGGGGGGCAGGACAATGAAGGTTAAGTGATTTGACCAGGGTCACACAGTAAGTGTCAAGTGTCTGAGGCCGGATTTGAACTCAGGTCTTCCTGAATCCAGGGCCAATGCTTTATCCACTGTGCCATGTAGCTGCCTCCTCAAAGGAGTCTTAAATCTGTAAAGGCTTTAATCTTAAAACTGCTCACTATCTCAAAATATCTTAGGTTTCCAAGTCTGGATCCTGTTGGATCTTAAATGTGATTCTTGATTCCAACCTTCAATAAACTGAGGAAATATAGATTGAAAGCATTCTTTTGGGGCAGCTAGGTGGAGCAGTGGATAAAGCACTGGCCTCAGATTCAGGAAGACCTGAGTTTAAATCCGGCCTCAGACACTTGACACTTACTAGCTGTGTGACCTTGGGCAAGTCACTTAACCCTCATTGCCCTGCAAAGAAAGAAAGAAAGAAAGAAAGAAAGAAAGAAAGAAAGAAAGAAAGAAAGAAAGAAAGAAAGAAAGAAAGAAAGAAAGAAAGAAAGAAAGAAAGAAAAAAAGAAAGAAAGAAAGGAAAGGAAAGGAAAGGAAAGGAAAGGAAAGGAAAGGAAAGGAAAGGAAAGGAAAGGAAAGGAAAGGAAAGGAAAGGAAAGGAAAGGAAAGGAAAGGAAAGGAAAGGAAAGGAAAGGAAAGGAAAGGAAAGGAAAGGAAAGGAAAGGAAAGGAAAGGAAAGGAAAGGAAAGGAAAGGAAAGGAAAGGAAAGGAAAGGAAAAGAAAAGAAAGCATTCTTTCAAATCTCTTTGCATGTGTCTAAAAATCAATGGCTTTCAGCCTTGTTTTTGAAAAACTTCAAGTGTCTTAATTTATAAGTGGCCTTGGGCAAATCACTTAATCTAGCTAGGTCTCAATTTCTTCATAAGTAAATTGGTGATAGTAATTATATTTGGATTTAATACCTCATAGGACTTATGTGATAGTCAAAGAATAATGTATTTTAAATGCTTTATAAAACTTAGGCCACTATATCGGTGTGATATTCTTAGGATTTTAAATATTATAAATTTTTCATACAAACTCATTGGTAATTCACTTTAATTTTTAAAAACTAGTTCTGAATATAATAGTTAAAAAATAAAATAATATTTTGGGCAAAAAGATGAAATTAGGTTCAAAAGTTTGGGGATCATTACTCTACCCTATTAAAAAATGAAAACTTAATTATTTCCCTCTCAACCTCAGCCTCAGATTATCTGGTTAAATCAGTTATTTCCTGTCTAGACAATAAAATCTGGATCTTTATTTAGGGGACTAAGGGTAATGGGATATTAGCAAAAACATTTTCATTTTCCTAAAATGCCACATAGTTCAATATCTTCTCCTGGCCTTATGCTTAGGCCCAGGCTTTGTCCAAGTAATTTCATCTCTCTAGTCATAACTCCTTTACCTATAAGATGAGAATACTACTATGTGCCCTGCCTATTCTACAATACTGTTGCAAACTGCATCATTTGTGACTTGCTCAGTTCCCCAACCACCACTTCTTTAGTATCCATTAAATTAGGTCATTTTTCAGTAATTAGTATTGCTTACATTGGCCCAACCCAGAGCATTCTCTTCTTTAGACATTCCTTTAACATAACCAATCTGGTTATGCTAAAACCCCTACTTATCTATGTTCTGGTACCAGAAAGTACAATAGAGTCCAAAGAAAATTATTTATCTAGTCTTTTAAATAGTGTTGCTGACTCAGTTATAGTTTAACAGCTGGAATTTCTTTGGGAAAAAAAAAAAAGGTGTCCAGGTACCTTTGGGAAATGAAAGCATGTCAGGCCATGACTTTTAAACTACTCTTCCAGAAGTCTCAATAATCTTCATTTTCTTTTGACAGACATTTGGTAGAAAGTATTCATTATAAATTCATGTCCAAAGCCACTGACAAGTACAGTTGGCACAAGAGTGCTTTCTCTTTCATAGTGCAAGGAAGACTGACATATAAGTTTTAATACTTGGTTTCAAAGCCAATCTGTATTGCTTACTGTGTGATCCTAAAGCAGTCTTATAGCCTCCTTTAGTCTGAGTTTTCTCATCAGTAAAACAAGGGGCTTAGACTAAATTATCTATAAAGTCATTTCCAGTTCAAATGATCTATGAATTTAAATAAGCACAAACACCCACATACATATTAATTTGTTTTGTAATTCAGTCTACTGTTGTATAGAAAAAAAATGGCTACACAGATTTTGAAACTCAAAATCCATGAACAGTGTTTTTACTTCACAAAATAACCCCACCAGAGTAAAATGTCCTCTTATTAAAATTTCATTACTTTCATTAGTCCTCAAAGCTTTTTTTTTTTTAATTTCACTAGCCAAAAAAAATCAGGACCATTCTGATTTAACCAGGAGATTCTTAGCATCAATTGGAGGTGAAAAGTGATTATGCTAAGAAAGAAACTAAAAAAAAAGAAATTATGCAACTGATTCTCTGGTTTCTGTTTTCTTCTCTGTTGTCCTGCTCACAGTGATCCCAACCCCCTGCCCATTATGGTCATGAACTCAAGCCTGGGTCTCTCAATCCTACTCCCGAGGGAATTTTCTTCACTGCTGCTAAATCATCACAAGGAGTTAAATGGTTACTCTTTATTTCTGCTTCTCAGCCCATCATACATAAGATGGAGCTTTATCATGTTCTTTCCCATGGCCCCTTACATTGTTCAAATAGAAAAGAAAAAAAAGGATATTAGTGAACTAATGGCTCTGAACTAGTCCTTATTTTTAATTCAGAGGGGGGAAAAAGCAGTTTGTTACCCAAGTTGTTTGAAAATTTCAGTGTTACGCTTACTTTACTTTTCCTTCTTCTGGACATTTGTTGTGTGTTAGTGAGTTTCACAGTTTACTTAACTTAGGAGACATAGGGTGTGTTTCCTACTGTCAATGGAAATATCTGTTTTAAATGTTGTCCAAATGATACTGCAAAGAGGCCAGTGCAATTGACATTTCCTAAAAAGAGAGATGCTTAAAATACTGTCTGCAAAGCTCACAGGGACTAAAATAGATTTTCACATAGAAGTGATATCCAAATAGCTCCAGAAAAGTGCATGTCACTTTTTTTATTTCAGCAATATTTTATTTTTCCTAATTACATGCAAAAATCATTTTTGGTATTTGGTTTTTTTAAATTTTGAATTGTGAATTCTCTCTTTCCCTCTCACCTCTCCCCCTATGCTAAGATAAATAGCAAACGTGTCACTTTTTAAACAAATCTCAACATCCTCATCCTGAATGTCATTCGGATAATTCATCATACTTTCCAAGAATTTTTCTCAGATATGCTGCTCATTCTTTTATATTTGGTGTCCATAACTTACCATTATTTCATTCCCAGGTTCCCAGGTACTGCTGGTTTCACATCAGGGTTTCCTAATTCCCTCAAACAATGAAGACATTTCTGCTTAAGTAATTGAGCCTAGGTTGCATTTGGAAAGCTGATTCCCATAATTTACAAAACTCTGAACTTCCCATGGAGAAGCATCATTCCCCCACACCCCATCAAGCCTTCATACAACCATAGAGATGAGTTTATCATCTAAATTACAAATAAGCTGGGGTCTGATTTTTAATTTGTTCTGGCATTCATTTGAGGGGAACATCTGTTCAGCACATGTTTCACCTTCCTTTTTGTACAAGTTAAGATACCTTCCCTTCCCCCCCAACAAAAATGCCAAAGACTGATATTTCTAAATCTTGCTATTTTAATTCTCAAAATACAGTTAAAGAGTATTTTTAAACCCACAATCACACACCTGTTAAGTAGAAATAAAATTTAGTAGTGATTAGGATAATCCTAGTGATGGATGAAATCATTCCCTTCTGTAAAATGAGAGGGTCACACTAGATGACCCTTCAAACTATAACATTCTATGACTCATTGAATGAGAAAAGGCAAGAATTATAGCCCTTAACCCTAAATGGACTTTTATCCATGGTTAGGATTTAAAGTTTTGCTTAACTTTTTCCTCCTACTTTCCTTCTTCAAAATAAAACTCCAGTTTAGGCAAAATAGTTGTTCTAAACTATAAAGGAAGCTAAATAGTTCTTGTTCAATCAGTGCAATACCCATCCCACATCTAGTGAATCTGACTTAATTTAGAAGATTCCTATTTCAGTTTTCAAAAGAAGGGTGTTTCAATAAACATCTTTTGTGGGTCAGGTGGTTCCACATATTTCATCTGCCACCAGTTATTTTGCCTCTTTATAATTACTGCATGATTGCCCTTCAGTGCCATTGTAATTGTAACTTTAAACTTACCCACATGTGCTAAAACATTCCTGAAAACACAATCCTCTATGCAAAATAATGCTAGACACCACAATAAAAGAAATCTATATGTGTTAAAGCACAAGGTGTTAAATTAGGAAGTGAAAGAAATGTTATCATAGTAACTCTTTAACAAATCTGACATTATTCCATTATTATAAAATTCTTTAACTTCTGGTTTCTTTATACACACAATGCCTGAAAGCCAGTAATCTTAGGAGCTGTGTCAGCATTAATAAGAAGAATAGGGAAGAGCCAACTTTCAATATAACAGTCCTTTTTAGCTGCAAAGTCACTTTGGATAAAACCCATCCAATATAACCATACAGAATAGAAACTTAATAGGAACTAGGAAGTCAAAAGGAATAGATACTTTAAAATTATTTGTTAAAAGAGATATTTCTCTGAAAGATATGGGGAGAAATGTGTTGCAAAATCTAGATAGCATGAAAACAAAAGATAAATAATTTTTAATCAACATATTACTTATGCTAGTTTACACTTCAGTCAAATATTGAAAATTGACATGTTGGGGTGGGGGTGGGAAGTATAAAGATAGAATCTGAAATCCTCCCTTTTGCATCATCAATGAATAACTGTAGGGAACTCATATGGAGGCCCCAGTTTTCCAATTCTCTCTTCACTGATTCAGACTATTATTGATGAAGCCAGAAGTCAGAGTCTGGTGCTGCTTTCAGTCTCATGTATCAACCCATTTATTTTTGCTTGGAAAATATGCAGCTGTTCCTTTGGGAGTCTGAAGGAAGTAAAGTATATGAGTTACAAAAAAAAGAAGTTCCCTGAATTTATGGACTATGTGTCTAATTTTTATTCAACATTTGTTCTTTTTTTGGTACTGAATGGCTAAATTTTGAAATGATATGCCTTGTGTCTGAAAAAGAAATGTCCTAATGTAGAACTAGAATTTTATCATTACTCTCTGCTTTTCACCTTTGAAAATTCTTGAAAAACAGAATTAGTGTAAAAGGTATTATATCAACATAGCTTAGAGCGTTACTATATAGGCTCATAGATATAAACCTGGAAAAGAATGAAGATAGCATTCCACTCCACCCTTCTGGGTCTCAGTTTCCCCAAATGTAAAGTGAAGGAGGTAGACTTGTTGGTGAACCTTCATTTTTTTTGAACATTCATTTTTTTAAAAAAGACCAATGGCATCATGGGGAGATGTCTTGACTCATGTCTGAGTTGAATTCAAATGGGGGCAGAGTTGCACTAAGTTGTCAGCTTCAATCTCTCTTCCAGAGTTATCAAAGTCCAATGGCAGGACAAAAGTCAAAATGACTGGCAGTGGCCTAGTATATAGTGGATGATCTTGGTGTCTTTGATGTCTGACCAAGTTCTAAGCATTCCACAAAACTTGCTTCCACTGTCTTTGTGCCTGAGATGGTTTTACCAGAATGTGACCACTGAGCATCCTACAGCTTCTTGGTGCCACAGGTAAGAGTAGACTAGATGAGGACTTCTTAAATTTTTTTCTACTAGCAATTCCTTTTGCCCAAGAAATTTTTACAGAACCGCAGGTATATAGGTATACATACCTTTTTTCTGTTGCCAAATTTTATGACCCCCCCCCACATTCAGTTATGTAACCCCATATGGAGTTGCAACCCACAGTTTAAGACGGTAGGGACTAAATGACCTCTATAGTATTATCAAGGTCTAAGTCTATGATCCTCTCAAATACTCCCGCCTCCTCATTTTAAGGAGGAGAAAACTGAGGACCAAGGAAGTTAAATAAACTTTCCAAGGCTGCACAGGAGGCAGAACCAGCATCTCAATAGAGGTCTTCTGACTCAGAAGACATTGCTCTTTTTCCTCTCCTGTATTACATATTACATGTATTTTACAGCCTTAAAAAATAAAACCAACTTTCAAAGTGATCATGGAGATGGTCTCAACTAAAATACAAGGCCAGGTTTTGTGTGTGCATTCATTTCTGACTGTATAGATTCAAGGAGATCTCAAAAATAATATACCCCAGTCCTTCCATTGTTCAGGTCCCTTTCTATTAGTATCAAAGATTTTAGTTTAAGTTATAACAGAGCTATGTAACCAATAGTGAACAAAACCACCTATCTGCCTTTTCAATACCTGTTCCCTTTCCCTTCAGTAGCCCCCTCCACCTACCAGGGTGGGATAGCAGAAATTAAATCAATATCACTATGTCAATGGATGGAAATGTTGTTGGTGTGAGAACCATGACTACAGCAAGAAGCCTTTTTATCTGTCCTTACCACAGTCTCAAGAGTAAGCCTAGTGGCTTTGAAGGAACAGGCAGGGGTGGGCTATAACCCCAATATTTCTCATTTCTAAACATTCATTCCATGTCAGTTAATTGTCCCTAATTCTGACCTGTTTCAGAATGAGTATCAGATGAATCTCTGACAAATCTATGATTACCTCATAGAATTTTCTGATTCCACAAACCTCTTGACCTTTTGCAATATCATGTCCATTCTCATGTGTGACCTTTGCTCACTTTTCCTTCCCTTTTAATACTGTGGTTTTTGGCTTTGGCTTTCTTGATACTCTTTTCCATACCCCCAATCTGATTTCCTGGTTTCTTAATAATGACCTGACTTAGATTCCTCTTCACTCAATTCTGAATTTAAAATAATAACCAGCTCCTTCCCCATTCTTTGAACCATCTCTACTTTACAGTTTGTAGCACTAAGGGGGTGGGGGGGAGGGGGGGAATGCATATCACTGCTGCCCCCATCTGGGCCCTTTCAGCTACAACCTCTCTGTCAGAGGTGCTTAAAGTCTCAATTATCCCTTCATGTCCTGAGTAGACAAACATGCACACACATGTGCACACATACAAAGAGAATTAACCTGTCCATTTTTCTGTCAGTTTCATACAATTTATGTATTTACCCACTGTGGAAAAGCAATTAAGATTAGTTGAAATTGACCATTTCATCAAAATGTTGCATGCTTATTGGTCTAGATCAATGATTGAGCCTTCCCTATGGCCAATATAAAATCAACTTAAGCCCCTTGAGATTCCTTATCCTAGCACCCTGCCTCATACCTAGTAGGTGCTTAAATTTTTTTTTAATTGAATGGAGTTGACAATCTATTTTAAAAGATAATCAAACTGGGGAAAGCTAGGTGGCACAGTGGACAAAGCACCAGCCCTTGATTCAGGAGGACCTGAGTTCAAATCTGGCCTCAGACACTTGACACTTACTGTCTATGTGACCCTGGGCAATTCACTTAACCCTCATTGCCCCACAACAAAAACAAACAAACTGAAAAGATCAACAAACTCTATTAATACTTGTTGCTTTTGTTCTTGCTGCTTGCTGTTGTTTTACTTTATTTTTAGACCAAAAACTTATTATGAAATAATTGGTTAAAATTAGGAAATTTAAAGGAACAAGAAAGAAAATGTGCTAATAACAAAGATTTTGGTATCCACAAACATCCTCAATTTAGTTGAATCTAAAAGTCAGAATAGAACTAGAAATAACCGCAATATTGGAGAAACACACATGTGGCAACAGCTATCTCCAAGCTCTTCATATGCACTTTGCATCAGAATCTACCCATAGGAATAAAGCAGGCAACTTTCTAAGACCCTTAAGGTTTAGAGCATTTGTCCAACTGTATTAGTGAAGGAAATTTCCTTACTAGGAACTCACTACATCATTCAAGTCAAAAGTTCAGTTTTTTAAGAAATGCATTTTAATATACCAATGATAATATATCAAAAATTAGATTCTTAATAGAGATCTTCATTCTATGATAATGAGTGGTTCAATTAAATGTCTTCCAAAGAGCAGCTAGATGGTGCAGTGGATAGAGCACTGGGCTTGGAGTCAGGAAGACCTATCTTCCAGAGTTCAAATTTGTCCTCAGACACTTACTAACTGGGCAAGTCACTTAATCCTGTCTGCCTCAGTTTCCTCATCTGTAAAAATAGCTGAAGAAGAAAACAGCAATCTATTCCAGTATCTTTGCCAAGAAAACCCCAAATGGGATCACAAAGAGTGGGACATGACTGAAAAACAACTGAACATATGGCCCATAGGCTGGTCCTAACACCAAAAAGCAGGATATGCTGGTGTCTGAATGAGGTTCCAGGCCAAAAAAAATCATAGGAGCTAAGAATGGGAAGAGACCTTAGAGGCCATCTGGAACAACCCATATCTGACCAAGAATGCCCTCTCCCATATCCACAAGTGATGATCCATCCTAAGTTTGAATAAGAGGAAGTATTTTATTAACTATTATTATTACTATTATTAATATATGATTTTTTATGTCTGGAAACTCACCAACTATAGTTTGAGGGCTCTGCGAATATTTACTATAGTGATATTATAGTTTATTAATAGTACTAACTGAAATAAGGCCCTGATTATATCCCAGCATTTTTCATCTATGCATAGAATTGAAAGGAGGATTGGATTAGGGTGGCTATCTTCTCTCCAGTCTTTCTGGAGGAGAGTCTAAAAGTTTGACCCCCAACTCCACATCACTCTCCTTCTATTTCCCTTCCAATTCTACAAAATGATAGGTATAGGGATATGTATTATAATTGTATTGGGTGACTGAACACTAGCCCTGAGGGAGCTATTGTTTACAGTAGTGATGGGCAATGGGTAGAGTAGGGAGTTCACAGGGTCATTCTTCTCACCAAAACAGTACAGAGACCCAAAATTTTGACAACCAATGTTCTAGAAAAAAGAGATGGCAACCTTCTAAAGGTGATGTACCAAGTCTGCATTTAATTTTTCTTATCAGTGAATACAAGGAGAGGTGGAAGAATTGTGCGTGGTAGGAATGGAGTAAGATGTTTACAAGTTTATATTTATATTACCTTTCCCTTCAGAAAACAGTTATGGAATTGATTTTGGACTTGAAAAATTTAAGATTCCACAGAGATCCCAAGGTGAAAATGAACAGTCTAACCTCAAACGAGAGATCAGGGTTAAAAATACAGAATGGAGAATCATCTGTATTACCCAAACCTACATAGACCAGCTACTAAATTGAGCCAAGATACAAGGAGATCTTGGCTAGGTGGGGCAGCTAGCTAGCAAACTGGATAGAGTGCCTGGCCTGGAATAAGAAAGAACTGAATTCAAATCTGGACTCAGACACATACTAGCTGTGTGACCCTGGGCAAATCATTTAGCCCTGTTTGCTTCAGTTTCCTCATATGTAAAATGAGCTGGAAAAGGAAATGGAAAACCACTCTAGTATCTCTGCCAGTAAAAACCCAAATATGGTCACAAAGAGTTGAACACAACTGAAAGGACTAAACAATAAGAAGCAGGAGATCTTAGCAGGCAAAAAGCATAGGCTGAATCTAATGTGATAAAATGTTAATAGGGGTGAATAGAGACCTAGACAGATAACATACATATCACCTGAAAGAGATCTGAACATATCTGTTTATTGAGTACCCTATGGCCAACACTGTGGTATAATTAGTAAGGAAAGCTAAAGTGGTCTTAGAATACATTGAGAGAAGTGTGGTGTCCATGACTACAGGGAAGAGAGATGTTGTTTTTGGTATTTATGGTCCTGATCTGCCCAAATCCAGAGTACAGTAGCGGTCAGAGTTTATCAAGGACATTGTTAAGTTTCAAACTCAGAAATGATCAAAGAACCACAGAGGTTATAGTGAAAGCTTTATATCAACTGTCAAACTCTGAAAATGAAATAAAATGAAACCAAAAAGTTCACAGAGGTTACAGGGGGAAAAAAGCCTTCTTTTTTCTCTTTGAGGAAGAAAACTAGATCCGCATGTCCAGGTACCCCTCCTAGACCCAAGGCAGCAAGGCTAAGCCTCAATACATAGAGTTGTGGCTAGATAAAGAACCAGGCAGTGAGATGCAGCCAAAACAGTGAGGAATAACAGGAACAATAAGGCAAGTCTGCCCAGTGACAAAGAGTCTTTTATAGTAGGGCTTCATGACCCTAGCTAGACATAGTAGGGCTTCTTGCAAGTGCTTGTCTGAGCTCAGACACGACCTGGGGCTGGTGTAAACCAATTCTGTGATTTCTCTACAGCAGAATTCATCCAGACATTGAGCACAAAGGATTATTGTTATGCCAAGCTCAGGGCACAACTTGTTTGTTGGACCTCAGCTCTGGAAAATAGCAAGAAGAATGAGAGGTATTGCCTTGGCATGAGGATCCTAACATAAGCATCAGAGGAATATGACAAGGATGACAAGAAGACCAAAGATCATGATATGCTGAGATAAGTAATTACAGATGTTTAGGCTAAAGAAAGATTTCAGGAAAAAAGGAATTTTAAGTGTCTTCAAATATCTGAAAGTTTGTTATGTGGGTAAGAAAACAGAACAAAAAACAAAATTGGACAGAATCAAGAGTAGTGACTGGAAGAGGCTGAGATGCTGAGTTTGGTTTGATGTAAAGTGGGAATTATCCAAAAGTGCATTGGTCTGAGTAGGGAGGTAATGAGTTCTCCAGAGGTCTTCAGGTAAAAATATATGATGATTTTTTGGGAAATGCTCTAGAAAAGATTATCTTTAAAGGAGAAAATTATCTAACACAATAGAATCACAATAGAACCAAAGGGGGAAGGCAATGCTGGAACCTCACTCTCATCAGAATTAGTTCGAAAAAGTGAAGAATATATATACTCACTCAGAAGGATTTATGAAAAACACTATCCATCATCAGACAGCTAGCTGATGAACTCTGAGTGTAAATTGAAGTATAATTTCTTCATTTTCTTTATTTTTCCTGTTTTTTGTACTAAAATTAATATGGAAATGTGCTTTGCATAATTTCACATTTCTAATTGATAAATTGTTTGCTTTATAAATGGGTGGAGGAAAAGCTAGAAGAAGAAAAAATTTAGAACTCAAAAAAAAGTTTTTTAAGAATGTTAAAAATATACTAATAAATAATTTGAAAAAGAACAAGATTCTCCTTCTCAAGACTAAAACCCTTTTGATCTTTCCCCTTTATGTTTCTTCTGTGTTTTTCCTCCTTCATTCCATTGTGCCCTCACCTTCATTATCTCCCTATCAATTTACTCATTACCCATCCCTTTCACCCCAGCCCAAGTCTCCCCATCCTTTACAAATATAATCTTGCAATCTTTTCAAACTATTATACTCTGTCTCTTCTTCATTTTGTTTCTTTGCCAAACTCCTAGAAAACATTGTCTACACTCATTGTCTCCATTTCCTCACTAGAAACTTCTGACCTCACCGCCTTATTGAAACTCCTCACTTTGGAGCAGCTAGGTGGTGCAGTGGATAGAGCACTGGCTCTGGAGTCAGAACTTGAATTCAAATCCAGTCTAGGTCACTTAACACTTATAAACTGTGTGACCCTGGGCAAATCACTTAACCCTGAGTGTGTCTTTAAGAATAAAAAGGAAAAAGCCCTACTCACATCAAGTATACCTATGATCTCTTGACTTCTAAATTCAATGGCCTTTTATTTTTCCAGTTCTTATTCTTTCTGTGACTTTTGAAACTGTCAACCCCACCTTCATCTGGGACTTTCTCCCCCTAACTTCTCTGATTCTTCTCTCTTTTGTTCCTTCTCCTGCTTATCTCTTTTCTTCTTTTGTCTTCTTTTCTGGATCATATACCTCCTCAGGTCCACTTAGTGTGAGGTTCTCCCAAGGTTCTGTCCTTGGCCTTCTTCTCTGTTTATTGGAAGAGAGAGAGATTGACAATTTTGTGCAACTCTTACTTAAATCCAATTTATGCACAAGTGAAAATATCACGACATTGGTGTCAGAAGTCCTCTTCTAAAGCAAAGGATGCACAACAATAACAATAATTGTCTCTTTTGTTGATCTCATCAGTTCCCAAAGGTTCATTTACTACTATCTTGATGCAGATGACAACCAAACTTTTCTGTCTGTCCCTAATCTGTCTCTTGAATTCCAGTCTGGTATTATCAACTGCCTTTTATACATTTCTAATTTGTTGTCCCATAGGCATTTCAGGATGAACATATCCAAAATGTAATTCACTATATTTCTACCAATTTCATTTTTCATCCAAGCTTTCCCATTTATGTTTATAACATGACCATTTTGTCAGTCACACCTAGGTTTGGATCCTTAGAAACAACCTTACCTCCCCATATCTAGTCAATCTTACCTCTACATCTCTTCTCTCTACACCTTCATAACACTACTATGACCATCACTCCACTTCAAGTTCTCATTAATTCTTGCCAAGATTATAGCACTACTCTTCTAATTGGGCTTCTTCTTTCCATTCTCTCTCCTCTTTAATTTCTATTTCCTGTTCCTTCTAAAATATTTCTAATATAGCTCCAACCATGTTATTCTCCTATATGAAAATCTTTGTTGGTTCCTTAAGTACTTCTAGAAAAAAAATACAAACTTTCTTAGCTGGATCTTTAAAGCCCTCCATAATGAGATCTTTAAAGTCCTGTATAATCTCTTATCAGGCTTCCACTTACTTTATAGCTTCATTTCATATCATGACCCTTTCATACTCTCTGTCCTAGTCAAATTGACTTGTTAGTAATGCCCCAAGATGGATTCATGACATTCTATATTCTGCCTCGAAATCTTAGTGTAACTGGTATCTCATATCTAGTATGCATTCTCTTCTCATTTCTGCCTCATAGAATGCTAAATTTGCTTTAAAGCACAACAACTCCCATGAGTTTGATGGCCTTTAATGATTATTAACATTGTTAATTAATTATAATTAATAAACATTATTAACATTCTCTCCTTATTGTAATTACTTTTTATTCATTCACATACAGGTTTTATTCATTAAGTAAAATATAAGGTCCTTGAGGAAAGAAACCCTAATGTAATTTGCCTTTGAATTTCCCAGTGCTTTATACATAGAAGATACTTAATAAGTGTTTGTTGAATTGTAAGGAATTCTTGATCAAGTACCAGTTGTTTTAGATGGCCTCTGACATAAGGATTTTTTTGATTCTGAGGTGCAGAGATATAGTTCAGGTCTTCATAAAAGGCAACACTGAAGGGATTGGGGAGGAGTGAAGATAACTGACTAGTTATGTTCACTTAGTCTTAGGGACCCAGCAGTTGGTGTGAACAAACAGCAGAAGGCAGGCTTCCCTATCCTGCTACACAAATAGCCTCTGTCCATCCTCAGTTCAGCTCCAATACCAACCAAATTTAAAATTCCCTTTTGAAAGGAAAATATACTCAGGGAGGGTCGTACTTTAAATAGGCTATTGTTAGAAATAACTTACATTTTTATGGCATTTTACTATTTACAAAGTATCGTTCTCCACTACTTAATCTCTTTCATCCCCAAATCCAATCTGTTGCCAAGGCCTAATGATTTCACTTTTGTGACATCTCCCATATGTCCCCTTCTCTCCTCTGACACTGCCACTACCCTTATGCAGTCTGTCTTCACCTAATGCCTCGACTATTGCAAAAGGTTGCTTGTGGGCCTGCCTGCCTCAAGTCTCTCCCCACTCCAATCCATTCTCCACGCAGCTCTAAAATCTGACCATTTTACTCCCCTGCTCAATAAATTTCAGTGGCTCCCTATCACCTGCCAGGTCAAATACAATATCCTCTATTTGGCAATCAAAGCCTTTCACAACCTGCCTCCCCCTCCCCCCCACACACCCATACTATTTTCCCACCCCTCCTTGTTGTTTCTCAAATTCCCTCAAATTCAAAATTCTCTCTTATGACTCCTGGCATTTTCACTAGCTGTACACAATACCTGGAATGATATCCCTCCTCATCACTGCCTCTGGCTTCCCTAGCTGCATCCTAGATAAAATTCCAAATTCTACAGGAAGCCCTTCCTAATCCCCCTTAAATATAATGCCTTCCCTCTGTTGATCATTTCTAATTTATCATATATATATATATATATATATATATATATATATATAATTTGTTTGTACATACTTATTTGCATTTTTTTCTCCCTCATTAGACTGTGAACTCCTTGAAAACAAGGACTAACAAAGCAAAGCACTTTTCCCATACCTTATATTTAATTTATTCATATTTTGTGAGGTAGGTAAGACAATTGTTATGTTTAATTCCATTTCACAGATTGAGGATAATGAAATTCAGAGTGACAGAAAATTATTAATATAATTGTTAATACCATGACAGAAATTGTTAATATCAAATGTAATATGGACTGCTACTCCCTTAAATGATCCTTGTAATGTCAGAATTCAGTAATGTGTTTACATTCCTACTCTTAAGATATTTACTCTGAATTAGGTTGAACTGAATCATACCCTAGGTACCCCTACCCAGGGATTTTGCCTTGTAGGGAAACCAGCTCAACCTGGATCCAGGCAGCTGATAATCCTTGTCCCCATCCATCTGGATTGTGGCATGATGGGGAAAACAGCTGGAATGAAGTGGTTTTCCTTGCTTGACTTGCTGAAAGTGACTGGGATCTCATGATCAGGCCTTGCTACCTCTTGTTAAGTACTCCATCTCCCTTCTCCCCTTCTCTTAAAACTATAAAACTAAAAAAAAAAACCTACAAAACTTTTTCATGGGTCTCTTTGGTTGGGAAATCCACTGGACATCACCTGGGGTGGCAGGTTTGCTATCCTGTTATCTCAGTTAAAGACTCTTTATTTCTCAATTCATGACGTTGATTTATTTTAGGGCTTGACAAAAGAATGACTCATTCAAATCACACAGTAACCTAATGAGTGACAGATTTGTGATTCAGACCTTTTAGTTTTGACTCCCAGGCCTTTTTTTTTTTAACCTGTATACCTAGAAACCTCTAAGTGCTTTCAGTTAATTATCAGTTAATTTCTTTTTAGGGAATGTCCCGAAATGAGTGGGGGTCCTTAGGTACTCCTCTGTGAAGAATTATAGTCTTGCACACAGTCCAATTAGGATTAAAGTGATCTTTTATTTGGTTCTAGAGAAAGTGACCTAGGGGCAAATCAAAGATTTCACCCCTGGGGAGGAGAGCTTAAAAACATTCTCCTCCCCAAACAGAAGAAAACCAAAAGCTTTTATAAAGTATAGATGGGAGTGACCACTTGAAAATGGAAAGTTCCTTTTTGGGGTGGGGTGGGGTGGGGAAAGTTTGGAGGCTTGTCATATTCCTGAGAGTCAGGGTTTTTTGTTTTGTTTTGTTTTTGAATGATGGTCCTGACCTCTGAGGTTATCTCTGTCTCCTAGCTTTAATCAGGTAGTAGCCATACCTTAATGACTTTTCTATAGAATTTTATCTCCCCTTCCTTCTTAGGTGTATCTATCCTAATATCCAGTTAGTCAGTCTAAACTTTAATAGTCCCTTGATTCCTCATGTCTACACTGCTATCAGGTCATCTTTGGTTTTGCTTCTCACAGGAGAAACTTCTACTAAGTTATCCTAAGCCCTATTTCAGGAATGATAAATTGGCAACCAACTGAGAAATAGGTTAAGACCCAGAATAAGTTCCTAGAGTAATGGGGTGGGGAGAGAGGAGATTGTTCTATCAGAAAAAAAAAAAAAGAAGAAGAAATACTAATGGGGAGAGGAGAAGAATGACATATTTCACTCTCTTTAGCTCTTGGATCATAGGTTTTTTATAAGACAGATATTGTGAGGAAATGGGGATTGGTCTCCTCTCAATCTAGACCTGTTTGAGGAAAAGGTCTCCTTCTCTTCCCTGCCTGAACTCCAGCAAACAAAATCACATGGTTCAGGGAAACCCTGAGCTGGTTACAATTAGATTTGCTCCTGAGCTGTGTCC
This sequence comes from Dromiciops gliroides, assembly GCF_019393635.1. Classification (NCBI taxonomy): domain Eukaryota; kingdom Metazoa; phylum Chordata; class Mammalia; order Microbiotheria; family Microbiotheriidae; genus Dromiciops; species Dromiciops gliroides. The sequence goes on from NC_057863.1 coordinate 430,558,102, forward strand.
ATATAAAGGAGGAATTGAAGAATTGTCCCTGTTTCACCTCCCACATTGGCTAAGAAATACTACTTTCCGATTAGCTAGTTTTGGCATGTAGATTGTAACCCTTGAGTAATCGGACCATTGATGAAAAAGGGAGGGTCCATTCATGTTAGGGACTAGGGGATAAAATGGGCCTGAAAGCCTCCATTTTTGGTCACCCACCAGCTGTACACTGGGTGGCCCATTCTCTCGAGAATGACAATAAATGGGCCTTTGACACATCACCACCACTGAGTTCCAGAAAATTATTGTAGGAGTGATTTTCCTCATGGATTTGATGGTATAGTGGATTCTATGATGGATCTGGAGTCAGGAAGACCCAAGTTCAATTCTGACTTCTGATTCCAAAAAGCTAAGTGACTCTGGTCTAGTCAAAGGCTGTTTGCTTATCTATAAAGTGGAGATAATAATATCTATACCTACTTCAAAAGGTTATTGAGAGGCTCAGAGAGACAGAGACAATGTATGTTAAATGTTTTAGAAAACTTTATAAACGGCAAGCAGCATTATCATTCTTGACCCCTTTATTATTACTTAACTAAAGGCATGTAAGATAACCACTGAAGGTATCTGCAGTACTCAGTTCTGGGCAAAATGTTTACCTACAACAAAAATATAACTTCCCTTAGAGGCAGAAGCAATTCAGTTATGGATGGCAAGGGAGGTGGTTTTATTCCCAGGTCAGCAGAGTGGCAGCTGGGGTAAAGGTTCTATCAGATTCTCTCATTATTCTCATTATTCAGGCTGTTTATCTAAAGCCTGGATAACTACCTTCTTTTTGGAGAAGATTCCACTCTGGAGGGAGGGGCCCTTTTAGGCCTCCTCCACAAAAGTGATAATTCTGCATGCATTTTACAGATCTGCTTACAGCCTTTCAAGTGCAGCCCTCAATTGTTGCAGTTCAATTGTCAAGTGCCAGTGTGCTAATTTATGTTTATGTTTCTCTAATTTACAGTATGGCAAGTAGTTTGTATGGTAATTCTTGGGAAGAACAAGGAGTTATCAAGAGAATACCATCCCCCAGACACCAGAAAGCATTAGCTTCTTAGGGGCACTAAAGCAAAACAATCAGCCTTTACAATTTAGGCTTGTTGTTGCAGGTAGATTTACAGAAGGCTTTATGAGAATTATTTTTCAGAAAGCATCTTCTAGCCACCATCAAACCCATCGTTCATGTCTTTAGGAACCTTCGTTCTTTGGGAAAGAATAAGTTACTTGCTTGTATTTCTTTATAATTGTGTGTGCATGTGTGTGTTTTTCTGGGTTGAATTTAAAGGAACATCAGGCCCCAGATGAAATATGAACAGCTTCCTTTTTACAGCCCCCTGTCTCCCCCACATCATTAATACTCTAAGCATAGATTTTTAGAAATGTGCAGCAAAGCTATTGTGTTCCTTCTCTAATGCCTTTAGATAGCTTCAGAATGTCCAGGGAGTAGTATCAAGCCAGGGCTAGCTCACTAACCCAATCCTAGGGAAGAGGTAGTTAGAAACTTAGTTCATTAATTCAGGAAAAGGGACATTAAAGGTTATCTAGTTCAATCCTCTTACTTTCTAGATAAATCCCAGAAAGCTAATGAGATTGACCAAGGTCACAAAGGAATTAAGTGGCAAAACTGGATATGAACCCAGGTCTCCTCATTGTAGAGTCAGTGCTTTCTTTTTCTACTTTATTGATTAGGAGTAACATAAGAGCTTTTAATGTACTGGTGGGGGTGGGGGTGGGGGTGGTTCTTAGGTATTCCTCAGTAAAGAATGACATGGTGCAATTAGAATTAAAGTAATTTTTATTTGGCACTAGGGAAAGTGACTGAGAGGAAGGTCAGAGATTTAGCCTCTTGAGGAGGAAGAAGAGTTCAAAAGTACTTCCTCCTCCTCAAAGAGAAGGCAAAGCTTTTATATAGGATAGATGGGTGGAGGGAGAGGAGAGGGAGAAAAGGGACTTGACTTTCCTGAACTCTGGGTTCGAAGGTTATTAGCTTTGGGAAGGGATAATCCTATCCTCTGGGATTATCTCAATCTCCTGACTCCAGCCAGGTAGTAGACACACATGGTTAACATTTGACATTTTGCTATCCTGTTATCTGGTAGATTACTCATTTGTCAAAGGAAGAGCTTCCCAGGCCCTGTTGAATCTTTGATTTTGTTTCTCATAGGAAAAAAACCCTTCTTCTTGATTTAGGCCTATGTCACTGGACATAGGACATTGTGGCAGTCACCTTAAATGACTCATGGATCTTGGTTGCCAGTATACGCCAAATTCTCATCCTCCTTTCATAAGGCTTTGTACCTCTTGTCCCTAGCCCTACTACCTAAGCGCCAAACCCTGTCGTGTCTAAGGGAGCCATTATTATTTCAAAGGATGGTCTCTGTGCCTGGATCAAACTCTCTTTCTGAGAGATGGGAGAGGGAGGGAGAAAGACAAAATGAGACAGGGAGGAGAGGAAGAGGGGAAGATACAGGGAGGCATAGGGAGGTGATAAGGAGGGAGAAGGAGAGGTAAGAAGGGGCACAGGAGGAATGAGGGGGAGAAGGAGGAAACAAATATGAGGAGGGAGAGGAGAAAGAGAGAATTCCTAGACCCACTTGAAGATTTCTAATTGATTTTCAGGAGAGAGGAAGGGACCATAGCACTATTATCAATTCTTGAGACATTACTTTTTCCCCTTTATTCCTCTGAAGTTAAATGGGAGACCTGAGAATTCAAAACTGATTTAAATCCATGTGTCCAAGGCCAGCCAGGAGTCAGCCTAACAACAGCAAAACTTATTGAAACAGACTGGAATAGGATTCCTTTTTCTAATCACCACTTTCAGGAATAATTTTTTCCCTTAAAGAACTGTTTATACATTTATCAAACTAAAAACAATAATTTTTTTCTCCCAAAGGAGGAAAGAAAGCTATTGTTCATACTTTTATTTATTATTACCATTTTAATTATTATATAAATGTATAAAAGTAGTTACTATAAAGGAAGTCAAATCATTCTTCCTGCTGACTCTCTGAAAAATAACACTGATTAGATATTGAAAAGTGAATTTCATTGTGTAATTTTAAAACATAGATATGTTAAACATCAGGTGATTAGATAATCTTAACAAATGAAATGAAGCCATTTAAGAATTGAGGACATAATGATCAAAAGAACCAAATATCTTATTTTGAATGCTATCACAATTTAAAGCATTAACTTTATTTTTTTTGGTGGGGCAATGAGGGTTAAGTGACTTGCCCAGGGTCACACAGCTAGTGAGTGTCAAGTGTCTGAGTCCAGATTTGAATTTAGGTCCTCCTGAATCCAGGGCCAGTGCTTTTATCCACTGTGCCACCTAGTTGCCACCTTCCCAAGTCATTTCTTTAAGAAAGTGTTCATAATATCCACAAGTTTGAAGCTTGTTTACACATTGTATGGTTTTGGCCTTTCATTCCTTAGTTCTAATCCATATTTTCTAAAATATTTCTTTCCAAATTCACTTATTCCCATTTTTTCATTGAAATCACAAAGAATTATGATTGATGCTGATTTAATTTGAAGGATCTTATTTTATTCATTATAGAATTTCTCTACCTTTTTTTGCCCTCTTAGATGTTGCTTCATAAACTGCAATTATTTTTATGGTAGTCTTTTTTTAAATATTTTTTTTAATACAAACAAACAAACAAATAAAAGAACATTTCCATATGTAGAGTTGAATAGATTACATGTACAATTCAAATAATCATGGTTACTGAAATATAAGAGAGTAAAATGATGGTCCTTGCTGCCTTGTGATGAAAAATAAAACTAACTCTGGCTACTCTTTTATGAGTCTCTCCAAGGAGCACTTGTGTGTCATCTTTCTTTTTAGCTTCCACTTTCTTCTTTCTTCCTGTTTTGTTTATGCATAAGAATGCATATAATTCAGTTCTTCAATGGTATGTTCACTCAATGGTCAATTAATCAACTAGCATTTTTTAAGTGCCTACTATTTGTGAGGGACCTCTGAGGGCATCTTGCCCAGCCCTCACATTTTACAGATGAGAAAACTAAGTCTGGGCAAAGTTAAATGATTTGCCCAAGGTTGCACAGAGAGTGAAAGATAGGTTAGGATTGGAATCAAGGCCTTCAGCTTTCAATTTCAGCATTCTTTCCAAGATACCTCAAGGCCTCCAATGAACATTGATGAAGCAGTTAAGAGACTGGACAGGCCTGACTGACCCTGACAGGGAAAATCTGGATAGGACAATCTTCTATATAAATGAAAGTCACAGAAAAGTGTGGTTTTTGTTTGTTCTCTGGGTTTGGGTTTTTTTTTTGGAGGGGGGTGGTATTTGTTTTGTTTTGTTTTGTTTTGTTTTTGTGAAAGCAGGTTAAAAAAAAAAGTTTTGCCTGGTTTACATTTTATAGATTGCCTGACTATACAGATAGTCAATAGCCCACTTATTCTTTTTGCCTTAGTTTCTTAAAGTTAATCAATTTGGGTTCAAAAGCATTGGATTTATTTTAGGACAAAAGGCCCATTTTTGACACTTAAATTATCATTATTATCAACATCTTATGACTCAAGTATACTAATCTCCATTTATTTAAAAAATGGATGCTAGAGCAAAGTAACAGAATTTCTTCCAAAAGCATCATTAAAATTGAAAATAAAGTAAATTCCATTTGGTGTTGGCATTTATGAGTTTCACAGTATAGTGGTAGAAAGCTCAGTAATCAGCAAGCTCACCCTCTCTCAAGAATGTAAATGCCTTTGACATTTCTGGATGGCTCCATCATGGGGGTAGGGGGATGTACACCATCTGTCACAGTTTGGTTAAGGCTGGTTCTGAAGACCTGATAAAAACACAAGGAATCTATATGAAGCTGAAGTATTACTCTCCATTTCTCTTTAACCTAGTAATAAGTTATCTGAAGTGCTGAGAAAACATGTGAATAGAGTGCCTGTGAGCTAGAGGCTGTTGAGTTATAGCCACCCTGGAAAAGAGTAATTATGGGAATTTGGAGAGAGAAAGATTTACACAGAAGTTATCTGGGTTCATTACAAGTAACCTTTTTCAACTGTCATAGAGGAATGAAGACAGGGCTTCTCTGTTTACTTAGAATCTAAACAATATTCCCCAGAATAAAGGTCTATGCTGATAGGAAAGATGCTTAGTGGAAATGGGGAAGATATTGATGAATATGGCTAGATTATCATAAAAAGTGAGCTTTTTCTGTAAAAGGAGTTAGGAAGGCAACATGGTATAATAAACACATTTCTGGCTAGGAAGCCAAGATTTGGGCTTGATTCTAGTAGGCCTTGGGTACTTATTAGCTGTGTGATCCTGGGCAAACCTTTTACCATCTCTGAGTCTGTTTCTTTATCTGCAAAAGGAGGGGGTGGATTTGACGACTTCTAAAGTCCCTTGCCCTTGTAAATCTAAGATTCTTTAAGAACTTTATCATCCAGTCTCTTTTATTTAAAGTCAGTGACATCATGAGATAAGAACATAGCAGAGGATGCCCTATCATCAGGGATCCACATTTCTTTCTAAACTTAGTAGAATCACATAATGAAACATTTATATGTCTACACAGTGTTTGAACCATTAGATTGTGGGTTCCTTGATGGCAAGGAGTATCTCTTGCCCCTTTTTATATTCATGGCCTTATATGTAGTAGGTGCTCAATAAAGGTTTATTGACTGACTGACATAAGCAGGCCCTCAATAAATGCATTCTGAATTGATTTAACCTCTTCCCTCTAATGTACACTAGCCATGAATCTTAGGTAAGTTGTTTTTCACCCTTCAGCCTCAGTTGTTTCATTTAAAATGAAGATGAAAATGCTTGTACCCTCTTCCTTTTTATGAGGAAAAGTACTTTTTAAAACTGATTAGATATCCGTAGCTTGCTTACAATTATTGACTCAGTCTTAAAATAAAATAAAATAAACTGTACTGAACCTGCATTCTACTTTTGTGTTCTTATCTGAAAAGCAAGTCCAGAATTTAAAAATATCTCAGATCAGTTTTGCATGTATGTCCATTGATGTCCTTGGTCCTAGTGTTTTGTTTTTTGGTTTTTTGGTGGGGCAATGAGGGTTAAGTGACTTGCCCAAGGTCATACAGCTAGAAAGTGTCAAATTCTGAGGCCGGATTTGAACTCAGGTAGTCCTGAATCTAGGGCCAGTGCCTTATCCACTGCACCACCTAGCTGCCCCTGATCCTAGTGTTTTAAAGACTCAGTGCCTTAGAGTAACTTCTTATGTATTTGTTTGGCTATTATGAGAGCTAATAATTTCATTTTTGTATCACTGATAGACCCATCTTAAGGGGTGTTCATATTTTATTTCATTTTGAATGGCCCTAAAAGTATTTTGGGAGTTTGGACAGAGCTGAAAGGAATGTTCTCAAACAAGCAGATGTATCGATCAACCAACAAAGACTCATGGAATATACATGGGGATTCTGAACATGATCCCCCCTAAAGGAGCTTATAAAGTCAAAGAACAAATACATCAAAGTTTCAGTAATAATAGAATAGCTGAATAAAAATAGCAGCCGAAAAGGAAACATCACAAAACCGTTTGACAATAAATTATTCTTGGATGCAATAATGTACATATGCATATTTACATTTATATGGCTATTATATAAGGTAGCTCCCTGGCACCATGCTGGACCTAGAGCCAGGAAGATCTGAGTTCAAATCCTGATCTCTGACACTTGCTAGTTGTGTGACCCTGGACAAGTCACTTAACGACTCAGCCTAAGGTTTCACAGCTGTAATATGAGAATAATAATAGCATCTACCTTACAGGGTTGTTGTAAAGTTAATGAATGTAATTGATTTGAGTTGATGTACATAAATCACTTTGTAAACCTAGAGGCTGTTGAGTTATAGCCACCCTGGAAACTATAAATGCTAGTTTTCATTACATTATATATACCTAATACTTCATTATTGCATTTATACATAAAAAGTAATCGGCATAATTTTTATTACCCCCATTTTATAGTTGAGGAAATTGAAGTTCATATAGATAAAATTATTTATTTATCCAGGATCACACAGTTAGTGAGAATCAAAGCTAGGATACAAATATAGTTTTCCCTCCCATGGATAACGCTCTTGGACACAACACCTAAATTAAAATGAATTTCACTGTGACTACATTTAATCCAAACTGTTCCTTGCAGCTCAGGAAACACTCCTCTCCCATAGGAGACACTTGCTCTGGATTCACCTGGACTGAGTTCAGTCCTAAGGAAGAGAGATCTCTAAAAAGAGGTCAGTATTATTCCTATACTCTCTTGCCTCTTTAGGAATAATAGAATTCTGGAGGAAAATTTCTTAAGGTTTAGGTTTGACACATGTCTCAAGCCTCACCAAAACAGGTTAATAAGGTCCTAATCCAGAAAAGTTACTTGGTGTACAAAGTAATTTATATTAGGTTTTTGAAAGGAAGTGTGATATAGTGGTTAGATAATCAATCTAGGAGCCAGAAAGACCTGGATACAATTCCCACCACTGACAACTGCAAATCGTGTGACCCTGGGTAAGTCATTTAACCTCTAAGAGCTTTAGACAACTAGAAGACTGTTAGTGTAGAGAAGGTACCTGATCTTCTTTAATAGAGGATATCTGACATAGTATAACCTAAATGTATGTTCTCTCTTTATTTTCATCCAGGGTAATCCTCCCTCTGTATTCCTTTTAAAGAAATACTATATAATTTGCCATGAATTTATGCAGAACGATTGAAGTGTGGTGTCATTTAGGTCAAATTTGATTACATAAATTCAGAAAACCCTAACTTGGTCTAATCTCATTCTCCAAATTACTAAATTTGCATATTTATTGCTCCTAGGGCATTTTTCTTTTCATCAGCTCTAATTGCAACCAGAATTTATGACTTGGGATCTCTTTAAATCCTAATGCAATAGCCAAGTACTTAGGGCCTGGAACTTTGCCACCCTGCTTACAAAGAGATCCTCAGCAGACTATAATCTTTAAAAAAAAAAAAAAAACTGAGACTCTATAGTTGCTTTTCATTTCATGCCTAGTTTTGTTGTGCTTTTTTTTTTCCTTTGGGGTAGTGCTCACCACCCCATTTAATAAATATTGCACACTTTCCCAACAAATTCCACTGCCAAATGACATCTAGGAAAGAGTATTTATAGCTCCCTAATTGAAAATGTGAATTTCCATTTCAATTTAGGCCTTTCCTACGACCAAATTTAAACGGAATCCAAGAAATCAAGATTCCTCCTTTGAGAGCACAACTTACAAAATATCAGATGATTTAACAAGGTCTTTATTGTAAAAAGAAAACTAGACAATCTATGGAATCCCTTCTAGCCCCCAAATTCTATGTTGTTATGATTCTTTGATTCTTAAAACAAGATTGTTTTGTTCTGTGTAAATTTCTACTTTCCCCCATTCGATTAGTTATCAACATTCATTTACAAAGTATTTACTATGTATCAAGCCTCCTGCTAGACACTGGGGTTACAAGTTCAATAATGAAAGTCACTGCCCTCAAGGAGCTAACTTTCTTTTCTTTTCTTTTCTTTTCTTTTTTTTTTTTTTTGGTGAGGCAAAGTGTTAAGTGTCTGAAGCCGAATTTGAACTCAGGTCCTCCTGACTTCAGGGCCGGTGCTCTATCTACTGCACCACCTAGCTGCCCCTCCCTTTTTTTTTAGGAGGTAACTTTCTAATGGAAGAAATACAAAGTAAATAAGTAAAGGTTTAGAAAAAAAAGTAGAGATGTAAATATACTTATAGATGAAAAAGTAGATAAGTATATGAGTACTTATAGATAAAAAGTAAATAATTATATAAGTACTTATAAATTACAAAGTATATAAGTACATTAGCACTAATAGATAAAAAACTAGATAAGTACCTAAGTACTTATAAAGGAGACAAGTACTTATAGATAAGAAAGTAGATAAATAGCTAAGTACTTGTAGAATAAAAAGTACACAAGTACTTAAAAGATAAGTACATAGATAGATGCAAAATGTATACAAAGTAAATGCAAGATAATTTTTGGATTAGAGAGACAAAAGCAGAGTAGTAGATCAGGAAGGCTTCATGTAGCAGGTAGAGCTTTAAACAGGGCTTCAGAAGGCTAGGGATTCTAAAACATGAAGGCGTGAAGGACTACATTCCTGTCCAAAGGCTTGGAGATGTGAAGTAGGATGTCATGGATGAGGTACAGCAAGAAAGTCAGTTTGGCTGTACTACAGAAGGGCAAAATGAGATTATGTATAAGAAGAAGGAGTTTGCTGGTAAATGTTTAACAAATGACCCTCTGGGGGAAAAATGTACACATTTCTATGTTTAATCAACACCATTAACATTTTCTCCATCTCTTTCTTAAGTCCTTGCTCTTTCTTCAAAACAATAAGGGGCAAGGGATGATTTTTGCCTTTCTTTGTATCATCAGCACTTATCACAATGCCTGGCACATAGTAAAGCTTTAATAAATGCTTAATTACTGACTGATGATTAATTAGCATCTTCCTATCACTGGTACCTGATATTCCTGTCTCTTTACTAACAATTAATTGTTTTTCAGTCATGTCCTACTTTTTGTGACCCCATAGCATTTCAATGCTCTCCATGAGATTTTCTTGCAAAGATACTGGAGTGGTTTGATATTTTCTTTTCTGGCTCATTTTACAGATGAGGAACTTGAGGCAAACAGGGTTGAGACTTTTCCAGGGTCATGTAACTAAGTGTCTAAGGTCAGATTTTAACTCAGGAAGATAAGTCTTCAGGCCTGGAACTCTATCCACTGTACCACCTTGCTGCCCTTATTAACAATAGCTTACAATTATTTACTGTAACACTTTGAAACTGTAATGTAGGGCAGCTAGGTGGCACAGTGGATAAAGCACCAGCCCTGGATTCAAGAGGACCTAAGTTCAAATCCAGCCTCAGACACTTGACACTTACTACCTATGTGACCCTAGGCAGGTGACTTAACCCTTACTGTCCCACAAAAAGACAACCAAACAAACAAATTTTTTTTAAAAAGCTAATGGGAAGAAAGGAATTTAGAGTGTTATGCCTCCTAGGGCTATTGTAATATCCCTTCCTTATTTCCCCTCTTGTTAACACCCACCAGTTTCCCATCCAGTCTTCCCTTTTTCTGTCTTAGCATTCTTCAAACCTCCCAGACTCAAAATTACATTTGACTCCTGTGTGTCACACACACACACACACACACACACACACACACACACACACACACACACACACACACACACCACTTTATACCCAAATCAGCCCCCAATTCCTGCTAATTCTTCCTCTGCAATGTGTCCTGGTTATACTTTCACTATATCTCCCTAGTTCAAATGCTTATCACATTATCCCTAGTTTATTGAAATGACCTCTTAACCTGATATCCTTTCTCATAGTCATGCCCTATATATAAACCATGCTGATCATTAACATCAAGTTAATCTTTCATAAACAAAACAACCTGCCCTTAGAAACTTTCGGTATTTCTTCAAAGATAAACTCCCAATTTCTTAACTTGGCACTTAAGGCCTTTCAAAAACAGAACTCAATCTAACTTGTTAACATTATTTTCCACTGTTCTTCTATGTTTAATTAGACTCCAGACTGTCTCTTAGACCAAGGCCAGTTACATGCCCCCTCAAATTTCTAGGGGTATCCCTAAAAAGTTAGAGGGTCTTCCTTTAGTGCTATCAGCTCAGGTGCCCATTCTGGTGTGTTCTCCCCATTATCAGCCACTAGTGATTAGTAGCACAGTATAATTTAACCCAATTATCATCAATTAGCTTTTATAAAGGGATACTTATTGCAAAGATAGAACAAAATCTCAAGTCACAAAATATTTTCACCCCAAAACCCTAGGGCGAACATTTTCCCCTATGCCACATTCATTTCTGGGAAGAGTGGACTCAAACTTAAAGCAGTTTCTACAAAGCATTTGTCTTATCAAGTTTACTTCCAAATGCATCACAGGCTATAGACAGAATCACTCCCTTACTTATAGAGATTTGGCTTTAGGGTTCAGTAAACTTCTGTGGTTTATTTTTCAATCCTACTTGACTAACCATGAAGTATTACATGGATATTGACTCCTGGATGTCTAGAAGTTGTTCTGACCTTTCAGAGTTAACAGGGTTGTATTCAGCTCCAATAATCTACCTAAGAGCAGGAAAGAACAATTAAAAGAACACAGAGGCCTAGGACATGTCAACCTCAGAGAGGAGAAACTTACAAAACATCTCTCTTACTGGAACTCAGGCAGGCAGGGAAGAGAAAAGAGGCTCACTTTAACCATTTGGTGCCTTTTGGATGTGCCCCAATTCCAACTGAGGAGCCAAGTAAGTGTCCATCTCTTCACCATGTGGTTAACAGACCAAAACCATTTTGTAATGCCTGTGAATGCTCCCAAAAATACACTTGGAGATTGTATCAGCTGTAATGCCATGCATGTTCTTAAGAGCTTCTCCATCATGACCCTTTCCTGATCACTCTAGCTCATAACTACCTTACCCTTCTCTGAACTCCTATAACACAATATCTAACCATTTGCGATGAGTTGAGGATTTGTGTTTATAAAACTAGTTCTTCTGAAGGTGTTTATTTTCTCCTAAATAATTTGTAATATGGATAACTATTAACAGGTGAAGAGTGGTATCTGATGTATTTGTGGGAGCTAGCTAATATAGATGGGGAGGGAAAGGAAGAAAAGAGAGCTCCAGGTACAGAAATTTTATTTTTTTCTTCAAAAAAAAGTTAAATTTATGAAAATAATATTAATATTCCAATATAATGAAAACTCCTTGAAGGCTAACTCTCATATATATATATATATATATATATATATATATATATATATATACACACACACACACACATATATATGTGTGTATATATACATATGTATATATATACACATATATGTATATATACATATATATATGTATATGTGTGTATGTGTATACACACACACATATATTTTTTTTTTCTGTCTCTAGGACTTAGCTCAAAGCATTGAACATAATAGCCCACTACTTACTCATATTGACCGCTTGTAGTACATTAAAACCCCCATGCCTCCCCATCTTTTATTGAGGAAGTTTACTCTGTTTTTTCTTTTGGTACAGAAGTATAAGCTTTTGCATTTATACCAACTAAATTTCATTTTAGTAGATTCAGTTCAGGGCTCTTGCCTGTAAAGCAATAAATGTTTTTTAACTTGACTTGACTGTCAAGATCCTTTGAGATCTTGACTTTCTCCATCTGTTGTTTTAAATGTTCCTCCCAGCTTTGCATCATCTTCAAATCTGATAAGCATTTCCCTAAGCCATTGATAACAGTGTTAAATATCTTGGGTCCAAGCATATATCCCTGGGGATCTCTACCAGAGACCTACAACTGTGTTAATTTGTGCATATATCATATCCCTTAGTCTCTAAGCTCCAAGAAGGATGGGCATGAACATGATTTCATCTTTGTATCTCAAGCAGTGCCCAGCATAGTGCTCTTAAGCATTTAATGAATGTTTGTTAAATGGAATTAAAACATGCACTATTATAAATTATGAACTTTTCAAAACCAAAAAAAACCCAAACCATAAACATTTCACCCAGCATTATCTCCAAAAGTGAAGGTATAAACTAAATGCATAATTTGGTGGCTGTATAGAGTCTACAATCTGTTATGATAGAGCCTTACTGCATTAGTCAGGTTTTCTCATTTGCTAGCTTATGGTCTCTATAGATGTTCTGAACTCGAATCATAATCTCTAAGAAGAAGGCTGGCAATCATTGGTCCTAGGGTCTGTCTGAGCCATGTATATGCATCTAGTTCAGCATCTAGGTATCTTTTTTGTTTTCAACATTTATGCATCAATCAATAATCAATAAACATTTATACAGTGCCTACTAAGTGTCAGGCACTGTACATCCAATGGTTGTCAAGCTGCTCCTTGGTCCATGAGGTTGGGCAGAGCTTCCTGTTTTGATAATTAAATTGTGAGATCCTTGAGGATAAGGACTCTGTCTTATACTTTTCTTATACCCAACAGCACTTAGCCTTCAGGACTTCTGAATTGTAGGTATTCAGTAAAAATATTGTTCCTTGTGGATTAATTTTACAAATTTTTGTTTGGAGTGCATTCAAAGGAATGCATTTTTAAGGGTCCTTTGGAGACTTTTTTTTTTTTTGTGGGGCAATGGGGGTTAAGTGACTTGTCACACAGCTGGTAAGTGTCAAGTGTCTGAGGCAGGATTTGAACTCAGGTACTCCTGAATCCAGGGCCGGTGCTTTATCAACTGCACCACCTAGCCACCCCCGGAGACTTCTTTTTCTTTTTTTTTTTTTTTTTTACTGAGGCAATTGGGGTTAAGTGACTTGCCCAGGGTCACACAGCTAGTAAGTGTTAAGTGTCTGAGGCTGGATTTGAACTCAGGTACTTCTGACTCCAGGGCCGGTGCTCTATCCACTGCGCCACCTAGCTGCCCCCGAGACTTATTTTTCAGTAGGAAAGTTTTGGTTTTTTCTAGTATCAATCAAATTAGCACATGAAATCTAACCAATTTATTATGAGGCTACCACAAGCAAACTAGTTCTTAAAGTTGTTTTCATTTGTTTTTTGCTCAGTACACAGTATATTTTGCTGTGAGAAATCACATAATGTTGAATATTTAAAAAATTCTCTGAGGTGCATGAAGAATCCAGGCTCTTGGATTACCGACCATCTCCCATTATTCCCTCTTTTTTTCTTTATTTCTCCTGGATTTAAAATGAAGGAGATCACTTTGCTTCTTCTCAGAACCATTACTGTGATTTGGTGGGAAAAGACAGGTATCAAATTACAGAGGGGTTGGGAACAGGCATGGAGAATGTCGAAGTCTTAGGGGTGGGGAATACTTGGAGGGGAGAGGCAGGGGAGTACAAGATGTCACTACAAAATAAATAAAGACTTGGAACTTCTTGTAATTCAGGCTGGCATTTTGTTTTTGGACTTTGATGGTTCAGAACTAATTTTGAGCCCAAAAGGAGCTAGATTTTGTGGATGCCAAAGTGGGTAGATTATAATTTATGAAACCTAAAATGATCATGTGAGGAACAAAATTTTATAGCTCACTCAGCAAAACTCAGGGTATGCCCTTTGATTTTCTAGGTTTTGTGTGTGTGTGTGTGTTTAGTTGAACACCTAATTCATTGCACTGTTTCTTCTCTTGTGTTGACAAACATGTTTGGAATTATAATTTTTTCCTCTATTAATGAATTTGGCTATATCCTCCAAATTTTGGTATATTGTTTCATTGTTGTCATTCACACCATTTGAGTACCATCATATTAAGCATGGGGCAACTAGGTGATATAGTGGATAGAGCACTGGGCCTGAAGTAAGGAAGATCTGAATTCAAACCTAGCCTCAGCCACTTATTAGCTCTATTACCCTGGGCAAGTCACTTAACTCCTGTTTGCCTCGGCTCATCATAAATTGGTGACACACTGGAGAAAGAAATGGAAAACCACTCCAGTGTCTTTGCCAAGAAAATCCCCTGGATAAAATCTATGAGGTCACATAGAATCTGACATGATTAAATGACTGAACAACAACAATATTAGGCATATATATGGGGAGGGAAGTAAAGGAGAAAAGGAAGGAAATTAGTCCTTGTCCTCAAGAAGCTTACATTCTATTGTAGATATGCAACACACACACACAGAGAGAGAGAGAGAGAGAGAGAGAGAGAGAGAGAGAGAGAGAGAGAGAGAGAGAGCAGATCCAAGGCAATCTGATGAAGGAGAGAGCATTAAGTATTACAAGGTCATAAAAAGTTTGACCATGAGGGAACACTTAAGGGGACCCTTGAAGGAAACAGTTAAAAAGACAATGCATTCCAAGTGTAAGAGGATGTTCTGTGCAAAGTCATGGAGAAAGGAAAGAGAAGGTGGTAGCTAGTAATACAATTTGGGTGAAACATAAAGTACACAAAAAGGAGTATTATGATATAAGACTAGAAAAGTCATTTAGGGCCAAATTGTAGAAGGATATAAAGGCCAGTCTAAAAGGTTGTCATCTAATACTCTAAGTAATAAGATGTTTGAATGAGAAACAAAGTACCCACTTAAGTATGATTAGATGGAGGCCACACCTGGCCGTCCCTGAGTGACTTTTTGGTTTACTACTGAAATCAGCAAGAGACCACTCTCAACCAATCAGCTTAAAAGACCTCCCCTTTGAGGGGAGGGAGAGAGGAACTAGGAAGGGAAGAGACATTCATTCTGGCATGAGAGAGGGAGAGAGATGGGGCTGAGCCCAGGTGGTGGTGTGATTGTAGACTGTATAATTTTCCTTCCCCTATTCCCTTTTTTCTTTTGTCCCTAGTTCTACTAACCTTACTCAATATTAAGGTGAACTGCCCAATTAACTTTCCTCATATTGAATTTGGCCCTTACATGACATTTCCTTATTTCTTTGTGGATTCCATGACCCTTCACCAACCCTAGAATATCTGTGATAGACCTTCCCAGAATATTCTAGGAGACATTTTATCCTAAGATGTAACAGAAAAGGACAAACTAAATTAATGAACTTCCTCATTTTGCATTCATGCGGTTTAGAATAGTGTTAGGATGGCTGGTAGAAATGTCCCAGTAAGCACTATGGTATGCTGGCTGAGTTTAGAGTGATCTTAGTAGGTACAGATGCAAACTGGGGAGCCAGACTTGGACTGGGACTAATCTAGGGGTGGTATGGGGAATCCTAGGAGGAAATGTAGCCATATCCAGAAGTCCCATAAAGATTCTGGTCCATATAGGAAATTTGAAACACATAAGCAATCTAGATTAGGACAAGGAAAACCCAAATCAAAAAGAGCAGAAAGTAAGGAACCCTTTAGGTTCTCTCTTTAATTCACTTTCCACTTGATCCTTGAGTAGGTCAGAAGCCTCCTTTTCAACCTGTCTCCTTGAAACCCTCTGGACCACGGTTAAGCCTAGCTCAAACCAGATGTTTAGGGCTATACTTACATAAAATTGTACTGAGCTACCTCAAAAGCAATAAGGATTAATATCAAGAGAGGAGGGAATTCCATAGTGACTGTGCACTTTGGCTTCATTTCAGAATGCCCTTCGTGACATTTGACCCTCAAATTTGCCATTTTCAGATTTGAAAACATTTTTTTAAAACATTAAAATAACACATCTTCCTAGTACTGGCAACTGTAAGGATTTCCTGAAGGGAAAACCAAGTCATCTGTTGGTGAAGCAAATAAAAAAGTGAATAATTTAATTTAACCATAAATATTCTGCCAATTTACTTTAGCAGAGGAGTACTTCTAAAATATTGCCTAAATATTTTACTGAACATCTGTGCTTGATGTGGGTGGACATGAAAACCACAAATACATTCATCATTGCTAATTTAGTATTATTAGGCTAAAAGTTTATAATGTAATTACATTTTATTTTTTTTGGTGAGGCAATGAGGGTTAAGTGACTTGCCCAGGGTCACAAAGCTAATAAGTATCAAGTGACTGAGGCCAGATTTGAACTCAGGTCCTCCTGAATCCAGGGCCAATGCTTTATCCTCTGTGCCACCTAGCTGCCCTATTCTTTCTTTTTGGGGGGGAATTACATTTTGAAAACCAAAATCATAGGACCAAAACACACAGCACAATTATATTTCATATGAATAAATGTAATGATATTTCTGTTATTTAGCATCTCATTGAACATATGATATTATTTTACTAGTAATTGAATTTCTATTAATTGTATCAATATAGAAGACATCCTAAATATGTATCACTGAAAACCTTGTCAAACTGGAGAATCTTTCTTTGCCGATGCATCCACAGGTAGCAGCATCTAAACCTAAAGAATAAAGGATAATGCCTTTTTTTCCCCCTTAGTGGAGGTGTCTGTTTTGAAATACTCATTTAGTTTGAGGTTTTTTTATGTCTACTGTTTTCATATCACCTTCATGTCTCAATAGATCCAAAGAACCATCATTTGTAACAAAGTAGAAGGAAAAAACAAAACAAACCAAAACAATTCAGCAAAGCTAACTAACTCATTGACCAATTCCAACATTATATGCAATATTCTGCATCTATGGTCTACCATCTCTATAAAGAAGACAAAGACTTCATTCTCATACCAATTTGGGACCAAGCTTAGACATCATAATTTCACAGTATTAATTTTAAATAAATGAAAGACACATTCTAATCATTCATGATAGGATCAAGTTGAGCCACAACCGATGTTGTTGTGATGTGTCATGTAAACTCAGGTTCCACAGTAGTAATAAACAAACAAAATCCTGTTTATTTATCTTCTGTCTGGAGCTTAAAACCTTGTCTCCAATCTTCCCTATCTTATTATAGATTAGTCCCCTTAACAGTTTTCTGAGGTCCAGCCAAACTGGATTTCTTGCTGGTCCTCATAGATGACATGCCAATTCCCATCAAAATGTCTTTGAACAAGTTGTTTCTCCTGCCTGGAATTCACTCCCTTCTCCATCTCCTTCTTTTCAAAACTCAACTAAAATGACACCCTCAAACATGGGGACTTTGCAAATTCTCCTACCTACTAGCACCCTATCCCCAAAGTGATCTCATATTTCTTTTGTACATACATAGATGCATCTATGTCATCTCCTCAGAGAAAATGGAAGATTCTTCAGGACAAGGAAAGTTTCATTCTTGTATTTGTGTCTCCAGCATCTAGAACTGTGCTTGGTATACATTAGGTTCTTATTCAAAGTTTATTGATTGTTTTGGGGACCAAATTTCTCCTTTCTCCTCATATTATCTCTGTTTTACAACAGTTTTGTTTTGTATGAAGCTCTGGTCAAGTATTTAGTTTGGAAACATTTGACTTACCTAGGGATTACCTCACTTTAAAAATTTTTTATAACATAATGGCATATTATATAGATTCAGTTCCACAGTCATTTATTCAGTACCTACTATGTGCCACACACTATGCTAAAGGCTAGTGATACAAAGACAAAATTGAAGCTATCCCTGCCCTGAAGTAGATGGTGTTCTCTGAGAAGACAATATGTGTGCACATGTCTAGATATAGATATAGATTAGCAATAACTAATAACTTTACCTATATAGATAGTGCTGTAGATTTATATATAAATATAGATATATATATCTTTATGTATATATACACATAGAACATAGATAGAGCTAGCTCACACACAAAAGTAGATGTGATACAGTTTAAAGTTTAATCAGCATTTTTAACATTTTCTCCATTACTTTCTTAAGTCTAGGTAATAAACAAAATCCTGAGTATTTTCTAGATATTATTGAATCTAGAAGAGCCAAGTTCTCTAGGTAGATGCTACCCACTGGAAAGAAAAGGGAAGTTGTCTTGACTCTGTGATGTTTAAAATCTAAATTGTGGTCACCTTAAATCAGAAGCTTCAGCTCCAGTCTAGCCTAGAGTTCTAGCCTGGTTGGGTTCTTCCTAAAGTCCTCCTCCATGAGCCTGCTTTAATCAGGAACATCCTAGCAAACTGTTTGTGGAAGCTTTTTATAGATCTGGAACAGAGGTGGTCCTTACACACTGCTTCAAGGTGATTGGTTGGCATCATCCAAATCCACTGGCTTTGAAGGTGCTTTCGAGTTGAGTTCACAGTCTAGTTTCTGAGAACAATATCTTCTTAAGGGATAGCCAGGTGTGATTACAATACAATTAACTTGAAGTAGGCTTAATCAGCAGTCAATCACTCTCACTTGATTCAATCAGTATAGATTAATCTCCAGGTGGGTCTTTGAGTATCTGCTAAATCCCATTATTTCATCACAACTCTCATGAGCTGGTAAGAGCTGGCTTCAGCACACCCCCATATCTATAGCTATAGATATGCAGATATAAAGATGGTAGAGCACTAGATGTAGAGAGAAAGATAGAGAAAGATAATGTGTGTGTGTGTGTGTGTGTGTGTGTGTGTGTGTGTGTGTGTGTGTGTGTGTACTAGAGAGATGGAAGGGGGAGAGAGAGACACAGAGAGATATTAAGCAATTTAGTGGAGAAGTATTTAGCAACTGGGAGAGTGAGGAATGACTTTACTCAGGAAGTAGCAGTTGAGCAGGGCTTTGAAGTAAATTAAAAATTCTAAGAGGTCAAGGTGAGGAGAAAGGACATTCCAAGTTTTCTGGAAATGCTTGTACAGAGGAAGAAAGTAAGAAAACCAGCATGGTTCTATTGAAGAGTATGTAGAGTTAGTCATGTGTTAATAAGACTGGAAAGGTAGGTTGGAACCAAATTGTGAAGAACTTTGTCTGCCAAGTACAGGTGTTTGATTTTGATCTCAGAGTTAAGGAGCCATGAGTTCATTCAGCAAGAGAGCCATTATCCTACATATACTTTAGGAACATCAGTTTTAGGCAGTTGTGTGGAGGATAAATTGTAGACGAAAAGGACTTGATGCTAGGACCTCACATTACTATAGAGATCTAATATTTAAAAAGAACTTGCCTCAGGGAAGCTAGGTGCGCAATGGATAGAGCACCTGCCCTGGATTCAGGAGGACCTGAGTTCAAATGTTGCATCAGACACTTAACAATTACTAGCTGTATGACCCTAGGCAAGTCACTTAACCCCAATTGCCTCTCTCTCTCTCTCTCTCTCTCTCTCTCTCTCTCTCTCTCTCTCTCTCACACACACACACACACACACACACACACACACACACACACACACAGGCACAGAACTTGCCTCTCCACAACCCCATGAGTGAAGTAGCACCATTCTAGAAGCTCCACTTTACAAATGAAGAAACTGTAGCTTAGAGAGGTTAAGTGACTTGCCCAAGACTATCCAGGGAGTAATTAGTATTCTATCCTAGATAACCTAAGTCTATTTCTAGCAGTGTTAGGTAATTGAATGAGTCTGAGGAGATACTGGTTAATATTGCCATGGCCAATACAAGATCATGGGCCTGATAACATTTTCTTTTCTTTTTTCAATCATAACAAATATTTTTATTTCAATTTTTGGTTCCAGATTCTATCCCTCCTTCCCTCCCTCCCTGAGATGGTAAGCAGATACAGATTACACATGTGCAAATATGTAAAACATTTCCATGTTAGTCATTTTGTATAAGGAAACTTGAACAAAAGGAAAAAATGAAAGAAAATAAAAAATAGCATGCTTCAGTCTGTGTTAAATAAATATAGGTTCTTTTTTTGGAAGTGGATAGTATGCTTCATCAGTTCTTTGGGATTGCCTCATATCGTTGTATTGCTGAAAAGTTAAGTCATTCACAATTGCTCATAGAACACATTATATATATATATATACATATATATATATACACACATATATACTATATTTTTAAAGTTTTATTAACTTGGATTTTGATTTACTCAAAGCTTCTCTTTATTATTTTCTTATATCATCCAATAGGAGCTACCATGTTTATATAACTCATGCCTTATCCCACATTATCCTTTGTTCTTGACAAAGTTCATTATCAAAGTGCTCAATGGTTTGTTGTTGTTGTTTGTTTATTTATTTTAGTTTTGATACATATCTTCATAAAATGTACAGGGCATAGGCAATTCATTGGGATTCTTTTTCTATATTTGGGGACAAAACACAAAATCCCCTACATGTTATTAATGCTTCATCATTTAGAATGTGTTTTGAACCCCAAACTGATGACAAAATGGGAAGATTAAATGAGATTTGGTGACACAATGCCATTAAATTCTGGGCTGCAAAATGACCTACAGCTTTCTCAAGACATTAAGATGTTGGCAAACAACCAAATTCCTATGTAGACAAAGCAATGAATGTAAATGAGACATCTTTTATTCATGATACTTTTCTGTGGTGAGGATTTCATCCTTCTTGGACTCAAAGAGAACAATGTAAAGGGTATTTTGAAGTTAATTTATCAACTACAAACACAGTGACCTACTCTACTCTCTTACTCTTCTTTGTGCTCAGAGTAAGGGGAAGAGGAGAGGAAAGGCAAATACTCTTATGTTCAGAATTACAGCATCCTTTTATTATTCATATTAACCACCAAATTCTCAGTAGCTTGTATTTGTGACTCATATATTAGACACTAATCCTGTAATACATCTCACTTTATAGAGAGCTGTTAATGGCATTCTGTGAGGATTAGAAAGAAACTAAGAATTTTTAAGTGGGAAATGAACTCAAAGGGAGTCATAGACATCAAATTTTAGAGTTGGCAGCATGATAGAAATCATTTTGGCCAAACTACTCATTTTATAAATGAAAAAGAATGGATCCCAAGGCAGTTAAATTCATACAGCTAATTAATGTTAAGATTGTAATTAAGGGGCAGCTAGGTGGCGCAGTGGATAGAGCACTGGCCCTGGAGTCAGGAGTACCTGAGTTCAAATCTGGCCTCAGACACTTAACACTTACTAGCTGTGTGACCCTGGGCAAGTCACTTAACCCCAATTGCCTCACTAAAAAAAAAAAAAAAAAGATTGTAATTAAAATTTGGGCTTCCTGCCTCCCAAGCCTGTTGCTATTGGTCAACTTGTACTCTACTTTCAAGCCACATTACACTACCTTTGGAATAAGATTATCATTTATCTCCTTATCATCTTCTTCCAGCAGTCTGCCATTGTTAACAATAGCCCAAAACTTTAGGTGATATCTTTATGAGGTTAGTGATGGCAAAGAGAGAAGTTTTATTTAATAAATTCAAAAAGCACTCATTTTTACTATCTGGAGCCTTATATGTTGCTATTTCTGTAATTGGGAGTGGCGAGGGGAACAGTTATCTAGCTCTTGTATCACAGGGATTTCTCCATCCCTAGAGATATATGTTTTGTCAGCAACCAGCATGGCAGAAAACTGGCCTGTCAGATTTCCTGAGACTATATTTTTAATAAATATCCAGGGTAAATTTGAGGTCTTTCATTTAAAGATCCTAGTGTGTGTGTGTGTGTGTGTGTGTGTGTGTGTTGTGCATGTATTTTTTAAAGACTAGATTGAAGTAAAGGATTGCGTGGTATATTTACTTATATTCTTGTCATTACTTAGAAGGAAACTGTTATTTTCTCCCTATTGTAATGAAAATACAATAAAAACAGTCATCTCTGCTAAAAACCTATAGTAGTTGCTAGGATTTAAGCAATCTAAACATCTCATCTAAATCAGCTTCAGGTAAAACATTATTACATTTAAAGTATTTATCAGCAACTTGTAAATTTCTACTAGCCTACGAATTTCATTCATAGCCAGATAGCTTTTAATTAGTTTAAAAAATTGATTGAATTAATCATATTCCTGGGAACAAGTTTGGGATTATTATAATTTACTTAAATAAAACTTTACTAAGTGCCTGATACATACAAGGCAAAGTACTAGATATTGAGAATTCAAAGACAAAGATGGAAAAAGTACTGCTCTGCTCCTGTTTCCCCCACACACACACATTCGTCAACAGGGACATTTGAAAAAGGCAGAGAGGTAGAAAAGTGAGAAACACAGACCCCTGGCAATGTTTGGATATTATTGGGTTAACATTGAAATTTTATTCTTGCTTTCTGAAATAAAAAACTGGGAAGTGTATAGAATGTTCACCATAAGCAAGGGTTAGGTATCTGGCCAAGTATCTCAGGATTTCTGGGAGATATGAGAAGACTCAGTAGACAGAACAGAGTATCAGAAATGGAAGAAATGGAAAGGATGGGTTTGGTTTGGGTTTTTTTATGGTAGTAAAGGGAGAGTCTGGAAGTGTCATTCCAACTTCCCCACTACTACCAGTTCCATGGAGAGCGAGGGGATGTATGAATATGTTATGTAAATTCCTGCTTTATTCCTTATGTTCAGACTACTTTATTTTTTATAGTATGACCAATGCTTCAAAAGGTAGCCAAGGAATCTCACAAGAAAGGAGCAAGGTCTCAGTGAATTCAAGAAGACAGAGGGAGGGGAAAAGGAAAAGGTAAAGGTGAAATCCAACTTGTTACCTATGGAGCAAGCATTCCAGAGAGCACAGTGGAAGAAGGATTGGGTGACTTTAGTATGGGAGGTGGGAAAGAGTTAGGTTGAAGGGGATGGGAACAAGTGTAGGATTATGAGGCACCCCTAAGTGCATGCCTTCTGTGTTTCCTACAAGGGTTTTCTTTCATGAGTATGCTCTGTTTCCACATGTTCCCTAGTAGTGTGTCTCTCCACATGTGTGCACTGGTGACAGATAATTCCTATATGTGTGCCTCTCCTTATATGTTTCCTTCACCAGTTTCCCCAGTGATGCAAGCTTCTTATCTAGGTATCTTCCTGGTCTGTTCACTCACACTCACCATACATATTCAATCTTTTAGTCTTGTTTCTACCTTCAGTCTCTCTCATAAACAGTTCTTTCACTCCACTCACAAATTACAAACCTAATAGTGAACTATTGCCTTCGAATGGGTCTATATCAAATGTCTCCACATTCTCCCCCTGCATCAAATCTGACTTCCATTCAGCAGCCAAAATGATTTCTCTAAAGCAAAGCTTCTTTAATTGTGGGTCTCAACCCCATATGGGGTCATATAACTGAATGTAGGAGGGTCACAAAAAATTTGGCAACAGTAAAAGGTTATGTATAAATATTTTATATACCTAGGTACCCAGGGTAACAAAAAATTTCTTGGGCAAAAAGAGATCACTCAAAAAATTTTTTTGAAAAATAAAAGGTCACGAGTGGAAAAAGTTTAAGAAGCTCTGCGCTAAAGCATAGATTGGACTGTCACTCAATAAACTTTGCTGTCTTCCTATTACCTCCAGGATCAAATATAAAACCCTCTTTTTTGTTTTGGGGTTTGTTGTTGTTGTTGTTGTTGTTTGGTAGGGATAAGAGGCTTAAGTGACTTGTCCAAGGTCACACAACTAGTAAGTGTCAAGTGTCTGAGGCCAGATTTGAACTCAGGTCCTCCTGAATCCAGGGCCAGTGCTTTATCTGCTATGCCTCCTAGCTGCCCCCCTCTTTTTGGTTTTTGAAGGCTTTCACTGCTTCACCCCTTCCTCCCTTTCCAATATTCTCATATTTTAGTCCCTTCCATGTACTCATGATTCCAAGGGTACTACTCACATTCTAGTCTTCACACATAATAATACCCTATCATTTTATTCCACCTTTCCACCCTCTGTCTCCCATACCTGGAATACTCTTCCTCCTCACCTCTGCTTCCTGGCTCCCATGGCTTCATTCATGACTCAACTCAAATCCTACTTTCTACAGGAGGCCTTTCCCAAGCTTTTCCTGCTAATGCTTTGCCTTCAGAGATTACCTTTACTCTACTCTGTCTCTGTCTCTCTGTCTCTCTCTTTTCCTTTCTTTGTCTCTGTCTCTCTGTCACTCTGTCTGTGTGTGTGTGTGTGTGATGTACATATTTATTTATGTATTGTCACCCCTATTAGCTCCCTGAAGGCAGTAACCATGTTTTGGCCTTTCTTTTTATTTTTGTATTCTTAGTAAATGTTTGTTGATTGACTAACTGAAATAATTATGGTCTCCAGATGACTATTAAGGCCAAATATGTTTGTGGAGGCTCATGAAGTATAATTTTAAGAGATGTGGATTCAGAGTATGCTGAATCCTGGGTTGAAGAAAGCCATTCTCTATGATACCTGCCCTGCAAGTTGAAGGGTATCCCTAAGCCCCATATAAGGTAGTAAATACACACACACACCCTTCTTACAATAATATGAGACAGAAGAGATTATTAACCATTAGGAGTAGCAGGAGTCCTGAATAAACATATATATATATATATATATATATATATATATATAGAGAGAGAGAGAGAGAGAGAGAGAGAGAGAGAGAGAGAGAGAGAGAGAGAGAGAGGGGGGGGGGCATAATAAAAGGTAATCAGGAAAAGGAAAGAGTTTTAGCAACTTAGGTTGGGAAGGGTTCATGGAGGAAGTGCCATGAGAAATGAACCTGGATTGAAGATAAGAGTGTTAACCATGGAGACACATCAAATTTTTAGAATGGGAAATCTAACTTACCATTTTATAGGTGAGAAGACTGAAGCCTGTAGAGTTGGTGTGATTCGTCCGAAATACTCAGGCAGTAAGAGAAAGAGCAGGAACTGGAGTCCAGATCTTTTGATTCCAATTCCACTCTCTTTCCATCACACCAGAAAGCTAGAGGCATCTATGCAAATCACACAGGCAGGAGACTGAACATTAAGTTTGTGAAACAGCTAGTAGTCTAGTGTCATTCAGTCAGGGAATATTTATGTGCCCTGGACCAGTACTAAGTGATAGAAATACAAAGAAAACCAAACCATGCCCTTTGCCCTCAAAGAACTCTTATTTTAATGGAAGTGACAACGTGCAAATATACAGTGAAAATGGAAGATAATCTCAGAGGCAAGACACTAGCAGATGCAGTGGCCAAAAAAGTCTCCAGCAGAAAGTGGAGCTTGATCTTAGTCTTGAAGATAGCCAAGGAAACTAAGTGGTATAGCTGAGCAGGGAGAAGACAACCAGCTGAAAGATGAGGAGGAAGGAAATAGAGTGAGTGCCCTGTGCTAAGAATGGTATGTAGAGGGGCAGCTAGGTGGCGCAGTGGACAGAGCACCGGTCCTGGAATCAGGAGTACCTGAGTTCAAATCCAGCCTCAGACACTTAACACTTACTAGCTGTGTGACCTTGGGCAAGTCACTTAACCCCAATTGCCTCACTAAAAAATAAAAAAAAAAAAGAATGGTATGTAGATCGGTATGGCTGGATTGTAAAGAGAAGGTGATATGTCTGAGAGTTTGAGAAAGAAAGACTTGATTGCTGATTAGATATGTAGGGTGAGGAAAAGCAAGGCATCAAAAATGATGGAGGTCATGAATTTGAGTGACTACAGGATGGTGGAGCCCTCAGTGGTAATAGGCAACTTTGGAAAAGTGAAAAGATTTTGGAAAAAAGAGAATGACTTCTGTTTGGGACATATTGAGCTTGGGGTGCCTCGAGAACATAGTTCAAATAGTCCAACCAGTAATTGGTGATGAGTGGCTGAATTTCAGGAGAGAGACTAGGTTTGGTTGGAGATGTATCTATCTATCATCTACCTACCTACCTACCTATCTATCTATCTATCATCTATCTCTCTATCTGTCTCCATCTCTATATATGTGTGTGTATGTGTACCTGTACATGTATGTATATGTGTGTGTATATATATATATATATATGTATATGTATATATATTAGAAGTCATCTTAATAGATATGATAGTTGAACCTACTGGAGCAGATGGAATTACCAAGTAAGGAAAGAGAGGATAACTCAAGACCCTCAAGGATTCATTGAAAGTATCAGGGAAGGTCCTCCAGAGATTTCTAGAGTAATTCAGGCTATCTGCAGATCAGACTTTGGGATCCCTCTCCACCCTAGTAGTTCCCCACCTCTCATGAATGAGGAAGGAGAGATAATCTGTCATCTCCTGTGTTGTTCCATTAATGGTTCTTCAGTTCCTTAGAATTTGGCTTGGTTTTAGTTATCTTTCCATTTACTTTGTGTCAATCATGGCATCTATCATAATGCTCCCAGTTTGGAGCTAAGCATACAACCTGGCACACAGAAGGTGCTTAATAAATGCTTGCTGATGCTGATGCTGATGCTGAAGATGACTAGACTACAGGGAATGGGAATGTTAAATAAATTAGCACCAAAAAAGGGGGAGCAGCTAGGTGGCACAGTGGATAGAGCACTGGCCCTGGATTTAGGAGGACCTGAGTTCAAATCCGGCTTCAGACACTTAACACTTACTAGCTGTGTGACCCTGGGCAAGTCACTTAACCCCAATTGCCTCACGAAAAAAATAACAACACCTTTTCAGTGTCATCTTTTCAAAACACCCACATAAATGTACATATACATACAAGCACACATACATACACACATTCACACAAATTTACACAAGCACATTTTTGATGTTGCTTACTTGTTACATTGGAAAGAGTACTATTTCTGTAGTCAGATGACCTGGGTTGAATTAACTGCCTCTGACCCTTGCTACCTATGTGACCTTGACCAAGTCACTTACACTCTTTGTGCCTCAGTTTCCTCCTCTGTGAAATAAGGGGGTTGGACTAGATGGCCTTTAAGATCCCTTCCAGATCTAGATCAATTAACTAAAAAGTAAAAATTAATTTTAAATCAATGTTAGGTTAAGAAAGTATAACCTGCAGGAGTTTCCATGTGGAAATTATGAACAGTTCACCAAGGAGAACCAAGCAATGGCCTTTTCAAGGGAATATTTGATTGTCATTCATTTTCATTTCCAAATATTTCATCAAACTCTTCACTAAAATGGGAGTTCTGCTAAGTAAAAATCACATTGTAAAGGATAATGTATTTGGGGATATTCCCAGAGTTATTGAAGTGTTAATTAAACACAGATCAGGGTCTGGTTACATACCCTGTTAAGAGTTATCTCCCCCTTGGGTTTGAAGAGCACAGCAGGTCATCCTGTTCAACACAGCCTCTCATGCAACATTAAAGACTGTCATTATTCCTTCTAAATTCTTTGGGTTTCTTTCAAGTTTGCTGAAAACCAAGGCTGCTTAAATATAAGTTGATCACTCCAAACATTAGCAGTATCATAAAACAGTAATTAGCAGCTCCCAATGACTGGGTGAAATGTTCTATCTTTCTTGATGATCTATATTCATTCATGAATAAAGAGGCACTTTAGGATAACGAGACTTTTTTTTTAATGGGAAAGATGTCAGAAAGGATAATAACAAACCGAGCCTGCTGAAGGCACTAAAACTTGCTAAAATGGCTAATGAAGTCTGAAAATCTGTCTGATTCTTGAGGAAATTAGTGTTTTCTGTAAATGAGTCTTCTTCCTTTGAATGACTAGATTGACCTCAAGTTTTTCAGGGTGAGATGGAACAAGACATTTTAACTTTGATGCATGCATAGCTAGAGGCAGTGTGACAATAGGTAAAGGCCTACCTATCAAGTCAGGAAGCCCAGAGTTCAGCTCCATACCCTGAACCTTCCTACCTATGTGAGCCTGGCCAAGACATTACATCTGTTTCTCACAAAACTCTATAGGAGCTATTTATTAAGTTACAGATGAGTGACAATCTTGGTGGAGTGGGTTCTCACATGCAAAGTTCACAGAGGGAAAAAAATCACTTTTTTTATGTGGCCCTGGAAGAAAGAACGTGGGACATGGAATCAGGAAGACCTGAGTTCGAATCCAACTTCAGGCACTTCCTTGCTTTGTGACCCTAGATAAGTCATTTACCCTCTCTCATGTTCAGTTTCCTCATCTCTGAAATAGGGATAAAAATATCACCGACCTCCTAGGTTTAATAGTGTGGATAAAATGCATTATATTTATAAAGTTATTTGCAAACCTTAAAGTACTACATCATTGTTGTCATCGTCATAGTAGCAGTAGTAATTATTTTAGCCCAAATACCATTTCTAGTGCACATAGTTGAAACAATTCCTAGTTCTAAATTCATATTAGATGGCACAGCATTCATTTTTAGGATAGTGGTTTTGCCTCCTGGAAATAGATTATATGAGTGGGAGGCAGTGTGGTAAAGTAGAACACAAGCTGTATTTGGTTTTAGAGGATCTGAGTTCAAATTCCAGTTTTGCTACTCATTCTACATTGGGCAAGTCACTTAACTTCTCTGGGCCTCAGTTTCCTCATCTGAAAAATCAACTAGATGGACCGCATGATATCTGAGGTCCTTACTGGTTCTAATCTATAAATTTATGTTCTCAGAAAAATCCTGTTAAGGTTTGTTATAATTTTCTTCCTTGAAATTGTCAGGGCCTATTTTGAAATCATGTTTCTTATTTCAAATTAAAAGGCAAACCCACAGTTAAGCCACTTCCATCTGTTTTATAAATTTTGTAGACATTTTGTCTGTTAGGAAGAGAAGATTTCTTTCTTTAGAATTTTCTCGAAAGTTTTTTTTCCTTAATTTTTTTTTCTGTTTCTAATTACTGATGAGGGAAACATGATGGTAATTTAGGCTCTATAGTTGTTAGGTTGTAACAAACTGTTTCTTAAATGACCTCTCTGATAACAGAATAAGACATGTAGATTCAAAAAGGGAACATTTGATCATGTGCACTTTTAAGTGTCATCCCTTTCATTCTGATACTTTAGGGACAAATCTTACAAATAGTGATGCCATAGTTAAAAAATTATTTGGGATTTCCATTAGCCATCAATCTCCAAAATAGTGGTTCTCAAACCTTTGTTTTGCTTTGTTTTGTTTTTCTTATGATACATTATTCTTTGCGGTGTAGAGTCATGGTGTAACATCAATTTAAGGTGACCAGAGAGGAGGGTTTCTAGGCAACAGGGCCTCCAGACTCAGTGCTGGGACTGTAAAATTCCTCAACCTCTCCTTTTTCCTCCAGTACCCCTTCACTGTCTTTTTTCTTTGATTGCCCAGGACTCACTAAGGAGGGAGCTTTGCATCTCTGAGGATAGAAGTTTTTCCTAATGCCAGGCCAGGAATATGGCAGCAAACTCCAGCTATGGATTGCAGTACTGGTATGCTGAGCCTCAGCCTTTAAAAAAAAAACAAACTACCGTTCCTTTGAATACACAGAATATGAGAAGAAGTTTTAAATATGATAAGCAGGAAACTGCTTTTATATCTTCCAGTTCTCAGGAAAGAAGAAGGAAACCTTACTGAGAAACGGATGCTGACACGGGAGGTTTGGCTATCTGTGCCATCTGAGTGCTCTATGAGAATGGTAAAATCAGTTTCCTTTATGCCTCACAGGGCTACATTATCTCAACCAATTAATTACTAGACATCTAAATGTTTATTGAGGTCATGTCCAGACTATTTAGTTTTCCAAATTTTGGTCCTTTTTTGAGTTGGTCATATGGCAAGGGTGAGGGAAAATTGATAGATTTTATGCTTCATTGGTATCCATGCAGTGTCAACAGACAAGTTCCCCAGAGTTTGCCTAGATGCCCTGTGATGGATTTATTTGAGGATGTGTTTCACACAACAAGAAGGCAAGAATGGGGGACAATCTGTATCATTGAAAAGAGTAGTCATGTGGCAGCTAGGTTGCACAGTGGATAAAGCACTGGCCCTGGATTCAGGAGGACCTGAGTTCAAATCCAGCCTCAGACACTTAACACTTACTAGCTGTGTGACCCAGGGCAAGTCACTTAACCCCAATTGCCTCACACACACAAAAAAGAAAGCACGTAGGTGAGATAACAGGCCCGTCAAAGCATGAAAGTATTGATCTCCATCAGTCAATCAACTAATAAATCAATTCAAAAGTATTTATTGAGCACCAAATAAATGCTTAATACTTTGTTAGGTGTGAAGGTGGGTGGGGATAGAGATAAAAAAAATATAAGACTTGGTTTCCATTCTCAAAGACCTTGCAATATAGAAGATAGACAAGAAAGTCACCAGGAAAAAAAGTATTAGACTATAATAATTATAGTTAATATTGATATAATATTTTAAGGTTTACAACATGCTTTACAGGATCGTCTAATCTTCATAGCAATCCTACAAGATATGTATATTATCTTATTTGGATTTCACCACCATTTCCATCACCTTTCAATTAATTTTTCTTCACCCACTTTGTACTTCAAATACTAAAACAAAACAAAACATTGACCTATATGTTTATAGGAGAAACTCAATCAATATAAGTTAAAGACCTTGCACTAAAAGAAGGAACACTTCTCTCAAATTCTTCAATGGTTGTATGTGTTCTTATCTATTTCTATCTCCTAGATACAGAGCATAACCCAACCTCACCTCATCTTCTGTGATTCTTATCCATGTTCTCCCATAGATCTTCTACCAAATATGCTGAAATCTTTCCTCTAGGAATATCTTTTCAACCACTGTTTTCAAATAATAAATGAGGTATTTGTAAAGCACTTAGCACAGTGCCTGGTATATAGTAGAAACAACAAATGTTTATTCTATTCCATTTTACAGATGAGGAAACTGAGCCAGACAGAGATTATGCACCACCTAGATGCCTGTAGGAGAAGAGAATATGATTATAAATACAATGTAGATTCTGCTTTCAAGGAGGTTATAATCCACTGAGGGAATGGCTTTTATGTAAATAATTATGATGTAAGGGAGAGTGTAATAAGTACAAGGGAAAGGTTCAAGGAAAGTACTATAAGAAATGTGAGAAGGAAGAGATTGCTTTCCCTTAATGAGTGGGATGTGCTAAAGGAGAGGTCAGGGAAAGCTTCAATGAAAAGGCTGTACCTCATTTAGGCCTTGAAAGAAGGGAAAGACTACAACTGATAATAGAGAGATTAGAGCAAGGTCTATGCTAGGCATGTAGAATGATCTTAGCAAAGATGAGAGAGAAAAGGATGAAAATAGGAGATAGAAATGGGTCTGGTTTAATGAGAGATGTGAAAATTTTTGACTACCCAAATCATGAATTAATATTTTATTTGGTAGAGATTAGGAAGCTACTTAAGATTTTTTAGAAAAGGAGTAATGTGGTGACAGTAGCCCATGAGGAAGCTTACTCAAACTGTAATTCAAAAACCATATTAAGGAATGGATAGATTTTAGAACAAGAGACTAGTTTTCTTCCCTGTCTCTTATCCTTTCTCTTGTTTTCTCTTGGCTTCCTCAAGGTACCCTAAACTTCAATCATCTTTGAGCTTTAGGGATGTTTCAGAAGAATCTTGTAAAGGCATAACTCTATCTATTGTTTTTCCATATGCACTGCTTTGCAGGAATATGCTATTAGGCTACAGTAAAGCAAATTTCTCTATGAACAGGAATTAGCTATAACAGGTGTCAAAAAATGTAACACACTGTACTCTCTAGTGCATCCCAAACCAAGTTAAAAAGTAATTGGAGGGCAAGTAGTAGATAGAGCACCAGCCCTGGAGTCAGGAGGACCTGAGTTCAGGTCCGGCCTCAGACACTTGACACTTACTAGCTGTGTGACCCTTGGCAAAACACTGAACCCCAACTGCCTCGCCAAAAAAAAAAAAAAAAAAAAAAAGGTAATTGGAGGGCAGCTGGGTGGAGCAGTGGATAAAGCACCAACCCTGGATTCAGGAGGATCTGAATTCAAATCCAGCCTCAGACACTTGACACTTACTAGCTGTGTGACTCTGGGCAAGTCACTTAACCCTCATTGCCCCCCCCCCAAAAAGTAATTGGGAACTATTTAAGAAAATAGGTAAAAATACAATGAAACATAGATGATGTTAATACAGGACTTTGTAAGTCAATATACAAACCATAAGGATCTCATGTATGGTTTTACTGGTCCTGTTTCTATTTGAGTTTGAAACCACTGATTGAGAAGACTAGTATATCTATTTGAACTAAAAGTTTCCTACAATAATTCATGTTGACTTCAATAGGGTGTGTTTAATTAATATAAACTCCTACTTTAAAAGAGAAAATTCATATATGTGAGTTGATGCCTATAACCTGGTAGCATCAAAGGATCATGGATCCTTTTTGATCAAAGGATCCATAGAGCTGGAAGAGACATCAAAGGCCATCAAGTTCAATTCCCTCATTTTACAGATGAAGAAATTGAGGTTTACAGAGGTTAAGTGACTTACCCAAGGCCACACAGGTAGTGTCAAATGTGGGGTTGAACCCACATCTCTCTGACTTCAGATCCAGTGCATATTCCCCCATACTTGAAGCAATTAGGTGATGAAATGAATAAAGAATTCTACCTGGAATGATATATAGCCTCAGACATATAGCCTCAGAAACTTACTAGCTGTGTGCTCTTGGGCAAGTTACTCTGTCTACCTCAATTTCCTCAAATGTAAAATAAAGATAGTAATACCACTCATTTCCCAGGGTGTCTTACTTCCTATTTTCCTTCCTATCTTCTGTCCTCCTTATCTTCCTTCCCATCTTCCTTCCCATCTTTCTTCTTTCTGATCTTCCTTCCTTCCTTCCTTATTTTCCTTCTTGTCTTCTTTCCTTCCTTCCTATTTCCTTCTTTCCTTCCTATCTTCCTTTCTTCTATCCTTTCCTATCTTTCCTTCTTACCTTGTTTCCTCTATTCTTTCCTTTCTATCTTCCTTCCTTTGATCCTTCCTGTCTTATTATTTCCTTATCTTCCTTCCTCTATTCTTTCCTTTCTTCTGTCCTTTCCTCTCTTCTTTCCTACTTATCTTCCTTCCTCTATTCCTTCCTAGCTTCCTTCCTTCTTTTTTATCTTCTTATCTTCCTTCCTGTTTTCCGTCTTTCCTTCCTATCTTCTTTCCTCCTTTCTTTCCTTCTTTGCTTCCTTCCTTATTTCTTTTCTCTCTCCTTCCTTCCGTCATACTAAGGGTAACAATCATGATTTCACAGGGACCATTAGGATTCACGTAAGCAAGACACTTAATCACAGGAAGTTCTAAAAGATGGGTGGCAATTTATTAACTAATCACCATCATCCAACCAAGGAAAGTGAAGCACTAAGGGATCAAGGAATATCACAGAACCAATTAGGAGCCACTTTGGTGATAAATGCTGATCAATCCCATAAAGACAAAGAGATTCTGCTACATATTGTTTCCTCTATGTGGTGGGTACAAGAAGCACTATAGGTTTCCCAACAGTAGATACATTTTCTGTTTTAAATGTGAGCTGAAGGAGTAACTAAAATATTTTTTTTTACTTTTACTTCATCCCTGGCCTCTTCACCAGGAACCAACAAAACACTCAGCTGATGAGAACCTCTCTTCTATAAAATGAGTTCACTTAGGGTAGCAAGGACTGTAAAACTTGGAGCTGGCAATTTAGCAAATTGGGACCTCACAGGAAATGTTTATTTATCCCAAGAGAGACATTATAGCCTTCTGAATTCAGGAAAGTGATACAATATGTTGTTGAACGTTCAACAAAATCCACATGTCGACTGCCCCTGTGGGTATTCAATAGGCTCTCCCAGGCTTTTAGTAGCCTCATGGTGATGCTTTAGAGTGGACCAAAATAAAAATAAAATTAGACAAATCAAAAATTAAATAAAAGAAAATGGAACAATGAATATGGATACTGCAATAATAGAAATCTAGTTCCAAAGTCTGATACCATATATGTATGTGTATGTCTATATGTATGCATCTGTATACACATATATACATATTCACACATATACATATATATCCCAATACATATGTATACATATATATGTGTATATATATATATGTATGTATTTTATCAGCACCATAGAACACAAAGGAAAATTCATTAGTTACTAATCCAAGCAACAACACTAACAGCTTAGTACAGTGGGGACAATATTAAATTTGGAGTCAGAGAACCCAATTCAAATTCTGGGTCTGCCATTTACTCCCTTTGTGACCTTGAATAAATACTTTAGCTTTCTGGTTCTCAGTTTCCTCATCTGTCAATCAAGAGGCCCGGATCAGATAGCCTATAAGATCCCATCCACTTCTATGTCTATGTGCCTATGATCCAAGTTTAAGATATCACCTAGCATCCTTCCCTGGCCTGTAGTTTCAAGGTTAGCACCCTTTTGAAAAGTAAGGAAAGCCCATTGGCTTCCATTTTTGTTTTTCAGCCCAGAGTGTCTTTTTAAAAGACAAACCCTGAACATCTCAAGCTTTGAAATCCATTTCTGTTTTAATATAATCGTTTTATCATCTGGAAGAGCATAACGGTAAAATACATCCTAAATATTGGCTTAACTACTCAAAAGCTGTGCCAGCTCGCTTCAGAACATTAACAGAGCAAAGGCCCAGGAAAGTGTGTCTCCTGTAATAGGCCTCGCTCTGCACAGCTAAAACTGCCTTAATAGAAATCATGGCAAAGGAGGAGAGAGAGGCATCTGCAAACCATGAAGCTTATTAAACAAATTTGTTTTCAAAGTCAAGTACTTTGGGTACCCTCAGTCCTAATTAATGCCTCACTCAGATGCAACCTCATAGCTAACATTCACTTTCTTAATCTGAGCCATATGTTGCTTCCATCACTGTAACGACATTAATGAAAATTATTCTTTTTGTACCAATATTTTTATTCCAAAAATGTACCTTCCAGGCTTATGCTTAGTGTCGAGAGCAATGAGTGAGAAAAATCTCTGAAAGGAATCATGTATTTTGTTTCTTCCTTTTTCCTCTGTTCTTTTCACCACATCATTAGGACACAGAAAAGAGACAACATGAAATGTATTGATTGATTTCTGAAATGTTGCAACTCCAAGAGAGTTCTTTGATTTAGTAGATGGGAGCATCTACTTAGATGCCATCATCTAAGAAAAAAGGA
Source organism: Dromiciops gliroides (assembly GCF_019393635.1). Lineage (NCBI taxonomy): Eukaryota > Metazoa > Chordata > Mammalia > Microbiotheria > Microbiotheriidae > Dromiciops > Dromiciops gliroides. Next base: position 430,593,380 of record NC_057863.1, read on the forward strand.
ACAACAAAGAAAAATGGAAATTTAACAGCTATTTAATTCAACAAGCACTTATTAAGTGCTTACTGTGTACACAGCACTGTGCTGTAGGCTAGGAATACAAAGACAAAACTGAACTCAATCTTTGACATTCTTACATTGTGTTAGGAAGCTAATAAAAATAATGATAGCTGAACACAATAGATATCAATGTTTTTGCAGTGTGATGCAAAAAAAATAATAACCTATGTTTGTGAAAGGTAATTATCACATCTCTCCTAGAACATAAGATGTATTGCAGTTTGCAGTAAGGCTTAGTAAATATTTAACATTTTCTTCAACAGCCAAAATCTTAAAGCAAATACCCTTTCCCTTTGTTAAACAATGGTAGGTATCTGTTTCCTACTTAAGCGGTTTCCTTTGTAAAGGGGAATTGTAAACAGAAGCATGCAATGACTTCATCATGTTAATATATTTGGATTAAATGAATTTTAGAGTTAGAAGGGATCTATTCCAACTCAGGGAGGTTAAGAGGTTAAGTGATCTGCTCAAGGTCACCCAGCCAGCTAATGTAAGAGTTGGGGTTAGGGACTGGAATTCCCAGGTCAAGGCTCTCACTATCTAAGGCTGCATGTCCTTTTAAAGTACACATAACAATGTATGCTGTTTGTTCCTGTATTAACATGCAATTAAAAGATAAAAGCCAGCAGTTTCTTCTTAAAATCTGAACCAGCAGCCAACTACTTGTCACATCCTCAAGGATTTACCCATCAAAATTCAAAGATAGCTATTTACATAGGTATTAGGGGTGGGAGTATGACAGACACTAGTCACTATTTCAAGGCTTTGCTATATATTTCAGGGAGACAGAATCACTGCTAGCAATCAGTCAATATAATCAAAATAAAATAAAACTGGCTGTAAACATCTTGGAAATGAACGCTCAGCTTTTGAGATTAAACTGTGACTACCATAGAAATGCATAGGTACATAATGAAACAAAGAATAAATTGTGGCAAATCATTCCAATTGTTATAATTCATACAGCTCTGCAAAGATTTCATTGTGTCTCCTTTTTATCCTTATTCACATAATCCATGTTTACTGATCTGCAGTAAAGTAGGAACGCACTATATTTATTAGGGAAAAGGAGCTCACCCGAGCCAAGAAGAAGGATTCATTCATGATCCGAATGCAATGGCCTTCATTATATTCCAGCTTGCTTATAAATGACTGATGGAGAGTTAGCAGATGGTGTTTTCTTTCACCCTTTGCCTTCCTCTTATTTAGTTATTTCAACTTAGTTTTGTGTTGGGGCCATGATGCCTCCTAAGCAGTTATATTCAGGAGGCTACTTTCTATTGACCACAGAAGAAACAAATTCCCCAGGCTCTGAATCCTGGATTCAGTGTGCAAGCCATGTAGTCGAGATCAATGGCATTAGAGAAGATGCTTTGAAAAATAACCAACATTAAAGTTCAAAAAGTAACCCATATAGAATCCTTGTAGGAAAAAATAAATGAGGCAGCCTGAAGTCTCTTCTCTCCCAGTTTCTTGCTGTATGACCTTGGGCAAGTCACTAAACTCTCAAACTCAGTTTTCTCATCTCCAAAATGAAAGGATTAGATTAGATGATGATTAAGAGTCCTCTCATGGGGCAGCTAGGTGGCTCAGTGGATAAAGCACAGGCCCTGGATTCAGGAGTACCTGAGTTCAAATCTGGCCTCAGACTCTTGACACTTACTAGTTGCTTGACCCTGGGCAAGTCACTTAACCCCCACTGCCCTGCCAAGAAAAAAAAAAGAGTCCTCTCTGCTTGAGCCAGGCAGATCCAGGTACAAATTCTGCCTCTGGACACTTGATAGCTATGTGACTCAGGGCAAAGTGCTTCAAGTGTCTAAGATTCAGCTTTCTCATCTATAAGCTGAAAGGGTTGTGCTAGATGATCTCTGAGGTGCCTCCCAGCTATAAACTAATGATGTAATAATTCTATGACTATTTTGAATATTTCAGGTTCCTATGAAGGAAGGAAAATTGCTTTTGGCTTCAACAATACCTAGGTCTTGAATTATAATATGTTTAGATTAAAGGAATCACACTTAGGCATGTTCTTTCTTTGAAAAGATGTTCCTAATGGGATAATGTTGAAATTAACAAATATTAAACACATGTTGTGTGAAAAGAACTGCGCTAAACTGAGGGAGGTCCAAAGTAAGGATTATATACTATCAACCTCACTGAGATTATAATCTAATCTCACAGCTACATGGCTTCCACTGAAAAATTGCCACAACTTTTGTGAAACTACCCTTGGAACAGAACTGCCCATTTGCCAAAAGATAGGTGGGATTTACCCACTTCATCATATAAGTAAAACCATCTCTCTTGGGAGAAGGGTAATTTATAATTGATGGTTGGTGAAGACATATCCTCCAGCTTTGCCTTCCCCTAGCCCATAAACTGCCAATTCAATACAAAAGAAATCCCAAATAGATCCAGAATTGCAGTGCTAGAAAATGTAATGATTGACTAGGGCTGCTAGGATATACTTCACCACAACCTCTTTTTTTTTTGGGGGGGGTCCTAGATCAGTCATCCAGACCTTCAGGTTTGGGCTAAGGTACAAACTGATAAAAAAGAAGATAGATAAGGAAGGTGTTTAGGGAAATCGTACTTAACAAAGTTGCTCATTCAAATCAAATGCATGCCAAACAGTTAGGTACCAATGACTAAGTGCAGGTACTGTGGGATAAAGAGTGGGAAAAATAGACAAGAAAGCCCCCATATACACTCAAGGAACATCCTAAAGGTACCAACCTCTCAGTCCTCTTGTATTCTGGGATTCCCCTGGAAGTTAGGTTTATACCAGTTGTCAGGAAACTACAACCTTCAGGTCAAATCCATCACCTGTTTTGGTACTGCCAGTAAGTGAAGAATGGTAGTTATAGTTTGATAATAAAGTTTGATTACATTTAAAATATAAACACTATTCCTAGCTGAAAAGATGCCACAAAAACAGGTAGTGGGAAATATTTGGCCCTTGTTAATGTAGTTAATGTGGTTTATACTATGGCATTATATATCAGTCCCCTACTTAGAAATCAAAACACAGGCAGGGAAACCCTCCCCCCACCCCATAAATGTACCATGCCCAGGATATTTTGAAATTTTAAAGAGTCTCCTTTCCTCCACAATAGATAATAGCTAGATTAATATAGAAATCAGTTCTTTTTATGCAAATGTGTTAAATTCAGAGAAGACACATACATTTGACTTTCCTATAGAAATTTCCACAGTCTGCAGGTATATATGACATAATTTATGGCTTACTTACTGAATTTTATTATTAAGGTGAGTTCATTTCTTCATACTTCAATAATTTAAATACAAAATGTTTGAGGATCTCACCAATAGGTACCTTCACTGCAGTCTCAATCCACCTATAATGTTTCATCCTATGTAATTAATATCCATTTTCTCCCATTAATCCTCCTCAGAAAAACTGAGCAAACTTCTGGAAGCTTTCCCCTAGGTCTTTTGTCATTCTTTGGGCATCCTGGTAATCCTTTGTCAATGCTCCATAAATTGACAATCCCTCCCCCCCCCTTTTTTTTTTTTGCTTATATCTTTACTGGGTGATATATGTGGTATACCACATCCTGCACACATCATTGTTAATAATGGACTACAGCCTATTTAGCATTATTGAACTAGAGATGGAAAATATCACTAAGGTCATCTAGTGTAACACCCTAATTGGACAGATCACAAATGAGAGACCCAGGTCACAGAGGGAGGAGAATATCACTCTACAAATACGAGCTATTTTGAGATTACTCTATCCACGAAGGTTTATGTGGTTTAATTTCCTTCTATTCTGCTAAACAATTCATTTAAAATCTAGACTATCAAGCTTAAATGAGGCCCAGATAGAATAGATGCAACCTTAGAATTATGCATAATAGCTTTCTTTTATATAACATGTTAAGGTTTTCCAAATATTTTACTTATACTTCACCCTTACAACAACCCCATGAGGTAGGTAGATAGAGCACAAGACTTGGGAGTCAGGTAGATCTAAGCTTTTCAACTGATATTCCATTGGGCTGTTTTATGGAATTAGAAAAAAATGGTAGTGAAATTCATAAGGAAAAGAAACAGGTAAGAATTTCAAAGGGATACTTTGGAAGGAAAAGAAAAATTGATGAAGGGAAATTATCCCTATTAAACTTCAAATGATATTATGAAGTGTTGTTTACTTCAGTTGGTTGTCATCCCATCCTCAAAAAAATATTTTTATTTAGTATGTCTTTTGTATGTAACTCATCTGTGTTCATGTTGTTTCCCACCCCACCCCCCAGTAAAATGCAAGTTTATTGAGGGCAACCTCATCTCCCTCCCCAACACATTTATAACAGCCTCATAATTTCCTAAGGTTGAGGCAATTTCACCCCACCCCTTCTCATCCATTCTTTTTTTTTTTTTAAGTGAGGCAATTGGGGTTAAGTGACTTGCCCAGGGTCACACAGCTATTAAGTGTTAAGTGTCTGAGGCCGGATTTGAACTCAGGTACTCCTGATTCCAGGGCTGGTGCTCTATCCACTGTGCCACCTAGCTGCCCCCCATTCTTGATACCTATCATTTTTGTCTTTGTATTCCCAATATCTAGTCCAATGGATAACCCCTGGCAGGCACTTAATCACTGCTTGAGTTGAGTTGAGTTGAATTGAATTTTATCCCCATGGCCCCTTAGTAGCCTATGGCTTGGAGAAATGAACCCAATATCATCCACAAGTAGGATCATCTAGAGAACTGAACCATCCATACTGAATCCCTCTTCCCTATGGACTCTGTTCACACAAGACATTCTTCTTGAAGAAGGTAGTCACCCTAGTGATATCCCACCCACCCCATTTTATGTCTTGCTTTGCATCAAAGTAACATAATTGTTATAAAATGACCATTGAATTTACATTTATAAAAATATTCCAAATGATCTTAGCAGAGGCACAAGACACATTGATTGTTATGAGGGTCTTTAAGAATGTATTTTGCTATTGGACCAGTTTCTTATTCTCATTAAAGAGTTAGCTTTCATAGTAGATGATCAGTTGAAGGTCCAACAATATGTATTTATTTCTTCAAGATGCATTTTCTGCCTAATTATATAAAAATTAGCTACCCATCTTTTTAAAAAAATGTATTTTGCTTCAATGAATGAAACACACTTTAAAATAACTAATTGGGGGCAGCTAGGTGGCGCAGTGGATGGAGCACTGGCCCTGGAGTCAGGAGGACCTGAGTTCAAATGCAACCTCAGACACTTGACACTTACTAGCTGTGTGACCCTGGGCAAGTCGCTTAACCCCCATTGCCCCGCAAAAAAAAAAAAAAAAAAACAACCCACAAAAAAAAACAAATAATAAACAACTATTCTAGGCTCTTCTTTTCACTTACTTTCCAGTCAATTGTATTACTAAAGAGATGTGGTCTCTTATAACAAACCACTTGGTGCTAAGGCCTCCAAGTTTCTTTTTCATATTTTCATCTACGATGTGTAGATAATCCTCATAGAGATTTTGTGGAGATGAGAAAATAGGCATACAACTTCGTAAATAGTGATGTACTTTCAATTACCTTTGGGGTTAGGAATATTGTCACTGATTTGAGAGTAATTTCCCTTTTTTTCAAATTTCTTGAAAATTTTCCCTCAGAATTTTTTGGTGTATGCAAAATATTGAAATTGAACTCCTTCAGTATTTAAAAATAGTATCTCTTGGTGTTATTTTCCACTAGAGGCTTTGAACCTTCCCCAAATCAGAAGCAATTTGTTTTATCACAAAATAAATACCTGTATCTCATAGAGAATAAAATTTTATGGCATTAAAAGTGATATTAAAAGTAGATATTGTGATAAAATAATGGGACTTGGCAGATGCCCAGGGGTCCCACCTGATTTATTTAGTATTGTTTGAATTGGGTGAGAATGAGAAACTGACTAAGTACCTTCTTAAGGATTATTGGATGGGGACCATACCTGGCTAGCCCTGAGTGAAGTGTTGCTGTACTACTGACAGCAAGAGACCACTCTCAACCAATCAGCTTGAAGGACCTCCCCTTTGGGGGAGGGAGAGAGGAACTAGGAAGTGGATGCTCACTCATAGAAGAACTCTTTTTTTGGTGAGGAAGAGGCGTGTGGTGGCAGAGGGAGAACAGGAGTCCCCCTTGTCATTCGGGACATCGACTTGGTGGTGAGAGATTTCATGGCAGCTGCTAGGAAAGGAAAGGTTTCTGTCTCTCTGGCTATACCGAATAGATCCAAGCTTTAATAAATCTTTAAAAGCCTAAACTCTTGCTGAATTTATCAGTGATTTTAGCCAGCTTCCCCCCAAGACTGGGGGGGGGCGCAGATTAGAACCCACAATTTAGATTTTAAACAACACAATATCTATATTAAAGTATCTCTCATTGTACCCCTCCTCCATGTGCCAACAGTATCTAGGTAGTTTGCTGCAGCTAAGTGGCCTAGTAGATAGAGGGCTAGTCCTGTACACAGGAAAATTCAAGTTCAAATCCTGCCTAAGATACTTACTAGCCATGTGATCCTGGACAAGTCACTTGATTTCATTCAGTTTCTGTTTTCTCATTTGTAAAATAGGGGTGATGGTAGCACGCACATCTCAGCATTATTATAAGAATCAAATGATATAACACATATAAAATGCTTTACAAACCTTAAAGCACTATAAAAATTCTACTTATTACTATTACTATGCCCACTTATAGTGGGGTTGCTTATTCTATTGACACATACAGTCTAGCCTTTGGCACTGTGACCCAGATGATAGAGAGAGGCATGGTAATAATGATGGTATGATGATCATGACAGTGATGACCTCAACCAGTCATTCACTTCTCTATTTGATTGGGCTACTTCACAATATGACAGTTTTTTAGGAGGATGACTCAGGCACAGCCACCATCCATTGTCCCCATCCTGGCTTCCTCCATCTCTCTCTACTAATCTCTTCTTCCTGTCCATCCCATACATAACATGTGTAAGAGGAAATAAGAATTGGCAAGCTTCTTCAAAAGACTGCTAGCCACCAGATTAGAACTTAATTCCATAAGACAAGGGCCTTAAAGGGGAAAAAATATTTTTCCATCTATGCTAGTAAAAAGAAAATTTGACTCTTTCAGACCCAGGACTAAACTTCAAATGAATTGATGAAAAACATGTATTAAGAGCTTAGTATGTGCTAAGTGCTTAGTTAAGCACTGGGGATATGAATAGAAAAGCAAATCCATCCCTCCTGTCAACATTCTCAGTTTCTAAAATGGGGAGGCAAAGCACATAAAGGAGAATTCAGCTGCAAGGCAGATGGGAAAGCATGGTAGACCTTAGGATGTTGCAGCTTACAGGATGAGAAGGGCAGGAATCCTTCTAGCCTTATAACACTCCTTGTTACACTCCCCTCCACAATGGCTATGATTCAGAAACACTGGCTTCCTTGCTATCCCTAGAATACATCCCATATCCTGACTGCATTTTCACTAGCTGTCACCCATACCTGATATATTCTCCCTCCTCACTTCTGATTCCTGGCTTCCCTGGTTTCACTCAAAGTTATGCTCAAATTGCTACCTTCGGGGCAGCTAGATGGCGCAGTGGTTAAAACGCTGGCCCTGGATTCAGGAGTACCTGAGTTCAAATCCAGCCTCAGACACTTGACACTTACTAGCTGTGTGACCCTGGGCAAGTCACTTAACCCCCATTGCCCTGCCAAAAAAACAAAAAACAAACGAAAAAAAATTGCTACCTTCTTCAGGAACCATTTCCCATTCTATCTTCTCCAAGCCCCAACCACCTATTGGTGCCCTCCTTCTAAAATTACCATCCATGTGCCTTGTAAGTATAGTTTCTTTTATGTCTTCCCCTCCATTAGACAATGAGGTCCTTGAGGGCAGGGATTATAGTTTTGCCTTATTTTGTATCCTTAGTACTTAACATAATCCCTAGCACATAGTAAATGCTCATTGAATGATTTGACTGGGAAAGACCAGACAGTGGCAGGACAGATAACAATAATCAGAGGTCTGAATTTTGCTTTACAGAGAGGAATTCTCAAATTCAAAAATCCCAGAAACTTTCCTTAGTTTTACTAGTTGGTAACAATCTTCCCACTTAGACCTCACACAATACTTTGCTTTGCTTCTAGCTGATGTAAAAATATTTCTTTATAATACCAAGAAGGAAAAATATTTTTAAATATAAAACTGATATTCTTCCTGATAAATATATGAAATATTAGATATCATCATGTTTTTATTTACTAGAGTTGAATTTGGCCTCTGAAAGATTTAAGAAATAAGTTAGATATTTGTTACATCAGTGAACCATGGTTACTTGTCAAAGATAGGAATGACTAATCTGAACAGGAGAAGAAAATCAAAATACTTGGATTTTTTTAAACTTTAACTAGTTCTAAACAAAGGATAAAACTAATGACACAATAAATTATCTACCACAAAATCATGACACATAACCTTGAGGAGCAGAGAAAGTCAATGATCTGTTTACCTTATCCCTATCCCTCCTTAATTCCCTCCTGGAACTGTTAAAAATCTCTTTTCTCCTCTTGCCACCAACCTCATCCACAAAACCTAGCTTCCTACTTCTCAAAGATTAAAGCTATTACATCCTTCCTCCACCATTCCAGAAATCTCATCATCATTTTCCTCTTTCTTCTATCCATTAATACAAGCATCCCTATGACTCCTGAAGGCCAACCCCTCTACCTGAACCTTTCATCCCTTCAAGTTCTGCAGAATCTTGTAGAGGCAGTCATCAGCTCTCTTCCCTACATTTTCCATCCTTGCTTCACTCCTGACTATTCCTGTTGACCTATAAATATCCTTAAATTTCCTTCTTTAAAAACCACTTGCTCTTGACCCTCATACCTCCTCATCACTCCTAATCTGCACTGCTAATCTTGGAAAACTTGTCTATAACCTTCATTTCAATATTACCAACTTTCTTTTCAAATCTTGGGAACTGCACTTCTGTATCATTCTACTGAAATTACTCTTTCTAGAATTACCAATGACCTTTTCGTCACCAAAACCATTGACTTTTATTTCAGTCCTCATTATCCTTTTCCTGACCATTTTAACTCTTATCAAAGTGGATTATCTTCCCAGTTCAGATTTCTCCCAACAGTCTGTCCTTGTCTGTCTTCTCTTTTCTCTATACCTTGTTCTTTTGTTTTGTTATTCACTATGACAATATCAACTACCTTCTCTATATGGATGATTAACAATGTTGCCAGAGCTGATCACCTTTCTGACCTCCAGAACCACACCCCCACTTCCTATAGCATATCTTTATCTGGATATCCCACCAACATCCCAAATTCAACATTCTGATAACCAAGTTCCTTACCTTGGTCCTACTCTTTCCTCTCACTTAACTGTTTTTGATAACATTTATAGTTATTCAGTGGTTTCCAACTCTTTATGACCCCATTTGGGGTTTTCTTGGCAAAGGTCCTAATGTGGTTTGCCATTTCCTTCTCTGGCTCATTTTACAGATAAGTAAATTGATGCAAAGAGGGTTAAGTGACTTGTGCAGAGTCACACAACTAGTAAGTGTATAAGGCTGGATTTGAACTCAGTGAGAGGGATCTTCCTGACTCCAAGCTAGCACTCTATTATGCCACCTAGATGCTCCATAAATTCCTACCCATTCTTTAAACCCATACACAAATAACACATTTTCCAGGAGGCCATCTTTGATGGCAGTGGTTGGTAACAACTTTTCAACCTCACATAATACTTTGTTTTACAGCTCTATAATGAAATAATCTTTTTTGTACTAGGAATTATAGCTATCTGTGTTGTTGTCTTCTTTCATAACTAGACAAAAATACACTGAAGAGCAAGGATAATGTCCCATCTAAACAAAGTACCTGCTTGTTATTTCTAGCACAATGCAAACTCAATTACTTATTCATTAAAGGGTCACCATACAGTTGCTTTGGCAATCTCAGTTATGAGATAAGCAAATTAAATGAAATTTGTACATGGGACTGAAGTGATATTAAATTAAATTAAAAAAATTTGTTGGTCAATACTTCCACGTAAAAGCCCTGATTTGGTAATCAGAACAGTGGTGTTCTCAATATTTCTCATCAAATTTCTCTACCACTTCCCAAAAGTCTCTATACCCTGGAAGATAACTCTGGCCCTGGAATTCACAACTAAGAAATAAGTGTAGCCCCTAGCTCTGATGGTAAGGCTCCTCCCAGAACCTCCATGTTAGGAGAGCATCTGGGTTAGTCATGTCTTCATCTCTCACCAGGCTGTAATCCAGAGTTCTCTGCCCTGCACTAACTCCCAGTGGGTACCTTTCTCTTTCCCCTCAAAAAATAAAAATAAAAAACCAAGCACCACCCTTTCAATTTCCTTTTATTCATTATTTTCCTTCATTAGAATATAACCTCCTTGTGGGCAGGGACTGTCTTTTATTTTTGCTTGTTTTTGTATTCTCAACATTTAGCACAATACTGTCATGCAGTAAGTGCTTAATAAATATTTGCTATATTTTAGTCCAGGTTCTGCTACTTACTACCTATGTGATCTTGGGCAAATCATTTCACTTCTCTGATGTTCTCTTTTAATTGTAAAATGGAGATCATTATGCTTTTACTAATTACCTCAAAGGATTGTAATAAGGATCAAATGAGGTAATGTTTGCAAAGTGCTTTGAAAAAGCTATAAAAATTTTTATTTTAAAAATCAAAACTATAGGGGCAGCTAGGTGGCGCAGTGGATAGAGCACCGGCCCTGGAGTCAGGAGTACCTGAGTTCAAATCCGGCCTCAGACACTTAACACTTACTAGCTGTGTGGCCCTCGGCAAGTCACTTAACCCCAATTGCCTCACTAAAAAAAAAAAAAAAATCAAAACTATAAAAAGAAAGTCCCAGATAAAACTGATGCTACTTCAGAATTATGTATAACAGTTGTTCACTTTTATATAGAACTCTAAAGTTTGCCAAGAATTTATATATATTTGGTCCTCACAGTGACCCTGTGAGGTAGGTATTTATCCCATTCATCTCATTTATCCCATTATTCCATAAGAGAAGCAATCTCAGAGAAGTTGTGATTTGCCCAAGTTCAGATAGCTAGTAAGGTTCTGAAGCAAGATTTGAACATGGTCTTCCTGATAAATCCATCTTCTATCCATTGTACCATGCTGCCTCTCTAGATTATTTTCCTTGTTGCACGAACAGGGAGGAAACCTTGGTTCAATGAATATGCCAATGGAATCATGATTTGAACCCAGGTGCTTCTATTATTTCCCAGAAGACCCTAGAGGTATTTAGCATTTTATTTGTTTGATCTTCTTTTTCTTTTGCTGTACCATGAGGGAGCTTTCTGTGAATACAATATGACATCTGTGATAGAGCCCTACCACTCCAAGAAATATTCAACTTTCTCTTTCTGCTACCTCTGTTTCTAGGGCCAATCAATTAAGGAGCAGAATTGGCCCCTTCTTCCTTTCTGTCACGCTGTGTATTGATTAGCCTAGAGCGCAAAAATACAGAACAAAACACACTCTGTAATCTCTCATTTCAAAATGCTTTCCCCTCACTAGCTTTCCAAGGCTGCTTCTTAAATCGGTGGGCTCTGATATTTTTAGTTAACTCCATTTCTTCTGCTGAACATGAGACCACATTGTTAAAGGCTGTTGCCACATCAAGATTAAAAAAAAGAAATCATATTTCCAGAGGGAAAACCCTCATGATTCACTATTTTGTCTACTTGTGTACATAATTTGAATTTGAATCTTGTCTTTAGTAAAATTATTCTAATAGGAAAAGACTACCTTCCTTTCAAAGGGGATTAAGGTGGTATTCAAAAGAATATTCTGTTTTCATTTCTATTTTTTCCATAAGTGCTTTAAATATGGAAGTTATTTTTCCCAAATAATAACAAAAACCAATGGTGAATTTTTAAATATATATGTGTGTGCATGTATGTATGTATGTATGTATGTATGTATGTATGTATGTATAAGTGGCAGCTTGTAGCATGTTGGGCAGATCTTTTGTGAAAGATGGTAGTTGAGTCATACAGAATGATAGGACATAGATAGGTAACTTGTAATCTTAATTGTTGGATATAATACCCACAGTGATAGACCCAACAGAGTCAACAAGATTTTATTAGTATGAAAGTAAAGCTTTTAAATGAATTTGAATTTTCTTAATCACAAAAAACATGTATTTGAAAAAAAGCACAGAAAAAGAAAAATCAAGGATAACAGTAGAACTGCAAAACTGGATGACAAATGTCACAATTTTCAGTAAAGAGAACAGACTTCAAATAACACTCTAGTAAAATTTCCTGGAAAAATTCTAGAATTCATTATTAAATGTATAGTCTGTAAGTTTTTAAAAAGAAAAAACATTAAAAGTTTCACAAATAATAAGTCATGATTAATTAAGCTAATTTTCATTATTGACAGGGTAACTAAACTGGTAGATATATAGGAATTCTCTTCTTGTTGAAAAAGAAAAAAATGAAGAGATGTAGGCCAGTTCTATTAGATGGATTCCAAACTGGTTTGAGTAAACCCAAAGAGTAGACCCATTAATAGGTCAATGTCAACTTCAAAGAAAAATTCTAGTTGTTGTCCTTCCTTGGCCTTATATGGTGTTCAATACTTACAAATCCCTTTAATGAAGGTGTAGATAAAAGTCTTATTAAATATTCAAATCACAAAAATATAGGAGAAATAGCTAATATCCATACAGGCTAAAATGTTGGATTAATCAATTATGATAAAATGTAATAGGTTTAATTATTAAGTCCTTCAAAGATTCAAGAGCAAAAGTAAAAATTGAGGGAGATAAAAATTTGTGTGAAAATGATTTGGTAATTTTAGTGACTGTAAGCTTAGTATTAGTAGACAGTATGACATGGTAAGCAAATAATAATAAAAATAAAGAAATAAAACCTGATGTGATATCAAGTACATTAAGACACTCAATGTCCAGACCAATAAATATGATTGCCCACCAGGACCCTATCATGATGTGATAGAACCACTGTCTATCAATGTTTCCTTCTGGTTCTCTCTCTACAACCCCCTCTCCACATGGTTTAGGCTATTTTTTCTGTAAAAGCAACAAATTTGGGATGTAATTTGCCCAGGGTTGTGCCCAAGCTCAAGCTACACCTCTCTTGATGAGTATCTTGGTTGCTGCTTGTTGATTTTGTTGATCTTTAGTTGTGTCTGAATCTTTGTAACTCCATTTGAGGTTTTTTTGGTAAAGATACTGGAGTGGTTTGCCATTTCCTTCTCCAGCTCATTTTAGAGATAAGGAGATTGAGGCAAACAGGATTAAGTGATTTGCCCAAGGTCACACAGCTAGTAACTGTCTGAGACTGGATTTGAATTGAGGTTCTCCTGATTCCAGGGCTGGAACTCTATCCACTCAGTGTACCACCTAGTTGCCAGTGTATCTTGAATATCTGAATCTTGGTAGCCTCTGGCTCTATTGATAGACATAAAAAGCTCTACCTAAATGGGGTCATGGCCCTTCAGACTTGGTGCATGTCTAGGACCTCATCAACTACCATACCTTGCCATTATAATCATTTCCATATGAAGAAACACTGAGTTAAGTTTTACTATATCCTTGTTGAATAACCTTTCTGTTAGGGCAAAATAAATCTCCTTTTGTTAACTGTTCAATGACCTATGAGTATCTCATTTTCTCCCAGTATTAAACCAGAACTGATAGGACACCAGCCTGTTAGGCCCACTGCTGACACTTTAACAGATCATATATGAAGTCTCGTGTTTAATTGTGGTCAAGCTATTTTAGAGAGAACCTTAATAAGCTGGAGTATGGCAAGAGGGCAGACCAGGAAGGTAAGGGGAGTGTAAAACATGATATGAGAGGATTAGTTGAAGGAACTAGGGATACTTACTACCTCATTCATGCATTGATTGATTCATTATCTGAACTTCCACCTCCTCCACATCAGCTGCCTTCCCATGGTTGAGAAACCTCTTCTTTGAGACTTCACTATTCTGATTGATGCCCTTCTCACCTGAACTGCTTCATCCATGATTCATTTCATACATCAAATGACTCTCCAAACTTCTAACACCTCTCTATCACCCACCCATCTGCCATTACCACCACTTACCAGATCCCCTTTACATGTTGTTTCCCCATTATAGCATAAGCTCCTTAAAGATAGGGACAGCCTTATTTGTTTGTATTTGTTTCTCCAGTGTTTAGCACACGCCTGACAATAGTAAAAGTATAAATGCTTTATAAGTCAATCTTAGCCTGAAGAAGAAAAGGCTCAAGAGAGTCATGATAGTTGTGTCCAGGTATTTAAAGGGCTGTTCCGATTTGTTTTTTTGTTGTTGTTGTGTTTTTGTTTTCTTTTGTTAATTTTTCAAACTAATATGTGGAAGTTGTCCAGAAGCAGCCTTCAGCTGAATATAAGTAAAAACTTTCTAAAAATGATCATTTTCAAAAAGTGGAAAACAATGTCTCAGGACATAGAGGATCCCTATTTTGAGAAGTCCAATTCCCACTTGTAAAAGGATAAAGAGATTCCTAATCAAGTTTGGGTTGGAATAAATGATCTTTGCATTCCCTTATATCTTTGAAATCCTCTAATTCTGTAGGCTTCCAACTTGTCATATACTGCTACCTTTAAGTGGAGAGATGGACTGATCTCTGGACTAGGATGGCAATGGAACTGTAGACCAGGACATAAGAAAATCAAATGAAGATGATGAAGATGCTTTGCCTGGGGAAAGAAGCTTCTTAGTACTGGCTAGACAATACTGATTAAGCTAAGCACTTCCGTTATTTAATTCCTTGTGGAACTTCCTTACCTCATGACAAACTTACTTATTCTGTGGCCAAATCTCCCAAGTACAAACAAAAGGGAAGGATTTAGCAATTATTTAGTGAATCTGGGATATGTAGACAGACACTCAATTCAGAGAAACAAAGGCCAAAGCTAGGATATTTCATTTATCCAGATTATCTACCCATTCAAATCTACCAGATCACTGTTCAGAGTTATATTTATATAAAGAATAATCCTTACCTCAGAGTTCTATGCCTAAATTATGAGAGAACTAGGGAATGCAGAGGATCTGTTTCCCAGTAACAGTCAATAATGTCTGTGACACGTAAATCAGTTGGGTGAACCAAGATCTCTGCATGGGCTGATGAGCATGCGATGAGAGAAGCAAAATGAGGAGAGAACAGGAAGCAAGCAAGTGGAAGGAAATAACGATGGCCAAGAGTTAATAAAAAAGGGGGACAGAGGCTGAATTAGAGGAGGATGCACCTAGCCCAACACAACTGACTTAAGAAAGTTTAAAAAATATGCTTAGGAGGCAGTGTGGCATAACAGAAAGAGCACTGGGCTTGGCATCATGAGACCTTTGTTTGAATATCCACTCTTAATGTTTACTAGTTTTATGACCATGGAAATGTAACATGATTTCTCAGACACTCGACTTCTTCATCTATAAAAGGGAACCAATAATGCAATACTACCTGCTACACACAGTTTTTGTGAGGAAAGCATTTTGTGAGACTTAGAGCACCCTAGAAATCTAAGTCAATATTATTGTTGTTTAGATAACTGACAAAGCATAAAAAATTAGGGGGAAGGGAGAGAGAAGCTGGAAAGAGAGACCCTTGATGCAGGAATCATGGTCTGTCCATGGACTAGCTCTTTGAGGATAATGGTCTACACTGTGACTCCCTCCCAGAAGTGAAGCCAAGGAAAGGAGACTAAATCATCCAGACCAACACATAGTGTATTCCTTACCCATCTGTAAGTTAGTTTTTTTCTAAAACTGTGAAATGAAAAAGGAGTAAGGGAGTGTTAACAACAGTATGTACTTACAGTGTGAGCTGATAGCTATTTAAAGGGTGAAGCTTATTGCTAATGAGAACTTTGGGAAAAAAGATAAGAAAAAATTAGCTTACTTTAAAAAGTGAGAACAAGTGTGGTTAAAAAATGAGAAGTTGTTCATAAGAAAAACAAGGAAGTTTACATAGTGGGGACTTTCTGTTTTTTAAAGGGTTGCAGCATTTTAAAGGGGAGAATCATTGGCTAAACACCAGCTTAGACCTGATTTTGATTTTTTGAGCACCTACTATATGTCCAGCTCTGCATTAGATACTTTTGACAATAGAATGTCCTTATACTGTGCTATAGCAACAGAAGATTTTGTGTTTCTACTTTGAGGCATGAGTATTTAATCTTCCCTACAAAATATAAGCTCCTTGAAGGCACATGTTATTTATTTTTGTATTTTTCCCAACACCTATCCAGTTTCCTAAATAAAATAAATACTTTATAATGTTTTAATACTGAAACGAATCTGAGATCTCACTGATATAGGTATTCTTTCCATCAGTGCAGATGGTAACCCATCAATACCTTCTCACTTGTGCACTCCTTGTTCATGTTCTTCCAAAGATTTCCTGCAGAAACATCCAACCAACAACATACTGGACATTGTCTTCTTGGTGTTTTGAGATTTTATAGATAACAGTAGAGTTCTTGGACTGTCCATCTGTTATCTATTATGCTTGCCAAATGCCTATTTCCCATTCTTTTCATATATTTCCTTTATATCACTTCTTAGTTTTGAAGTGCTTTATCAATGTTAAATGAATGAATGGATGATGAAAAGTATGCACTCAAATATTGAATGAATGAATGAGTAAAAATAGCATGGCAAAAAAAATATTGCTACAAGTATTCTTGATACAGAACCTATTCACACAACCAATACCATAGATATCACAGACTTTTGCTACCATTGACTCAGACTGAAACAAAGTGTAAAGATGGTTAGAACTGGGGACAGCTAGGTGGTGCAGTGGATAAAGCACCAGTCCTGGATTCAGGAGGACCTGAGTTCAAATCCGGCTTCAGACACTTAACACTTACTAGCTGTGTGACCCTGGGCAAGTCACTTAACCCCAATCGCCTCAAAAAACAAACAAACTAACAAAGATGGTTAGTACAATAGTAAGAGTATGTGGAGTAAGAAAATTGGGGATCAGATCTGATCTTTACCTTATGCTTGAGTGAACTTTGTCAAATCTACCTCTCTGGTCCTTAATTTCTTCATTTGTAAAATGGGTTTAAGGTTGGGGTGGGGTGAGATCGGGCTTAATGCCTTTTTAGGTTTCTTCATCTTCTATATCTATGATCCTATTGTCTGATTGATATACTGAATGTTATATAAATATCTTATTAAAACCCTTGTTTTAAGGTGTCCACAACCGTCACTCAAATAACTTTTGAACTCAGATTGCCAATGTTCAGACTCAGCCTGAAGGTGAATTCTTTTCAAAAGTTTGAGTTAAATTTGTTAAGCCAGTTTTGAATTTTTAGGACAGGAAAACATATGTTAATTTTCCCAATGGCATTTTTGCACTCCAATAAGTCAATAACAACTGAATTTCCAACCTCTCATATATAAAGTAGCATACACCAATGTTTTATATACTTCTTTTGTGTGTGAAGATTTGGGGGTTCTTTAAATGTCATCTCAGGGTTTGAAATTTTTTTAATTAAGTAGAAAGTCTTTTTTAAAATACATGTTTGAGGAATGTAGGTATATGTCACCCCTTTGTCTCCGCATGGGTCGGTCTAGATGTGGCTCTCAGGGAGGCATAAATAGATATCTCTACAGTCTTTTCTGCCCATTATCCTTTAACAGAGACTTTGATTCCTGGTAGAAGGGAAGCAAGTTAGGACTATAGGCTGGCTATTCTGTTCTCATGGGGGAGGGGTACTGAGCTAAAATTTTATATATATATATATATATATATATATATATATATATATATATATATATATACCCCTCTAAATATTGTTAGTCTGGAGAAATAATTTTAGGTTCAAGCTAAGCTTCTGATTGATATAGTATCTCTTAATGGAGAACGCAGGCTCCATTCTATAAATCCAAGGTCCACCAAATGGCATTTCCATGGTGAACATATGTAGGAAATGGCAAATAATCCCATTTATCTGAGCCAATAGCAAACAGATATCAGAGAAGATGTACAGATGAGACTATATGCCAGAAAACACACAGAGTAAAGGAGCTCTTATTTGGAATGAAATGTCTTAGCTTAGTCAAGAAAAAGTCCCATATCTTACCCAAAGGGAAATTCACCAAAGTTTCTAGGGTAATAAGCTAAGGATAGGGACATGATCAAGGTGACATCTCCTCCAAATGTTACTTTTTCCCCAGAGTCTTTCTCTCCCTTCGGGGATCAGAAGAGAGTCAGAAACTGAATATCTTCTCTCTCAAAGCTGGAAGCCAGAAGACCAGAATTACTCTTTGGGTGTGTGTGGGGGGGGGCAATTGGGGTTAAATGACTTGTCCAGGGTCACACAGCTAGTTAGTGTTAAGTGTCTGATGCCGGATTTGAACTCAGGTCCTCCTGAATCCGGGGTTGGTGCTCTATCCACTGTGCCACCTAGCTGCTTCCAGAATTACTCTTCTCTCAAATTCTTACTAATTCCACCACTGATGGAAGCATGAAGTGATGAATAATCAATTTCCACCAATAAAGAGGGGTTCAATGCAAATGGGATCTGAGCCATAAGTTACATATGAAACACATATACCAAAGAACCCTGAAGTTCAATGTAAATGTTTCTGTTCTCTTTGAGATCTCATAGTTTTGTGGTACAGCGATTTCTATACAAAGGGTATACTTTGCATTGGTTGAGTACAAGCCCACTAAAGGCTCAAACCTCCCTGTTCTGTTATAGTGGTGCCCAGTATAATACAGTAATAATATAACTATAAAATAGAGCATATTTGTAGCTTATTTGAGTCAGGATGCAGATAAAAACAGGAACAAATAAGTTTTTGGAATATTTACGGATCAGCCTTACTCTGACAGATTCACAGTCCTTTATCAACATCAGTAGGTGTCAAAATTTTGAATTGCCATTTTTCTCCTCTTGTATATGCTACTTGATTGACTCTTCCTTCTAACATGACCACATTAAAGAGCAAATGTTTATGATGTTAGAGCCTCTTTGGTCCTACTCATCTGAAACTGCTCTGAAACTGTTCCTTTGCAAGAGCTGCCTATGCCTTTGTTTGCTGCCAGAACTTTTTTCTCTATGAGTAACATCAGGGAAAAAAAATAATAAATCCACAAAGGTCTCAGTCTTCTTCTCTAACCCCACAGTACCTCAATGTTTTCAACCTTTCAAATGGTATCGTTTCTCAATTAAACAGGAAGAGGATAACATTTAGGAAAAGATTCAGCTAAGGGCATTCTTTCTCTTTGCCTCTGTCCATGGTAGCACAAAGCTCTACCTCTCCTGGGGGAAAACAGAGGGCTGGATGGCAGTCAGCATGACAGAAGGAGAGCAGTGCAGCGGAAAATTGGATAACAGGATAAAAATCTAGGGGACCCCAGGAAACCCATCAAAACTGGCTCTTCCTGTCAAAAACCAGACAACTGACAAGTACAAATATAGGATGTTATTTATATTTAAATATTTCTAATGATATCATAATTATACTTCTGCCACTGGTAGGCAGCCATTTAACTATTTAGCTTCAAATGGGCAGACCAAATGCCATGTATAGAAATAAATCTCCATAAGAATCAGGCAGCTTCAATCATACATCAGGCAAATCCTATAAACCCCCAAAGTAGCCATTTATATAGGGCAGAGGATAACTCGAGGGACAAAATTTTATTTTTCCAAAGCTATTTTCCTCTTAGATCAATAAATGAGGTGAATAAAGAATATCTGAGTGCCAGTATTTAGGGCATCAGAGGAGCAAGTCTTCCTAGCTGAAAGCAAATTATTTGACTACATTTAAAATCCCATTTGGCATGTGGCAAAGCACCCCAAATAAGAACTGGTTTTGAGCACAAAAGTTTTGCTATTGAACAAGAAGAAGAAGAAGAAGAAGAAGAAGAAGAAGAAGAAGAAGAAGAAGAAGAAGAAGAAGAATAATGTATGAGAGTCATTATTTCTTCAATTCTCTAATGCTAACTTTAAGCCATCCAATCACTCAAATTAATTCATAGTGGTATTTTGCCACTTATCATCATTTTAATATGATAGCTAAAGTTCAAAGTGCAAAAGATTAAAGATTCTCTTTATTTAATGATCATGGAAATCAGAGTTGAAAAGAACCTCAGACATATCTATTCCAATCCCTTGAAATTTTACCAATGAGGAAACTGAGGTAAAATGACATGGTCAAGGTCACTGTTTCTACTTCTACTATGGATGTGGATGTACTAAATTGTAATGGATTGAATCAATCCATTAATTAACAAGAATCCATTATTATTATTATTATCATTCACCTACTATGTGCCAGACATTTTTAGATGCTGGAGTGTTATTAATATCTTCAATAATTTGCTATTTCAAAAGATCTCTGGTTTCATTGGTATGATTGGTACTTCCACTAAAATAGCCTTTTCCATGCCTTTGTGAAGAGTAGGAACTGTTTTTTTTTTTCCTTTCTTTGCATCCCCGGCACTTTTCACAATGACTAGCATGTAGTAGGAACTTAATAAATGCTTGTTGACTTGCTTTGCTGTAAAAAAAATACACCTGATGCCAACTTTCTGCACATGGGACTGTCTGAATTTAGCTTAACGAGTCATTAGATGATAGACACAATGTACATAATTTGTCCCATTGTTTTTTTAAATAAATTAACTTATGTAATAAAACAAACATCTCCATAATATAGTACAATAAAAAGATGATTGCATATGAAACTGTAAATCTACCATATACAATTTGTTATTCCTTTCAAATATACAACAAAATATACAACAAAATTATCATGTAAAGTTCTTTTATTTTGTCCCCCCACCGCCATGGAAATGGCTATCATTAGCTACAAATAGGGGTGTTTGTGTGTGTATATGATTATTCTACATACTTCTATTTATCAATTCTTTCTCTATGTATCAGTTCTCTTTATCAGTCATCTGTCGTTTATAGTTAATTTGGCTATTTGTAATAGTCAAAATGATTTATTCATTCAAAATCATTCTTTTTTTTTTCATTTTTTTCTGGGTTTTTTTTGTTGTTTTTTTTTTTTTTGGTGAGGCAATTGGGGTTAAGTGACTAGCCCAGGATCACACAGCTAGTAAGTGTCAAGCATCTGAGGCAGGATTTGAACTCAGGTCCTCCTGAATCCAGGGCTGGTGCTTTATCCACTGAGCCACCTAGCAGCCCCCCAAAGTCATTCTTAAAACAATATTGCTAACTATAGGAAGTTTCTTCAGTGACAAGGAAGATCAAGGTGCACCCTCAGAAGAGGATGGAGGAAGAGAAGTTGGAATACAAAGTTTTAAAAGAAAATTGATGTCAAAATTTACTTTTACATGTAATTTGGAAAATAAAATTCTAAAAAAAAGTCAATATTGCTATTACTGTATACAACGTTCTCAGTTCTCATTTCACTCTTCATTATTTTGTGCAAGCCTTTCCATATTTTTCTAAAATCAATGAGCTCAGTAGTATTCCATCACAACCATGTACCTCAACTTGTTCAGCCATTCGCCAATTGATGGGTATCCCTGCAATTTCCAGTTCTTTGCCACCACAAAGAGAACTGCTATAAGCATGTTAGAACATATAGGTTCTTTTCCTTTTTCACTAATTATCTTCAGAAATTGATGAAGTAGTGGTATTTATGGGTCAAAGGGTATAGGTAGTTTAATAACTCTTTGGGTATAATTCCAGATTGCTCTCCAAAATGTTGGATCAGTTCACAATTCCACTTACAATGAATTAGTGTTCAAATTTTTCCACATCCCCTCCAACATTTGTCACATTCCTGTCCCATCATTTTAGCTGATTGTAGGTATAAAAGGATATCTTAAGGTTGTTTTAATTTCCATTTCTCTAATCCATAATAATTTAGAACATTTTTTCATCTGACTATAAAATGTTTTGATTTCATCTTTGGGAAATGGTGTGTTCCCATCCTTTGACCATTTATCAATTGGGGAATTACTCATATTCTTATAGATTTGACATTGTTCTTTATATGTTTTAGATATGAAACCTTTATCCAATAAACTGACTATAAATAAATTCTGCTAATTTTCTGCTTCCCTTCTGATCATGGCTACATCTATTTTATTTGTGCAAAACCTGTTTGATTTAATTTAATCAAAAGGATCTATTTTATACCTAACTTTGTTCTCTATCTCATTTTTTACTCATAAATTGGACACCTATTCATGTCAGATAAGTAACATATTCCCTATTCTAATTGTCTTGTAAAATCTTTTTATAGCTAGTTCATGTATCCATTTTGATCTTATGTTGGTAAATGGTGTAAGATATTGACCTATGCACAGTTTAAGCCATACTGCTTTACAGTTTTCCCAACAATTTTTTTTACCAAATAATGAATTCTTATCCCAAAATTTTAAGTCTTTACACTTGTCATATATGAGGCTATTCTGTTTATTTGTGGCTGTAAATTGCATGTCTACTCTATTCCATTAATCTGCCTTTTTATTTCTTAGCCAGTACCAGATAGTGTTGATAAATACTGATTTATAATACAGTTCAATATCTGGTACTGCTAAACCTCCTTCCTTCACATTTTTCATTATTTACTTTGATATCATTGCCTTTTTTGTTTTTCCAAATCATTTTTATTATTTTTTCTAATTCAGCGAAACAAAAACTGGCAATTTCATTGGGATAGCATTACATTTATAATTTAGTTTGGATAAAATTGTCATTTTTATTAAACTTGACCTATTTTTAAAGG
The DNA here is from genome assembly GCF_019393635.1 of Dromiciops gliroides. Lineage (NCBI taxonomy): Eukaryota > Metazoa > Chordata > Mammalia > Microbiotheria > Microbiotheriidae > Dromiciops > Dromiciops gliroides. Next base: position 430,616,233 of record NC_057863.1, read on the forward strand.
TTTTTTTTCCACAATAGCGGGATCCTTCAGAGCTTATTCCCTAATGGCATGGTCTTTGACAACCCAGGATCATGCCATGAGGTAGCACAAGAGAGTGACTTTATCGGAACCTAGCTATTGCCTTTTAACGATAAAGAGATATAATATTAGTTGCATGATAATAATGATATAACTCATTTCATCATTGAAAGTTATATTTATGGGGGCAGTTAGTTGGCACAGTGAATAAAGCACTGGCCCTGGATTCAGGAGGACCTGAGTTCAAATCCGGCCTCAGACACTTGACACTTACTAGCTGTGTGATCCTGGGCAAGTCATTAAACCCTCTTTACCTAGAAAAACAAAACAAAACAAAAACCACAAAAAAAATATAAGCAAAAAACAAACAAAAAAAGACAGTTATATTTGCTCATGTACAATATGTATTACGTGTGGTTAATTTATATAAAAGTGTAGCTTGTGGGTAGCATGGACAGACATTTTTGGAATCTGGCCCATCCATTTCTAAGGAAGATTGATTTCTGCCTTGAGGGGAACAGGAGAAAGGCCATGACAAAAAAGGGCATCTTCTCTTCCCCTTGTCTATTTATAAGAGGGGTATCAGGCTAGATTTATATCTCTGTTTTATCCCAATATCACTTTTCTAGAGGTACAATAGGTTCAGAACGACTCCCCTGGTCACTCTTAAAGAGGTTAACCTACTTTTCCTTCCCAGAAAACACTGGTTATTCTGAAGACTATCACAACTAGCAAACCACAAGTAAACCCATTTATCCAAGCAAAAGAGCAAACAGAAATTGGAGAAGTTAAACAGAGTATGCCAGGAAATGCACAAGAGCAAATGAGTTCTTTAGCTGAGGGGAAGATGAGATCACAACTCAGGCCAACACAGGGACCACTGAAATAGAAAGTCTTAGAAGTCTACTGGGGATATGTCTTCTTATATCTTACTCCCCAATTCATACCCTTTGATCCTGTGATAGTGGCCTTCATTCTATTCTACAAACTAGATATTCCGTCTCTGCTCTAGGCATTTTCTCTGACTGTTCCCCATGCCTATGTATGTTCTCCTCCCTCAGTTCCACCCACTGGTTTCCCTGGCTTCCTTTAAGTTCAAACTAAAATCCTACCTTCTACAGGAAGTCATCACCAATCCCTTTTAATTCTAGCACCTTCTCTCTTTTAATTATTTCCTATTTATCCTGTATATAGTTTGCTTTTTATATATTTGTTAGGATGTTGTCTCCCTCATAAAAATGTGAGCTCCTAAGGACAGTAACTATCTTTTACTTCTTTTTGTATTACTTAGCACAATGCCTTCCACATAGTAGGTACTAAATAAATGTTTATTGATAGTATGATTGATATTGAGAAACCAGGTCAGTCTATGTGTCTTCGGATTCCAAAGTCTTTCTTTCTCCTTATGTGTCTCTCCCAGAGAGTTTCTGAAATTATGGGTGCTTATCTCTAAAGAAGTTCTGGTACCATCTTTGTCCCTTAAGCAGACACTACTCAGTGGTAAGCTCAGCTCCTCATTGTCAATTAATAGTTAGATTTCTTTCCAATGCACAGCCACATGCAAAACACCCCAGGCTTGGTTGAAAGCATTATCATAAAATTATATGATTTGCATTTATCACATGTAAATATGATATATGTTGAGAACTTTCTGAGAAAACAGTACTATAGAGAGTTGGAGAAGAAATGTAACTATTAGAAGCAGTGGTTTACTATATGGAGGACAGTATTACTTCTGATACCTCTGGCATATTTTGGAGATAATAATAACAACAGCAATAGCATTTATATACAACCTACTATGTGCCAAAGACCTTATAAATATTATCTCACTTGATCTTCACAATAGCCTTCAGAGGTAGGGGCTATTATTCCCATTTTACTGTTGAGAAAACTGAGGTAAACAGAGGTTAAGTGACTTGTTCAAGGTCATACAGCTAAGTGTCTGAAGCCAAATTTGAATTAAGGTCTTCCTGACTCCAAGTTCAGTGCCCTCCACTTTGCCACCTCACTATCTATCATATATGACCTTGGTCAAATCATTTAACATCTCATATAGCCAAACCAACTCTCTAAGACTATACGTTTCAGAAAAATTGCTCATCTATATGGGTAGAGAAATCTGAACTAATTCTGGGCTAAATTCCCTCTCCCAATAAAATCATAGATTGTGTCCACAACAATTACAAAAACAAAGACAAGTCCCATGGAAGTATATGGCATCTATATTACTTTATACCACAGCAATTCCTATCCTAATCATTCTAAGCACTTTTTGACAAAACATGTGTACAGCACCTTTGTGGCTATTGGGTATTGATAGGAATCAGCATTAGCAAACTATCTCCTCTTTAGCCAGTCCTTACCTTCAAAACATGGGTGGATCTGCTCTTTTCCAGCTTCTTGATTGACCCTTGGTGAATACCTGCATTTTACCCCTCCTCCAGAACATACCAATAAGCAGAGAAAATAATGAACACTATGGACATTCCTGAAGTGCCTGACTCTGAGGCTCATGGCTAACCCAGATTCCTTTCTCTGAATGAAATCTGCTTATTTATGACTTAAGATCTTTTTGGCAAGAAGGGCAGCGAAAACTGGGATTTTGTTTTGCTTTCAGGCAGGAAGTTTATCAAATTTAACAAATTAAAATAATATGATTTTTCTCATTTGGCTTAATCTCCTCTCCAGGACAAAATCTGACTGTAGATTGAGGTTCAAACCTTAGTTCTTTTTTGTATTTCTGTATACCACAAGCCATTAACCACCTCTTTTTTTTCTGCCTCCCTTTTTACTAATCATGAATCATACAACCAGAAACAGGATTGTTCTTATGTTTATCTAGAGCAGGTATTCCTAAACTTTTTGAATAGTCTGGTGAAAAAAAATGCATGAAAGAAATAAGCCTAACTTTAAAGAATAGAAAATTGACTTGCACAAAATAATGAACAGCAAAATGAGCAGAACGAAGAGAATGTTGTATACAGTGACAGCAATGTTGTTTTAAGCAAAACTTTGAATGAATGAGTTATTTTGACACGCGCGTGCGTGTGTGTGTGTGTGTGTGTGTGTGTGTGTGTGTGTGTGTGTGTGTGTAGTCATAGTCATCTCTAGGGCAGGGATGGGGGAAGGGAAAAATTTACATTTTTTGGTATATTTGAAAGGAATAAAAAGTTGGGCATAGTGGATTTGTAGTTTCATGTGTAATCATATTTTTATTGCACTATGTAATGGAAATGCATGTTTTATTCCATAAATTAAAAATAAAATTTAGCAATAAAAAAAGAATAGAAAACAAAATCTTTAAGTTAGACATCAATCCTTGTTGAAAAGACAGGAGAAAGAGGGAATATAGTTTCATCATATCCATAAAATCTTGGTCAGGAAAAGAGCTTTCCCAAAAAGGCAAACCCTATGATCTGGTCACAGCCATCCCATCTGCCATTGTAGACTAAGGCACTAATTTCCCTGATAAAGCTTGTACACATTCAACAATCCATTCCTATTTCTCTCTGTGTGTCTCTGTGCCTCTCTTTCTCAAATTGGGTATTCACAGAATCTCCCCCCAAGCCTGTGTGTTCATGCATAACTAGCAAGAGACTCTCAGTTTTTTCCAGGCTGGAAATAAAATGATGCTATCTGTTTGAGACTCAATTTCCCAGAAGCTCATTCAGCTAGTTTCTGAGAGATGGAAGTTTTGCATCACACTTATTGGAGTGGCAACGCAGTTAGTAGTATCACCATAACCCAATTCTTCTACATTGCAGGGGTCCAGCCAGACCTTCACTATTTTGTCCTCAGAGCAAAAATAGTTGTAGGAGCCCCAAATTCCTCCTGATAATCACTCTAGCATTGTCTCCTACTTTGCTATTGTCCCCACTTACAATATGGACAGCAGGTTGGACTTTGAGGGGGTCTTATCATTACCATTCTCATCATTAATCTATACTACAGTGACAATATTTATTCTAGAATTTTAAATGCAATTGCCTAATAAAGGAAAAATAATTGGAGAAAATCAGATGGCAAATGTCTCATCAAAAACAATGTGTTTCTCTGATTTGGGGGCATATTTGTTGGGTCCAAATCATACATCAGCTTAAGGCAGGTAATTTAAATTATCTGCTGAGAGTTCAAAGCTGTGGCTAATTCATTACTCACACATCTCCAGTTGAAGTACTAATTTAAAGTCATGTGTGTCACATTAATTGTAATCTTGTTTCCAAATGACAAGATAAATATCACAAGGAACATAATATATTATGGTCATAGGTCAAACTAAATGAAGGTCTAAAATAGATTAGCACTAAGTGCATGCAATATGTCATGTTTATAAATTTAAAAAGGATAAATTGTATTAACATTTAGCAGATTGTTCATTACACTTCATTTATGTTTAGTTTTAAGTACATTAATACTCTTGTCTAGTGAGCTCCAGGATTCAATGAAAATGAGAGACATGCAGATGTTAAAAAATTAGCTATAAAAACACCATTTCAACACTATAGAAAATATGCCTATAACATCTTTTCTCCCTTAGCCCTCCCTCAACAATCTCTACCAGTTTACTTGGTTTTATTGCTCATAGATTTGTAATCAATATTTACTTAATATTCAAAGAAGCCAATTTTTACAAAGTATTTTATCAAAAGAAAAAGTTGTATTTCCATCACTAAGCATGCATTCTATGGCAATGATGTCATTAATGTGGATAGAATACACCAGAACATCAAGTCGGATTCCATAACCACATCCCTTTTACATAGCTCCTGGTAATTTAAGCTCATCCATCATTAGGAACTAGGTCAGTAACTTTATCCACAGTTCCAGATAAGAAAACTGAATCATTTCCCTAATGTCTCAGGGCAATTAAATTTCAACGTAAGGGCTGGAGCTCAAGCCATAAGTGCATAGGAGGAACAAAGTAGAGTAAAGGCCATTTTCCAGATGATTCCAGACAAAATAAAAAGATTAAGGGAAAAAAATAGTTCCTGTCTGAGTAACCAGGTTTCCTGTCTACCTGTATTAACCCCATAGGAAATACAGTCCAACTCCACATCGCTTTTTCTATGTATACATAGAGAAGGTGCTCCTGACTTGAACTCTTTGTGCAATTACAAAAACTCTCTAATGAAACAGACACCAGCAAGTTAATGCCACTGGATTTTATTATTTATTAAATATGATTTTGTGCAATCCAGAAAAGCCAAATTGAACCACATCAATAACCAGGGGTTTTTTTTTCATCCAAATGAAGACCAAGTGTGCTTGTTTCATGTCAAAATTATTGTTTTTCTTTACTCAGGTCAAAAGTCACTTTTTATTCATCAGACTTTCTTTAAAGAGATTGTTGACCATTTTGCTCTGAAAATTTTTCCCAGGGCACAGATCTCAAACCAAACTATTACTATGAGCTTTTACTATAAGCATATTTAGGAAGGAAACCCCTAACTAAGTTTTCTCATTAATTTTAAAGTACCTTTATATTAGTTCTTTGTCTTAGACTAGAGAGGCCCTTAGAGATCACCCAACTGCCGGGTGGCATATTGGATAGATGCTGAATCTGGAATCAGGAGGACCAGAGTTTAAAGCTGACCTCAGATACTTGACTAGATGAGTGACCTTGTGCTAGTTACTTTGTCACCATCTGCCTCAGTTTACTCACTTGTAAACATGAGGGTAATCATAGCAACTACCTCCTAAGATTGTCATGAAAATAAAATGATAATATTTGTGGAACATTTTGTAAACCTCAAAGTTCTATATAAATGCTAGCTATTCTTATTATTAGGTATAATTATTATAAATTTCCTCATTTAGTTCAATGTCATAGCTAGATAAGAAGTAGTAATTACTCCTACAATCATTTCTTAGGAGATAAGGCATCTTCTTACATGTGACACAAACTAGAAGAAAATAAAAAAGAAACAGAATTCCAAGATTATAAAGAGGTGTTGACTGAAAGAATCCCAAATTTAATTTATACATGGTGGGTCAAAGGTCATGATATTTTAATAACTTTTTAAAAATTAGTTTTCCTTATTTTTATTGTCATTTGTGAGACTTGATTTTTCACAAGTAATATAAATTCATTTCATATATATATATATACATACATACATACATACTGTACATGATGGTGTGGTATTGTGAATTACAAACAAAGAAATAAAGAAGTTATTATACATTGAAATCCCTTCATGACTTTTGGCCCACACACTGTACTGTTATAAGTGTATCTGATAGGGTAATCAGACATTATTTTCTCAGTTCAAAGCAGGAATATCTGAGGACCTTTAACAAACAAGAAAAATTGGGAGGTATTCAATTCAACAAATATTTAGTAAGCAAATACTTAATGAACAGAACTGCATAGTGCCATGTGGAAAACTGGGGGAAAGAAAAATTTAAATAAGATGAGGTCCTGGACTTCATGTTGCTTACAGTCTAGTAAAAGATAAGACCCATGTGTAAATAATTATAATACCCAAGAATGCGTGGTGATTCAGAGGGATTATAAATAGCTGTAGTTTTGAATTCTACCAATAATTTAAAGTACCTGTCTTTAAGTTCTACTGTTATTTTTATTACTATCCTTGTTCATCTCCTTTCCCTTCACATTCAGAATTAATGGTAATACTTATTTAGCTTATATGCTTATCTAGCCTGTGTACCCTGCCACACACCATGCACACCTACATTGACAATAGTGATCAGAACTGTGGTACACTGTTCTCTGTGTTCTTTCAAATATCACTAACACTTTCTGGGCAATCACATCCACTATTCTCTCAGTGAGCAAGGATATAGTTCATATGGGTTAGGAGAATTGAATTCATCAAGGGCAGGTAGGTGCTTTTTCTCTCTTTCTCTTGGCTTGTGCCCCTCTATTCATCATTTTGTATCCAGTCCTTTCTAGGAGAAAGGTCATTCTCCCTTGCAAACAGGATGAAAAAAGAATTGGGTGACTCTACCTTCTCTCTGCCATCAAGTGTTACCATGTTATTGATTATCCATTCCAAACAGTGGTCTGATCTCTTTACTAACCTCATTCTTTTACCCAGAATAGCTTTAAAAAGATAACTTTTGTTGTCCTTAGCTTTCTACACCAGATTCAAGTTATTTTGAGCATTCCTGAGACTATTCTTACAGTACTTTATCACATTTTTTTATTCATCTTAGATTATATTCCCTTCTTTCTATCATATTCCCTTCTTTCTATCTCTTTTATACACACAGGCAAAAAAGTGGTGTATCCATTTTGACTTCATTATGGTATATCGTTTAAGGTGCTAGTTTATACTTACTTTTTGCCAAAATGTTTTCCAGATTTTCCAGAAGTTCATGTCAAATAAAAAGTTCTCTCATATGTGATTTACATTTTTTGGTTTATTGAACATTGAACATTTGGTTTATTGAACAGTGACTTATTAATCTCAATTGTTTCTAATGCACATACCTAGTCTATTCTAGCAACCTACTTTCCAACTCTTAATCAGTGCCAAACAGTTTTGATTAATGATTTATAATTTAATTTGAGGTCTGACAGTGCAATAGCACCCTCTTTATTAAATTTGTATTGCCTTTAAAATTCTGTATTTTTATTTTATCTAACTCTATAAATGATAGACTAGGAGAAGAAATCTTTCCATCAAATGTCTTTGATGGGACTTATATTTAAGATACATTTGGAATTGATAAGCATATAGATGAACTAGAGCCATTCCCCTCTATAAAATGTTAACTTGTTATAGAATAAATCTGCAAATTAATTAAGTGCCTGCATTATAATTATATTAATACAATCCAACCATGAACAATGAATCATTCTGCACAATTATTTGTTTTTCTTTATTTCTAAATAGAATATGTAAAAATTATACTTATATATCTTAAATATTTCTTGACTCCAAAATATTTTATACATTCTATTGTCATTATGAATGAGATTTCCCTTTTTATTGCTTTATTCTGAATTTTAAAATTATATTAAAATGTCCTAGGTCTCAATTTCCTCATCTGAAAAAAAGAGAGAAAAGTTGGGTTTTTTTTAAGATATGTTGTTAAGATGCTAGGATGGTTTTTGTGTATTTTTATTTATCCTTATCCTTTTCTGAAGTTATAAATTGTCTCAAGTTCCTTGTTAATTCTTTAAGGTGTTTTAAGTAATCCAGCATGTCATCTGCAAATAGGGAAAATTTTGCCTCATATTTGCTAATCTTTATTCCTGTATTTTTGTCTTATTGTTGTCATTAGCATCTTAGCACTGTGTCAAATAACTATGAAGAAAAAGGTCATCCTTATGTTATTCTTTTAGTTATTGTGAATGATGTTTCTAGTATTTTCCTATTATTAATAATACTAGCCAAGTGATCTTTATATGCCTATTCTTTTTTTTGTGAGGCAATTGGGGTTAAGTGACTTGCCCAGAGTCACACAGCTAGTGTCAAGTATCTGAGGTCGGATTTGAACTCAGGTCCTCCTGAATCTAAGGCTGGTAATTTATCCACTGCGCAACCTAGCTGCCCCTGGTAGATTCTTTATGGTTCAATTTCATTTTCATTTTCTATGTTGGGGTTTTAAAGATTTCTATTCCATGCTTTGTTGATCTGAATATTTTGTACTTTTGTAGATAATCTTTAACTTTAAAAAAAACTTGATTTTACTTTACTGTAATTGGGTGTTGTAGCATTATATCTATGTTGGGTGATGAATTATCTGTGCATCCACATCCATGTCTTCAGACAACTGGGTTTTTCCCCCCCTATTGTTGGAATATTTCTCTTTCTGTCTTCAGAATTTCATTTTTAAGAGCTTCTTGTGAGGTATGGACACAAGTTAGAAAAGCTTCCTTTCCCCTGCGATCTATGAAAGTGAATTATTAGAAAGGGATTAGCAAAAGAGAGACAGAGACACAGAAAGACAGAGAGACAGAAAGGCAGACAGAGAACAAAAAGGTCATTTTAGCATTTTTAAGTGTACAAAAAAAAGAAATGAAGTTCATTCAGGATACACAATCATGACAGCTTTGAAATGACATGTTGACTTTATTACATTAAATTCATTTATTTAATGTAAACCTACTTACGAGCTGAATATAATAGAGATATGTGATATCACGTACTGTCCTCTTTCTGTGTCCTGTTTGTATGGAATTGTTGTAGTTTTATGATGCCTTTTACGAACTTATTCTGTTCTTAGTTCCACAAAAAATTATACTTAAAATTGTACTTTTAAAAAGTGAGCTATGAAATGGCTCAGTCCCTCTTTTTACACATTTTCTCTCCATTCCAGATGAGAGAAAAATAAAAATTGAGAGAAGTGTGATAAATCATGTACAGGCAACACACACACACACACACACACACACACAACCAAGAGGAACAAAAAATAAAAACTTACAGTAAAAATACATGGCAAGTTTGAGGAATGATCTTGGACCTCCAGTTTCTGACCACCTCCTATCTTTCTGTTTCCTTCTCAAACATAGGTTAGAGATTAAAATACCCAAGAAGCAATACTAGGGGGAATTACCTGACTGAAAACTTCAAGTTTAAGAGTTTCAAACAGATTGAGAGAGTTCCTGAGTTCAATTGTTTGAGCACTGGGTTCTTCAAAGGAAAAGATTTCCTCAGTAGTCTGTTTCTTTAGGAATGAAAGTGACTTGCCCACAGACTATTTCCCTATAACAAGAGTGTAGTTTTGTGTTGGAAGAGCAAGAGATCTAGACCTTGCCAACTCTACTATTACCCTGACTTGCTCAGGCCATATAGTTCCAATATGAAAGGGAATTATTTGTTTAGCAAATCCCCAAAGCATGTTTACCTTCTTGGATTTGGAGGAGGACATCTAGTAAACAATTTCTTTTTGCTATTTGTATTTGGCCATGGACTCCTGTGAGTTCTTTGCATCTTATACATTTTCCAGAGAATCAATGATAAAAACATGCTATTCATTACAGAGAGGCGAAGGATTTAAGGTATAGAATTATACATATAACATAATGTAAACGTATTATATATTATGGAATATATATTTACATATATTTATGTATAGACGTTGGGGATTTTTTTGTCTGGCTATGCATATATATTACAATAATTTTTTTCTCTTTTTCTTTTTTCTCTACTAGAGTAGAGGGTTGGAGGGAGATAAAATAGGTTTACATTAATTTTGTTTTGTTTTGTTTTGTTTTTTGTAGTGAGGCAGTTGGGGTTAAGTGACTTGCCCAGGGTCACACAGCTAGTAAGTGTTAAGTGTCTGAGGCCAGATTTGAACTCAGGTACTCCTGACTCCAGGGCCGGTGCTCTATCCACTGCACCACCTAGGCTTACATTAAATAAAAGAGAGACATGGGACATACTAATGATGTGAAATTTTGCATGAACTTTCATAACAGGTCACTATATTATTAGTTTTTCTTCTCTATTTAACTTTATTACAAGAGACCCCCCCATGATGTGAGAGTATTCCATATTTATAATATAAAAAGGAAGCATTAATAAAACTGAAAATATGGTAAAGCAAAATAAATTTTTAAAATGTCTCTTACCCATACTCTATATTTAGAACCTGCATGGGCATTAAGGAGACTCATTACTCATATTTGGGGAAATTTATATATGTCTATGAAAGCTTTATGTTTCAAGCTTTATTATTTCCTAACCTAAAACTACAAATAAGAGCATAAGGCAAAGAGGTATAATAATTCAAATACAGAACTTGATCTGTTTGATATATATTTTGGGGAGTCCTGGACTGTGTATATCTTCCTCCTTCCCCTTCTCTCAAAAGAACTGAAAATAAGTGCTTAATTAGGCTTTACAGTCAATAATAAAATACTTTATTATAGAGAATTCAAAATTACCATGCTTGTAGGTTAGCCTTATGACCTCACTCTTAACATATTTACTTATTTTTTTTTTATTGTGGAACATGTGTACCATAAGCAAGATAACTAACAGGAAGTAGAGTTTAATTGGAAATAATCTAGCTTAGCTGTGAATGTAATCATTGAAGGCTGACACCTTGAGTAATTTTAATGCCAGGCAAATTGGCTTTTGTTGTAAAGTGCAATTCTCTGATTAGTCCTTGATTAAATAACAACAACACAAAGGATAACCTCATAGCACTCAAATATCAACAACTTTTTGGATTCCAGGTTTCTCAGCAAAATAATGAGCACAATGCATTGTTTAGTGTGTGTATGTGTTTTAATTGGATATGCATCAAATCCACAATGATTTTTCTGGAATTAATACCTTATGTAACAAGGATTCTACCATGTTCTCTCTCTCTCTTTAAATCTATAGATACATATAAACATATATATATATATATATATATATATGTGTGTGTGTGTGTGTGTAGGTATATGTGTATATGTATAATATATAGATATATATGCATATTTATATATATGTATATAAACTTCCATATTCTTCCTGTGTTTTTCATAACTTACCCCTGGAAGCAAAGATAATTGTCACAACTATATTATTTATATATTTAATCCCTCATTTAAAGCATTACTTGTTGTTATTTATATTTATCCTACCAAAGATGTTTTGTTGACCTGGCTCAATTTGCCTTTTACCAATGAGTTGTTGTTTTTTTTTTAATGTATTGATACTACGTAAAAACCACTATTATGTGTATAGGCAGATATTACTTTGTTTTGTCTTTTGTATCCTCAATATCTATGAGAGTGTCTTAAACAGAGTAGGTACTAATTAAATGTTTATTAAATTGAAATGAAGAAAAGAATCCTAGCGTATAGTATAAGTGATACTGGTTAGTCACTTAATCTCACTGAGTCTCAGTTTCTCCATCTGTAAAATGAAGGAGTCAGACTAGATGATGTTTAATTAACCTTCCAGCTCTAAGTCTGTGATCCTTTTTCATGTCAGGCACTCTGGATTGATTGTCTGAAAATACTATGTAAGATGTAAAATGCTATACAAATGTGAGCTGCCATTATGGTTGTTTTTGTTTCACTGATCGTCCACTGAATATAGAGCATTGTAATGTGAGTAGACAGAAAAGAAGTAGAAGGTGTAATCTGTTACTGCTCTTGAAGAGTTTATAATTCAGTTCAGGTTATAGAACTTGCAAAAATGAAAAAAAAAAATTTAAGATGTCTCAGAGTAATAGAGGGCAGCATAATGTATAGAGGGCTAGGCCTGGAGTCAGAGTCTCATCTTCTCAACCCTGTTTGCCTCAGTTTCCTCATCTGTAAGATGAGCTAGGGAAGAAAATGTCAAATGACTCTAGTATCTCTGTTAAGAAGACCCCAAATGGGATCACAAAGAGTAGGACAGGACTGAACAACAACAAAGCAAAGAAATTATGGTACAATTTTGGTGAAAATACATGAGTTTGAATTCAGACTTCAACACTCCCTATGTGACTTTAGGAAAGTTACTTAATCTTTTTGTTTCTCGGTTTCCTTGTATGTAAAAAAATAATAATACTTTATTAATAACTGTACTATCAACCTCACAAGGTATATAGCTTAATTCCAAGGGGACTCTGAAAGAACTATAAGGCTATACTATAAGCCTACACAACTTCCTCCCCAACGCCTCCCACTAAATGGAAAAGGAGAGGCTAAGTGAGCTGGTTGACTGAACTGTAGTCCTCACCTGCTGGGGAGAGGCTTACTAACTACAGTATACCCACTGGATGGTGCACATAGTATTATGTGAACACAAAGATAGCTAAATAACTGAAAACCAGCTGGAGAAGAAAGGTGATGCCCAGCAGTGAACAGCAGGGATAGGATGCCAAGAAAGAAAACAGGACCACTAGCAAAGCCAATGCCAGTAGAGGCAAATGAGTTAATAGTCTCCCACTATGACCAGAGATAGGCGAGTGGCTCATGTAGCCTATAGGGATATGTATATGGAGGCAACAAGATTGATTATATGATGTCAACCTTTATTCCTAAATCATATACTCATTTTGAGATTATCTTGGAGTGTGTTATGAGATGTTGGTTTATTTTTACCAAGTTTCCCAGAAGTTTTGTTAGTGAATTCTTGCTCCAATAGCTGGGTTCTTTAGATTTGTCAAACATTAGGTTCTTGTGCTCATTTGCTTCTTTATAATGTGTGCCTAATCTGTTCCACTGCTCCATCTCTGTTTTTCTTAACCAGTACCAAATTGATTTGATTCAAGATTAGTTTGAGATATGATAATGCTAAGTAAACCACCTTCCTTCCCATTTTTAAAAAATTGAATTTCTTGACATTCATGAACTTTTGTTCCTCCAAATGAATGTTATTATTATTTTTTCTATCTCTAAAGTAATTATTTCATGGTTTGGTTGGTATGTCATTGAATAAATAAAGTTAGGTAGAGTTGTCTTTTATCATTAAATTCCTTCAGCCTACACTTTCTCAATGAATATTTCTCCAACTTTTTTAGATCTGTACACATTTGCGTGGAGTGTTTATGTTGAAATTTTGTCATAATTGTGTTCATATAGTTCCTCTTTGTTTCTTGGCAGTAGTTAGTTATTTTAAACATGATTTCTCTTTTTATATCTTCCTGGTGGACTTTGTTGATAATATACAGAAATGCTGAGGATTTGTGTGGATTTGTCTTATATCTAGCAACTTCATTAAAGTTTTTTAATTATTTTGATCTATTTTTAGTTGACTCTTTAGGGTCCTTTACATAAAACATCATATCAACTACAAAGAGATGGGTTTTTTTTCCTTTTGTGCTTTTTTCTTCAACTTTTCTCACCACAATATTAGTGATAGGTATAATGGATATCCTTGCTTCACCTCTGACCTTATTGGAAAGGTTTCTAGCTTACCTTTATTACAGGTAATGCTTGTTTTTAGTTTTAGATAGATACTACTCATTTTCAGGAAAGCTTAATTTATTTCTATTCTTTTGAGGATTTTAAAAACAGGAATGGGTGTTGTATTTTGACAAAATCTTTTTTTTTTTGTATCTATTAAAATAATCTTAATTTTTTAAATTATTATTATTGTAAATGATGCTTATAATTTCCCCATTGTTTAAACAGTCTTGCATTCCTGCTTAAAATCCCACTTGATAATAGTTTGTGATCTTTGAGATATATTACTGTAATTTCCTTGCTGGTATTTTATTTAAATTTTTTCCATTTATATCCATTAGGGAAATTGGTATATCATTTTATTTCTCTGTTTGGACTCTGGTTTAGAGATCAAGACCATATTTGTGTCAGTCAGAAAAGGAATTTGGCAGGACTTTTTTTCCCAAAGTTCCTATACTATGTAAGAACATGGGAATTAATTGTTCTTTTAATGTTTGTTAGAAATTTCTTCTAAATCCATTTGGTTGTAGAGGTGTTTTTTTTTCCCCTTTGGGAGTAAATATTCATCCATTTCACTTAGATTGTCAATTTTATTGGCATATAATTGGATGACAGTTTCTAATAATTGCCTTCATTTTTTCAATGGTAATGAATTCACCTTTTCCATTTTTATGTTGAAAATTTGATTTTTTAAATCACATTACTAAAGGTTTATCTATATTATTGATTTTCAAAAAAACAGCTCCTAGCTTTATTTATTAGTTCAATGGTTTTTGTTTTGTTTTGTTTACTTTTGGCTTTGTTAATCTCCCCTTTAATTTTCAGGATTTCTCTTTTGGTGTTTTTTAGATGTTTTAAATTTATTTTTCCATTTTTTAGTTGCATGTCTAATTTATTGATCTGCTCTTTCCCAGAGAAAATCTTTTTTATCAAATACCTTTGATATCCAAGATATGTATATAACTAACAGAAATATATAAGATCAAAAACCATTTGCTAATAGTCATGTGGTCAAATGTAAAGAATGAAGTTCTCAAAAAATCATAAACTATTAACAACCATATGAAAAAATGTTCTAAATTATTAATAAGGACTGTACAAATCAAAACAACCATGAAGCTTTACTTTACACCAAGAATTTGCAAAGATGGAAAAATATACTGATAGTCAATGTTGCAGAGTTGTGGAAAGGTCAACAACAATTCGTGTAGCTACGAATGTGTCCAATCATGATGGAAATCAACTTAGGGTTATGCAAATAATGACTAAAATATCCATGTCCTTTGAACCAGTAATTTCAATACTAAATATACACCAAAGAGGTCAATGACAAGAGAAGGTTCCATATTTATAGAAGGACTCTTTTATTGTAATAGGGAATCAGAGAGAAAAACAGTATCCATGAATTGGGAAGTGGCCAAAGAAATCATATTACATGAATGTATTTGAATGTTGTAAGAAACAAAGATGATAACCTCAGAAAAGTATGAGAAGTCTTATATGAACTAATATAAACTGAAGTAATCAGAAATAGAAATATAACAAATACAACTGGTACAACAATGCAAATAGAAATAACATAACAATAGAAACTGAATGTTATAAACCTTTTCAGGACACACTTGTCCCTAAAGTTGAGATTTCAGAAGTCACTTCCCAATGCTTATTTGCAGAGGCAGAGGATATTTGGGATCCATAAAATTAGTAGAACTGGGAGGTTTGAGCTAACTTCCACATCCCCAGCATACTCATCACTATTGTGATCCAAGGCTCTATGGGGCAGTTTGAGTTAACTGTCTTCTGGTGAACTGATTTTTGACCCAGCTGTGGTCCTTTTGAGCATAGAGAATTAAAAAACAACAACAACAACAACACAACAGTAAGAGGACTTCATTGGGGGAATTCCTGAGAACAGTGGATCATGTGGGCCAAAAGCAGTTATTAGGTATATGGCCCCTGCAGGGTAGAAGTAGTCTTTGTAGATCCATGGTTCCATAGTTCAGATCATGACCAGGAAAAGGAACATAATTTGGGACACTGCATATTGTTTTATATTCTTTCAGTAATATCAGTTTTGCTTAACTCTTTTCCTTATTTTTATTCATTATTATAAAAAATGGATCTCAAGAAGGGAGTAAAGGAGGAATACATTTGGAAATATAGGCAATGTGAAAAAAGGCATAAAAAATGTAGTAAAAACATTTCTTAAAGAATGATTATGGAGTTACAATAAGGATTGCACAAGACCTAGCAGGTACTCTTTTGAAGGACCATAGGTCTTGGAATATTTATTATATTTAGTAGAGGAAAAAAATAGCTGGGTTTAAAACCGAGGGTAACTTACCCAGTAAAGTTTAGTATAATCCTAAACAAACAAACAAAAAAAGACATTTAATAAATTTGAAAATTTAGGGTTTTGTGACCAAAAAAAAAAAAAACCCAAAACAAAACAGAATTTAAAGGAAAATCCAATACATAACATCCAGGAAAAATAGAAGGTAAACATGAAAGACAAATTATAAGTGACTTAATAAGGACAAAGTATTTACTTCTTATATCTGAAAATATTAGCAGTATTCTTATGAAAATCAGTATTATTTGGGTAGTTTGAAAGAAAGGCAGACTTGATTGACTTACCCAAAGTCACACAATTGTTTAGAGGCACATTTAAGATTAGGATCAAGTAACTCTTGAAAATCCCTAGAATTGGTGTTTCTACTATGTAGTAAATGCATCCTTTTCTATTAAAAGAAAGCTCTTATTCTTGCTGTTCTTGTCAGAAATGGTTGTTTTTTGAAAGGAAATACATGTTAACTTTCCTATAAAATACTGATCCAAAGACATAAAACATATAAAAGTTCCATTCGGTCAGATTGTGTGACCTTCTGTGTGAAGAAAAAAGATATAAAGAGGTTGTAAAAATCATTTTCCAGCCCCACCTTAAAAAAGTCTAGCTCTTGTAAAATAGTCCCGGATGCCACAGTTGTCACACCTACTCGTACTGGGAAGATTCTTGAACTAAAATGAGCAGATGCTGGAGCAGATGGAAAGTCTCTTTTTGGGCAGAGAAAAAGAAACATCCAATTAAGGAATGCCTGGACACTACGTTATCTCCCTCCAGCTGACTGAGCTATGAGAGAGACTTCCTTATGTCACAGTTTAGAGATTTTTGAGAAACCTGTCACTTCCTCATCCTGATTCTTACCTTGACACAGAGTCATAAATAGGCACTAAAATCCAAGGCTGATCTCAAAAATCTCTCAGATTTTCATGTCATCATGTTACTATAGCATCCTCAATGACAATGGAAAAATGAATACACCTTACCGTGCAATATTTATGTTTACTTATTCCTCTTCTCTACCTTCTCACCCAATTATTTTTATAAATTGCTCTTCCTCTTCAATTCATAGAATTTTAGAGTTGTAGGACTTTTAAAAATCATTTAGTTCTCTCGTCTTACATACCATAGAATTTAGAACTAAAGAGACTTTAGGGATTATGTTATTCCACCTTTTATTTTGTGGATGGAAACTCAGGCCAAAGAACTCAGGTTCAAAGTCAGAAAGTTACCTAGGTATTGAGCTGGAGTTATGGCCTAAGTGGTCTGATTCCCAATTTAAAGTTCTGTCCCCTAATCAACATTGCCTTTCCCACTTAGTGAGTTTTATTTGAATGTCTACTGCATTCTGAGCACTTGATGGTGTTCTTAGCAGGCACTAAAGAAATAGGACTTTCTCCTGAAGGAGTTTACCTTCCCGTTGAACAGAGCAAACATCATCAACATGCAAAATAAACACTATGTGAAAAGTACAATATAATAGATATTTGTTTTAAGTCCTATCTGCAGAAGCAAATCAAATAAGAAACAGCACAGATATCTGGAGTGAATGGAATCATGGTAACAGATGATAGAGACATGACAGAACAACTCAGTTCCTATTTTTCTTATGTTTTTTTTTCTGCCGAGGAAAAAAATCTTCAGCCTGGAAAATATAAAACAAAAACCAGTAACCCAGGATTGTGACACAAGATACATGAGGAGATTTTAAAAAGACACTGTCATTGTCCTCAATAAAGTCAGGTCACTGGGAGTAGACAAACTACATCCCTCCATTCACAATTCAAAATAAGTTTATGGATGGATCTACTTGCCTAAAATACTCTCTTATATTTCCCCACATAGAGTACTCATTCATTTTCTTTCTTCTTTTGGTCTATGAATTAATTTGCATGGAGCACATGCTCTGAAGTGACTAGCACAACTCTTACTTATATATGAGTTGGTTACAATGTCCCTTTAGGAAATTGGGATTTTAACCCTGAGGAGATATAAAGTATCTCTCTTCTTCTGAAGTTTACAAGTTTATACCATGATTATCAGTTGATGTCAATTAGTCAACCATACAATTAACTTTTAGAAAGGGATATCTACTAACATGGGATAGTAATAACGGTTAGCACAAAACATTCTTCCCAAAAGCCTATCACATGTTCTCCCATCAGTTCACCCACACACGTAAGAAGCAGAAATGGAAGGCAGATGACACCATAGTTTTCTAGCCCCCACATTTCAAGAAACACCTTTCTCCCTATAGCAGCCCCACTAAATACTTGGAGTACATGCTTAGTAGGACCAGCTACAATTTAATTATTGTCTGCAACAGGTCATATGATAGTAGGTGTAGGAAGTAATACTATAGCAGCATATACGAATAACAAAAATTGAGAGACACAATGGTCAGTGTCCTAAGATAAGTATAAATTTTTGCTGGTTTGCCAACAATGTTTAAAGTGATAAATACCTTTAGGGTGTATCTGAAAGACATTAAAAATTTCCATCTTATCTTTAGGAACACTTTTTGAAATGATGATTAAGATAAAATGAAATCCATCAGGATGGACCTAAGCAACTTCTGATGAAGACCTACTTTAATACAATCTCAAGACATACTATTAACCATGACTTATGAAGTCCACACCAATAGAGAATAGGCTATAGCGAGTCTTTCTAATCTGGAAATACTTGAGTATAGGCTCTCTGAGGATCAGAAGGTTGGCTACCAGGTAAGTGGGGTTTTTGTTTGTTTGGGGGGTTTGTTGTTGTTGTTGCTTGGCCATACCAATTCAAGAAGAGCTTCTTTTATGGTGAATAGTAGTTTGGCTCTGTATCTGTAGAGGAAGTGCTTCACACTGATACAAGTCTGTTGAAGTACTGAAACGAGGGTGATAGAGTCTAATGCACTATCAAGAAATTCTAAACCAACAAATGGCCTAAAAGCTCCAAATTGAGGGATTTTAAACTGTATGTATGTCATGTACCCTGCCTTTAGCAGTCTGGGGAAGCCCAAGAACTGCTTTTCAGGATAATATTTTCAAATAATTGAAGGAAATGCTAAATTTCAGTTAGTGATTAGTAAAAATAAAGAAGTATTTTTCCCCAGCCTAGTTCTTGGAACTGCTGAAATCCATCCACGATCCTATGGAGATCCATGGTTCTCAAGGTTAAGAACCTGAGCAGAGATGTCAAATATGCATATTGGGAGACATTTGACAAAATAAATAAAAATACAATAAAATATAGATAACATTTTAAAACTATAGCCCTTGGGGATCTATTTGAGTTTGACCCACTACACAAAGGATACAGAAATGTTTCCCACCAATGTATTCATATCCTAGAATACTTTCACCAGAACAGCTTGATTATCTGCTAACTTGTCACCACTAAACACTTGTGATAAATCTATTTCCCTTTTCCATTATAATGAAAAACTCTTGAGACTAGGAATTCTTTTGATATTTGTTTTTGTATCTATGAGCCTAGAACAATGTCTAGCACAGAATAGGCCCTTAAATCCTTGTTGGTTGATTATTGTCTAATTGACTTGGAGTCAGAGAGGAATCAGTGTAATAGACACAAGAAAGAACATAGAATCACAAAATCATAGATTTTAAAAAGATGTATGATTAAAATTATTTTCACAAGTAAATGGGGGGAAATATTATTTATTTTTTAAAAAGATACCTGGGAGGGGCAGCTACGTGGCACAGTGGATAGAGCACTGGCCCTGGAGTCAGGAGGACCTGAGTTCAAATCCACTTACTAGCTGTGTGAGCCTAGGCAAGTCACTTAACCCCAATTACCTCACCAAAAATAAATAAATAAATAGATGCCTGGGACCTTAGAGCTGACTTTGTCCAAATACTTTCTTGAATTCCATTTGAGTTTGGTTTATAGGGTAACCAAACATACAGAAGATCCTTCTTTGCTATCAATACATGCCTTGGTTATGACAAAGCATCTTAGTAGTAGTGATCAAAATGAATGTCTGTCTCTATACTTTGTGACTGGTGATGAAACTAGAAGTGGGACACAGAAAAAGAACTGGGGAGAGGGAGAAAAGGTGGTACAATGATTTAGGACTGAAACTCTCCTACTATAGCAACAAATGGATGGCATACAAGTAATCCAAGGCCCACCCTGTGACACGAGAGAGAGCATCAGTGTGAAGGTGCTCTATAACGGGAAAAATGAAGGCACTGCAGGTGCCATAAAATTGGGCTAAACAAAATTCTAGTGATGTTTCCTTCCAGCTTCAGCTTTTAGTCCAATTTTGTCAATGTACTGCTTTGTAATTAAAACATCAATAATTGATTTCAAGAACATAGGAATGTTTCAGAAACATTTACTCCTAATGATGTGGTGGGTAATAATATTCATAGCATGTTTTAGCCTCACCACCTAATTCAAACCATAAAAAGGTTAGTTGCCCTTCGGTATCACTGTCATTTTAATGTGTTTAATAACTAGTACAGTTGATTTGATATTGTGGGCAAATTGAGCTGCATAGTAGGTAAATGATTTTCTTACAGGCAAGGAAAAAATGGGGAAAGATATATAGGTGATTTTCTTCCAATGCCCTTACCAGGAAACTACTTCACTGCTATCCACAACTTTAAATCACTATTCTCCAATCTTATCCAAAGAAAAACCTATCTAAAATTGAATCCCCAGGGGAACCATACAAAATCAGTCTGTTATTTCCTTGTGCTAATTCTCAATTGCTAGGGCTGTAGAATACTGATTCTAAGATATATTTTATTTTGTACAGATTTAAAAGACACTGAGAAAATAAAATAAAATATATTGTATCTTAAGCCATACCATAGAATTAAGCTAATTCTTTCCTTTTTATTTTTTTAAGGATTCTACTTAATTTAATAGATAATTTTTTTTTCAGAAGTCTCAAATGTCCTGTTATGCCTCAATAGGCCCCTTCTTTGTTTCCTGGGAAGACATAATGAACCTACTATTTCTTCCAAAATTAAAGTACTACAGTAAAACCACTATTACCTCTTTATGTTCATTATCCTTCCTCGGGAAATAGCCCTGAATTTTAAATGTCTCCATTAAAAAAAAAAAAAGCAACCAAGAGAAGATTGTGTCTTTTCATGGACCCAATGTTGCACTGGAGGTTTTTTTTAGAAAGTTCTCTGATTCTGGTCTATTCTGTGACTAAGTTTTCATAAAGATCAATCAAATCAAACCAAACCAACCCAAATCAAATCAACAAGCATTTGTTAAATGTGTGCCAGGCACTGTGCTAAGCACTGGGAATATAAATAGAAACAGAAAAACAGTCTCTGCCCTCAAGGTCTCACATTCTAATGGAAGAAAACAACACAAATACACACACACACACACACACACACACACACACACACACCATGTTATAATTCCTAAATTGTTCTGTATTTTGTCAACCATGTAGATATCATCTAATTCAGGAACAAAAATCCTCAGAGAGTTCTCAAAAATTGTCCCATTCATAACAGACCTTCCTCATCTTGCAACAAGCTACTTTTTTTCCCCTGCTTTTGCAGCCAAAGGGCCGCCGGCCTTGTAACACCCAAGGCAAATAATTGGAAATTGTCATTCAGTTTCTTAAAGCACAGCTCCAGAACTAGTTGTTGACAGCTGGACTGGCAGAATATTATGAATATTCTGGGAAACCCATAAGAAACATATGGAATGACATACCAACTTTTTGAAGTGCCCATCAGCAACTCCCACTCCTGATTGGACTCACACAGCTGCAGGATATTACAAAGGCATCATAAATGAACCAAGGAGCCACTTTAGGGTCATTCCCTATCACAATAATGGTAACTAAAACCTGATGTTGCAGGGGCAGCTCAGTAGAGAAGAGCAATATTTCACTGTTGTTTGACAGATGACATAAGCTTCAGGGAGTCCTGTTTCATTTTTTTCTGTGTGTGCTAAGAAATTAATTTTATGTGTGAGCTTTATAGTGAGCTCTGGAGGCTAATAAACAACTTTTATCACACGGTTTTGCATGGCTGATAAAATTCCAAAATATGCCTTTATTAATTAGGATTTGATTTGACTCATAAAAATCTTTAGGAGTATGCAACAATTTATTTAAAATCTGATTTTTAAAAAACACTCATTATTCATCACCAAATAAAATCATGTACAGTTACAAGGAAGTTCTGAGACAACAATCTTGAATATAAAACTCTATTTGTATCGGTAATTTATGCATTTAGGAAAAAAAACCAAGCAACACACTGATACATAATACTTGGTACATTTGCCCTAATAACTTTTTTTTAAGAGCTATTAGTAGGGGGCAGCTAGGTGGCACAGTGGATAAAGCACCAGCCCTGGATTCAGGAGGAACTGAATTCAAATCTGGCCTCAGACACTTTACCCTTACTAGCTGTGTGACGCTGGGCAAGTCACTCAACACTCATTGCCTTGCCAGAGAGAGCGAGAGCGCGCGAGAGCAAGCTATTAGTAATAGTAATTATTATCACAAGCATTTCTTCAGTACCTACTATGTGTAAGGCACTGTGATAGATACTAGTGTGGAAATTTATTTTGATTTGCGGACCCTACCTTTAGGCTGAGATTAGAAAGCCTTAGGCCCTCAGGGTCTCTCCCCCTCCTCCTCAGCTTCAGCTGAGCTGAAAAAGCCCCATGGCCTATACAAGATGCCAGGTCAGACAGCTGGGGGGAAAAAAAAAAGCCCCCAGCTCCCTCCGACCTGAGCGGAGCTATCTGAAGGATAGCCTGTGCTGAGGCATGAGGCTCGAGAGCACACCGCCCCCCCCCCCCACCAGCTGCAGCTCTGGCTGGCGGATTAGCTTGGTCTGTGGGGGCGAAGGAAGCCCCGAGATTTGAGTGGAGAGAAGAAAAGGTGTATATATAGGCCTGGGAGTTAGCTAGCCAAAAAAGAAGACTCGAGGACGGACTAGATAGGGGGACTAGATAGGGGGACTAGAGGGGTGACTAGAGGGGTGACTAGAAGGGTGACTAGAAGGGAGCGCAGACAAGGACGGAGCGCAGACAAGGACGGAGCAGAAGACAGACTGACCAGGAGGTAGCGGAGAGCACAGAAGCAGGTCAGCACTGGGTACAGGTTGGAGAAAGTGAAGATTAAGAGGAGTTAGAAGAAAATAGCTGACCGGGGAAAGTGTATCGTGCCCTGAGGCTGGAGGCAGCTAAGGCCCTTATTATATTCAAGAAGTTCAGCAGGTGGGAAAGAGACACAGTGGAAAGAGACCTCAGGAAAGCAGTCAGGTTGTACTTTATTTCCCTGTATTCCTAATTTGAAATAGTATCTCATAAATAAACTCTGCTTGGATTATTTAGTTAAGAGGCTTCTTAATCCTGTGCTTATCAATTTGGGAGTGGAATAGTGTGGTGGAACTTTATGAACAGCCCACATTAAATTAACGAAGTCAGATAGCCAAATAGTCAAAAGTCCCAAGATTAGTCATCCATAGTTTAGCCCCCCAAAATTAGCCCTAATTAACAAAATATTTTCACATTTGAATGGTGACCCAGATGGGACTTATGACCCAATTATAATTTTTCTAAATTTATCATTTTTCATATAATCATAATTTTTCCAGGTTATAGTTATGAATAACTTTTTACAATATTTAATGGTGAGCCAGCTAGGAGTTACTAACCTACTACCCTAGTAAATCTTTAAAAAAATAATAATAATATTAAAGAGCCACTAGAAAAAAAATTTTTTGAAGAAATTTTTTTCCACCCACTGCCTCATTTAATTTTTTTGAAAGCCTCTTAAGCCTTATAGATTTTTGCTAGCAGAGAAAAGCCTTAGCATTTATATTGAACTATGATTGAATATTTGTTTTAACTGTTGCCTTTTTTCATTGGGTTGTTCTGGGACCGCATGTCTGTTTTACCCATTGAACCCATGGTTAATATTACCGGGGACATTTTGACCAATTTTGAGCCATATTATGGCAAAGTAATAGCTCTAGCGATTGTAATTTTTTTCCTCTCCATTACTAATATTCTAGCATGGTATTTTCTTATACAACTCTGGAGAGAGAAAAGGAATTGCACCCATAGTGAGCCGTGTATTAAGAGGGATGCCAGAGCTAACTCTACTAAAAATGACCTGGGTTCACAGAAAAATGTTGACTAGTCTTTAAAAACAGGTCAGCAGAAGCCTCCTATGCAGGATGCTGCAAAGCCTAAAAGCAGAAACATCCTAGCACCTGCACTTTCAGGTCAAACATTTAAAAATCAATATAAAACCCCTAAAGTGTCAACATTGTGGAAAGCAAGGACACTTGTTGAGAGAGTGTAGAACCAGAAGGTATGAATTGAGACAGGTAATGACTGAAACCCTTAAAGACTTTTTTAGGGGAAATAGAAATAATCAGAGAAATGTTTACCAGAGAGGGAATAACCAAAGCAGTTACAGGCCTTATTACCAACAGAATCAGAATAACTTTAGAAGACCCTATCAGGAAGGTATAGAAGGACAGAATCAGGGTAATTATAGGCCTTATTATAAACAAAATCAAAATAAATATAGAACTTATCAGGGAGATACAGATAAGCAGAGTCAAAACAGGTATAGGCCTTTTCAGAAAGTTATAAAGGAGCAAAATGAAAATAGTCACAGACCCTCTCAAAAGGATAAAGATCAGGGAAATACAGATAAATGACGGTGTTCAGGGGAGGAATGGACAACAGTAAATATTGAAAATTTTATTTTTCTAGACTTTAAATACATTAACCCTCTTATTCTATTCCATTCTCCTCCCCAGCATAACAAACCTCATGTGATCCTCAAAGCTGGGGACACTTATTATTATTGCTTATTAAAAGCCCAAAGAGTGACAAAATTAACTAAAAAGCAGCTAAGGGACATTCTAGGAGCAGCTGGGTGTTGCAGGCAATGGATACCCTGTTTTGGTAAAATTGCTAAGCCACTTGTGGCTCTAACAAAAAATTCTTTACAAGTATCTTTACAGCTGGATTCCCAGTATCTTTCAGCTGTGGTAGAATTGAAGCAGGCACCCTGGCCTGCTGGTGTTTGCTGTTCCTGTTCGGGCTTGGACCCAGTTTAGTCCTCCAGTCAGATTAGTCCCCCCCAAATTAGGCTACTCAAGTCCAAAATATTTTTACACTAGGGATACAAATACAAAAGAAAACTTAGCCCCTGCCCTCAAGGAGATCCCAATCTACTTGTGGGAGACAACATGTATAGTTTTTTAAAAATACAAAATTATATGTGTGGGTCTATAAAGTAAATACAAAATATTTGGGGAAAATGAGGGAGACAACACTGAAAACTGTGAGCAAAGATTAAGAAAAGCCTCCTGTGTAGCCTTTAGCCTTTCCAATGACCTCTGAATGAAGCTAGAGATACTTAGAAATAGGAGTAAGGAAAGAGAGCCTTGTAAGCATGGTGGGAGATCCTGTGGGAAATTGAACGGTGTGAAAATGGAACAGCAAGGAGGTTGGTTTGGCTGGGATGTAATATGTGTGAGGGAGAAATGTGAAATCAGTCTGGAAAAATGGTTTGGAGCAACATCGTGTTAAATGTCAAACAAAGGAGTTTGTTTTTACCTTTGAAGCAATTGCAAGTCACTGAAGCTTCTTGAACAAAGGAGTGACAAGGTCAGATCTGAACTTTAGGATATAACTTTAGCCATTCTGTAAAGAATGAATTGAAAAGAAGACACACCAGAGGCAAAGGAAGCAATTGGGAGGTTATTGTAATGATCTAGGTGACAAATAAGTGATTCCAATAGGATAGTGGCTGAGACAAAAAACAGAAAGGAAAAGAGATGAAAAGTGTTTTGAGGTAAAAATCAATGAGAACTGGCAAGTGACTGCATAAGGGGAAATGAGGGCAAGGTTTAAAGTTGAAGATGGGTCTTATTCTATGAACTTGGGCCACTAAGGATGGTGGTATCTTCAATAGAAATTTAAAAAAATTGGAGACTATTTTCTGTATGAATAATACATGAGTGAATAATACATGAATGAATAAAAAAGCATTTGTTAAGTATTTACTCTATGTCAGACACTGAATACTCAGAATACAGACACCCTTTGCATACGATGCTTTGCCTGGTTTCAAGTACATGAAAGAAGATGCCCCTCCCAGAAGAAGCTCATCACGATTAAACTCACTACCACTCCTGTTCACTCAAGCCTTGACTGACACCACCTCCCTCAGCCTCCTCTCCCATCTGATTGAAGGGCTGGAGCACTGAGTGCCAAACTCCTCCCAGTGTCCTCCTTTATAGAGGACAGAAATTAGATTCTCACTTGACTTCACTTTGCATCTGCTGCCCTGCCTGGTTTCAACTTCACAAGGGACCTCCTGGTTTTATTTCTGCCCCCCCCCCCCCCTCCTGTCTCCTTTTGTGTGTTGTCTCTCTCCATTGTATTGTTAGTTCCTTGAAGGCAGGGACTATTTTGTTCTTGTTCTTTTTTTTTTTTTAGTCATTTGTATTCTCAGTTCTTAACACTGTGCCTGGCACATAAAAGGCACTTCATAAATGTGTGTTGGATTGGATTGAAAAAGCGAGGCAGGTTCTGTCTTCTCATGTAAGTAGCTTACATTATAATGAGGATACAACGTGCATGGGGGTTAGTGGCCAAAATGGGGTGCGTTGTTTTGTAAAAGTTACTGGGAAGGTGTGCAGAGTCAAATGGGCATTGGCTGAGATTCTTTTTCCAGGAGTGACAACGGCATATCTATGTAGCTTCTAAGTTTATAACAGAGCAGACAAAGTGGAAGTCTTTGAGTCAGAAAAACCTGTGTTTTCCAGTCTGGTTTCTGTCACACACATTATAGCTCGTGAACATGCATAAGTCATGCATAAACTCTCAGTGCCTCAGGGAGGTCTCTAACACTAAATTTACAGAAGAGTGGCACATTTAATTTGCATTGGTAGATGAAATTTTCATACTAAGTTTGCCCCACAATGGTGAAATCATAGACTGGGGCCTGCCCTGGCCCCAAGTGACAACTGTGTAAAGTAGGTAGTATAAATATTATTGACCCATTTTATAGATGAGGAAGCTGCATAACCAAGAAGTTAAACTACTCACCCATGGTCACTCAGGCAGTAGTAGAGTCAGGAACTGAACTAAGTGCCTCTGACTCTAAAAACAGCATTGTTTCCACTTACTCCTAATAGGTAACGTATTAGTCAAATATATTTAGTAAATTGACACTGAATCAGAAGCACATAAGTTTAAACACGAGGAAACCGAGGCCAAGAGAGATTAGGTAAATTATCTTATGCTCAAGGCATTACTGGTCAAGTCAGAATAAACTGAATCTGTTATTATCCCTTATAGTTACTCCAGAATGGACTGTTCAATTAATATCAATTTAACCTAAGCTGTGTTCCTTGCCTTTGTAATGGGAGAGGGGGAGGTTAGGGGAGGGGACAAAGAAGTTAAATAAAATGCTGATTGAGACTCATATTCTAAAAATAGCAAGTGACTCCATATGTAGAAAATTCTAATTTTGTTCAGGGCTAGAGGAAATGACCTCCACCCCCACTGGGTTAGAATCTAGATGAGGCTATGAAAACAAAGCCAGGGACTGACTCTCAAACTTTTTACATCCTTAAAATCAGGATTACTGAGGGAGTTTTCTCATTCTTGAAAATGTGAATAGAGCAATGAATGTTGTTGAAAGAAGTGCAACTTCTTAATCAAAAAGCATAATTAAGAAATCCGTTAAAGAAAAAAAGGATGAAGATGTAGTCAAGCTTTCTCACTTTTTTGGGGGGGGCAGGGTTCTGGTCTGGCTGTATTAGAAGTAAGGAAAGCTTAAGAACTGGGTGAGGCTGCAATGGGAAAGGATAAAATGGGGTTAACTCTAGGGCAGGGGTGGGGTTCTTCAGGGGAGGAGAGGAAGAGGGAAGAAAAATGGGATGGGAGGCAGGCTGGGGTCTGGACTCCAAGGGGAGGGGTGTACAGCAGAAAGCTAGGAGGTGAGGGCTCAAAAAGGAACTTCCCGGGAAGTGTGAGCGGCCCGGCAGGGCCCGTTTCAGTTGCTCATAGGTGACAAACATCACTACATTCCAGGAGCCCAAGCGGAAGAAGGAAGGCATGAACCCTTTGTTAGAAGGCTTGGGGTCTCTCCTTCCGAAGCATGGTTAGGGCACAGTGACCAGCACTGGTATACTGGCCCACGGCAGAGTTCACGTATCTCGTCTTGGCCACGCCCACAGGGGAGGCAAGGATGGTGGTGCAGAAGCCAGCCCCAAAAGCTGATTTGAAGTGGCATGGAAGGTTATCAGTCACGAGGTGGGCTTTCTGGGATCGTATGTCACCAGCTCAGCACAGTTGATGATAGCATTGCGGGCAACATTGGGTGAAGTTCCTTTTCATAGGCCCCGAAGCCCCTCCTCTCTGGTGATAGTATTATAGGCATCCAGTGTGCCCTGATATCTCCATCCTGGGCCTGGAAACGTACCTTCACCACATCTGTGAGTTGGGCTACGGCCCCTGCCAGTGCCCCTGTGGTACAGCCT
This sequence comes from Dromiciops gliroides, assembly GCF_019393635.1. Classification (NCBI taxonomy): domain Eukaryota; kingdom Metazoa; phylum Chordata; class Mammalia; order Microbiotheria; family Microbiotheriidae; genus Dromiciops; species Dromiciops gliroides. Next base: position 430,644,929 of record NC_057863.1, read on the forward strand.
GCCAGGAGGCGGCTCTCAATGCCTGCATGCTCAGATCCCTTGATGTAGAACTGTTTGACAGTCATAGAGGCCAATGTGGACAGGGGCAAAACTCATTTGGCACCGCAAGCCAGCCACCAGCCCATTGTACAGGCTGCCACGGCCCTCAGTCTTCCCCATGGTCAGAATGGTGCCCATGACACCCCGATAGTGGGTAGTGACAGAGGAAGCTCGGATGGCCCCCCAGCTCTCGAATCTGGAGCCCGACTTTGGCTGTGATCAGGGGGAAGGTGATGATGTCAGGGATGCAGGCAGCAGTGCCAGCCCCAAGGAACTTGATGGTGGCTGTTGGGGGCACATCTGTAGGCTTAAATCCAACTATGATTCGACTCTGGTTTTCTGCTACTTCCTAGGAGGCAGAGAAATGGTAAGATGGCCTCCGATGATTAAGACGAGATAGAGGAACTCTGCCCGAGGCCTGACTTGAAGTGTTTCCTATGCTGGCACCTTGCTCAAGCCTCTCTAAAGGTGTCGGGCTCTTCAAAGTTGCTCACAGCAACCATGGCCCACTTGCTTTGATTTTTCATAGAAAGTTTCTGTGAAACTGGACACCTAACGATCATACTATGTACCCAGGACCATAAAGGAAAACAAGGGGCGGAGGAGGAGGCAGCGGCGGTGGTGGGAAGCACAGGGCCTGCGGCGGAGTCTGCGGGGCTAGAGCGGCTTCCTGGCTCTCCGTTGAGTCGCTAAAAAGTCACATTCTTGGACTAGGCAGATGCTCGCTCTCTCACTCTCTTTCAATAAAATAGGGAATGAACATGAAGCAGCTGCCAGTCATTCTGTTTTCATGCATACAGCTTCCTGACCTTGTTCATGCCATGTTCTGTGATGACCACATGGGAATCAGAGTAAATGAGGAAAGTGTGAGCTGAGGGCTTGTTTAACTGTTACTGACAATTTCCCAGGGATGACATATTACTTAAATACACTGAGAGATTGGCCTCAACATCTCAGGAGACCTGAGTGGGGCTTTTTTCCTTAACTTCCTTTTCAAAAGTCTTTATTTCTCACCTTGTTTTGTCTGAAAATCCACATTTGACCTTAGAAGGAATCAAATGGCCCAGAAGAAAAACACAATGGTAAAAAAAAAAAAAAAGCAAAGGCATTTTGGTGGTGCAGTGGATAGAGCATTGGGCTTGCAATCAGAAAGACATTTGAATCTGGCCTCCAACACTTATTAGATGTATGATCCAGGGAAAGTCATTTAATCCTGGTTTCCTCAGTTCCCTTATCAATAAAATGAGTTGGAGAAGGAAATGACAAACCAATTCACTGTCTTTGCCAAGAAAACCCCAAATAGGATCACAAAGAGGTCAAAAATAGGGTCACATGACTGAAAAAACCAACAACAACAAAGCGAGAGAAAGGCTAACTGTATTGAAAGCTCTTCTTCCCATTTCACTAGTAAGACAATTTCAAATAACTTCATAAAAATTCAAATCTAAGCATCCCTCTAGGGTTAAAAAGTGTTTTTACACACCCCATTCAATATAATCTTCATAACTACAGATGTAAAACAAATGATCCCCAGGTCCAATATGGCCCACAACCCTAGAGCAGCTGGACCAAGATTTAAATGTAATTGGGAATATTTAATAAAATAAATAAAAATGCAATTGAACATAGATAATACTAATCCATGGCTTTCTAAGTCAACATGCTTCCACCCACCCATAGATCCTTATCTACAGATCAATTCTATGTGAGTTTGACATTATTGCTCATAACAACCCTGTGATGGAAATAGAGCTCAGGTGGATCTGTGATCTCTTTGGTTTCCATAGTCATTCTAGTAATAGAGATTGCAAGCCATGCATGCCTACCCATCCTACATGACAGTTGTCCATGTCTTCTCATAAATTTACTCCAAGGGAAAGCCCACCAAACATGTTTGAGGCACTCTGTCTTCTCTTCATCTGCAAAACTGGAATCCTATCTATTATACTACCAGCATCACAGAGTATTTGTACAAAAAATTCTTTGCAGACCTTAAAATGCCATATAACTATGAGCTGGTTCTATATTAATGCTATGTAACACATTGTGTGTTTTCTTTTTTATTTTGACAACAATTTCTCAGTCTTAAGCGAGAATCCTTTCCCATTTTATAATGGGGATACAGGGGGTTACCTAATATTAGGTCTGTTGTTGAGTCATTTCAGTCATTCTTCATATAACCCCATTTGAGGTTTTCTTGGCAAAGATACTGGATTGGTTTGCCATTTCCTTCTGCTGCTCATTTTACAGATGAGGAAACTAAGGCAATGAGGGTTAAATTACTTGTCCAGGGTCTTATAGCTAGTAGGTGTCTGAGGTCAGGTTTGAACTCATAAAGATGAATCTTCTTGACTCCAAGCCCAGTGCTCTATCCATTTTGCCACCTTGCTGCCTATAGTAAAAGCCAAATTGAAGCTTAGAACACTCGTGTTAATGACTGTGGCACCTCTCTCATCTCTGAGCTACCATAAAGAGACCCTTCCTTTTTTTCCTGCTCTCTTTTTGCCCTGTTGAAGTCAGGGAGTAGAGTACATTTGTCCATCTAAAAATCAGTCTCTGAAACAGTAAAAAGCAAAACCAATTCAAGCTTCAGTTGAGAAGCAGGACTGGGTGATCTCAAATTCCCCTTTCATTCCTCAGATTCTGTGAAAACCAATTGCATTCAAACACTGACACTTTGCTACAGAGGCTAGTAAGGTAGGACGCCACCAATATGATGTGAAGAAGGTAGAGGACACTTTTTGAGGATAATCAGCTGAGGTCTATTTACACAATTCAAATCTTGGGTACTTGACTGATGCAATTCATATGGCTTAGAACTAATTTTGAAACTTCAGTTGATGGAAGAGTGAATACTTACAAGAAAAAGATTGTTTCTATCATCTTTAAATAGTTCTAAAATGACAAATTCCCTTCTTTCCATTTGTAAGTTAAATGGGGTCTCTTTGCATGTCTGAGAATTGATGGACTTTAGTTTCCTTATTAATAATAACTCACAACACTACCCTGAGCTTCTTCCTTCTTTCTCTCTCTCACTTTTGGCCTCTTCCAGTCAGTGGAGTGCCTGTTAGTGCAGGCTGCGGTGTAAAGATGGCTAAGTCTAAGAACCATAGCACCCACAACCAATCAAGAACATGGCACAGAAATGGCATCAAGAAACCTAGGTCACACAGATATGAGTCTCTGAAAGGGGTTTCTGAGAAACATGCACTTTGTCAAGAAACACAACAAGAAGGGACTGAAGAAGATGCAGGCCAACAATGCCAAAGCCATCAAGGCCCAAGCAGAGGCCATCAAGGCGCTGAGCACCAAGGCCTCCAAGGCCAAGCTCCTCAGGCCCAAGATGCCCAAGATCCCCAAGGCCAGGGCCTGGCATGCTGGCCTCAAGATGGCCACCAAGCGTCCAGGCCCTAGGATCAGCATCAAATGCCCAGGCCCCAGGATCACAAAGCCTGACTCTAAGGTTGCCAGAACCACTGACCCCAAGGCCACCAAGTCTGATGCCATGATCAGTAAGTCTGATCTCAAGGCTACCAAATCTGGCACCAATGCTGCCAAATCTGATCCCAAGGCTGCCAAGACCACCAAGTCTGATGCCAAGGTCACAAAGTTTACCACCAAGGCAACCAAGTCAGATCCCAAGACAACTAAGTCTGATCCCAAGGCAGCCAAGTCCAGTAATTCCGAGGCTGCTAAGCCTGCTGAGTCCAAACCCAAAGATGCTGGGGCTAAAGCTGCAAGTCCCAAGCATTCAAAATAGATGCTTCATTCAGGACAGAAGGACTCATTTAAACCCTAAAACCACCATTTTTTCTCAGCCTGTACAGTTATTCACTATTTTGTACAAATAAAGGAAATGGTGAATCATAAAAATAATAATAACACATTTATATAGCACTTTACATTTCATGAAGCACTCTCTTTGCAACGACCCTATGTGGTACATAATGACAAATGTTATTTCCAAGGTGCAGATGAGGAAACAAATTCAGAGACGTCAAGATATTTATTAATTATTTGCTAGTGATCATATATATAATTAAGAGTCAGAGCTGGGAAACCCATGTCTCCAAGCTCTAAGATTAGTGTTCTTTCTATTCCTGTGCTCTATCTCCTTGACTCTTGTTTTCCCCTTAAAATACTATTAATGAAATGTAAAAATCAAACCAAGTTTGATTTCCATTTTGGTTAGAAATGTATTCTCATGCTATTTGGGTTCTTTCAATTCAAGTTAATTCAGTATGCATTTATTAAGTGTCTACTGTGTCAACAAGTATTTATTAAGTGCCTACTATGTACCAGGCACTGTGCTAAGCACTGCAAATACAAAGAAAGGCAAAAGACAATTCCTGCCCTCAAAGAGCTCACAGTATGGGGTAGCTGGGTGGCACAGTAGATAAAGCACCTGCCTGGATTCAGGAGGAGTTCAAGTCTGGCCTCAGACACTTGACACTAGCTGTGTGACCCTGGGCAAATCACTTAACCCTCCTTGCCCTGCCCCCCCAAAAAATGCTTGTTGAGGTGAATTGAACTGAATAAAGACTTAAAAGGAGGGGTGCAGCTAGGTGGCATAGTGGATAAAGTACTGGCCCTGGATTCAGAAGGACCTGACTTCAAATCCAGCCTCAGACACTTGACACTTACTAGCTGTGTGACCCTGGGCAACTCACTTAATCCTCATTGTCCTGCAAAAAAAAAAAAATATTGAACCCTTAAAGAGCTCACAGTCTAATGGGCAAGGCATTGTTCAAGGCTCTCTTAGTTCTGATTTAATTTTTTTTTTGAGAGGCAATGAGAGTTAAGTGACTTGCCCAGGGTCACACAACTAGTAAGTTTCAAATGTCTGAGGTTGGATTTGAACTCGGGTCCTCCTCAATACAGGGCCTGTGCTTCATCCACTGTACCACCTAGCTGCCCCCAGGTTATTTCTTTTAAAAGAAGGTATTATGTTAATGAATGAGTAGATCTGGATTCGCAGGGACTGAAATATTCATTTTAATGGAATGGCCTGAAAATTGTCCATCACTCATTCTGCATGGCATGACTGCTTTCCCTTTTTTTTTTTTTTTTTTTGTAGTAAGCTCCAAGGGCTTCTGATTTTACAGTTTCAGACAGTATTTCACTCTTCACTTTGACAAAATCAGTGACGGCTCTTTTTGCTTGGTAGGCACCAGATTATATTACTCCTGTCCTCAAAGGTTTGGCAAGGTGAACGAGAGAAACCAAAGAGGTGGTTGCAATAGCAACATTCTAGAAAGGGAAAAGGGTAGATGAGCTTATTTGCATCCTCCTTTGCTCTTCCTCTTGCCTGTCATGTTTGATTTTACAGTTCATTAGGCACTGGACAGGCTGTGGGATCCATGCTTCTGATGGTAACAGCTAAGCAGGTAGAGTCAAACAAAAATAAAATATGTTGCCAAGATACAAAAATGTTTCTATCAAGAGATGCAATAAGGAAAAAAATCCTAGCTATGATCATGATGGAAACATGACTCTGTAGTAGAAAAAGTTCTTAGAATTGTAATTATTCTTTGATTTATTATCATCCTCATTTATAATCAAGCTTTAGAGAAGCAACACATCAGGCACTTTATATCTTGTAGATACAAAATGGAGAGCTGTTGTTGCCGTGAGCCAGCTTCCTGGCACTAGAATAAAGAATATCATTATACTGTAATAGAATGGAGAAAATAAGAATACGACTCTATAAAATTGAACAAAATGAACCCAATAACTTCTGAGTTTTGAAAATGTCTGATTGGGTTTTTCCTTTATCCAGGATTCCAAAAAAGTTGAAAGTCCTGTTAGGGCCAAATTTAATAAGGGGAAAGTTAATTGGGTGGCTCACTGTAATATTGGGGTTCAGAAAATAATGAGGGACCCCTAGGTCCAAAGTTTCCTCCCTACCAAACAGCTTTTTTTTTTAGTTATTTCTCCCAGGCCAATAAGAAAGGAGATTAACAGCCTCTTTTCCACAAACAAATGAGGTTTTATTAATGGGAATAAAATATACAACAAAGGTGAAGTTAATAAAGACAGGGACAAGGGAATAGAGAAAGATAAAAATGTACAAGCTCCTTGGCTCTAGCAAAGTCAGTACTCAATCCCCAAACTTGTTTCCAGCTTAGCTAATTCAAAGAGCTGGCCTTGTTTCTATTAACTCACCACCTGGGGGTCCATATGGAAGTCAGTTGTGCAGCCCCTCTCCAGTCCACTCTCAGAAGCTCACCAACAGGAAAGAAAGAGCATTCCCTTTTCTTTTTCTCTCCCTCCCCCAAAAGGGAGGTCCTTCAAGTTGCATGGCTGGGAGTGGTCCCCCTGCTGACATCAGCAATATACATCACTCAGGGCAGGCCAGGTGCAGCCTATATCTAATCATTCCCAAGTAGGTACTTAATCAGTTTCTCATTCTCACCCAATTCAAACAATACTAAATCAATCAGGTGGGACCCCTGGGCATCTGCCAAATTCCATTATTTTATCACAGTCCCTATCAACTGATGGTTAGGAAGAAGGTGTTGAGGCACACAGGTTCTCTCCTCTGGCTCATATCCTTTCTATCATTGGATGATGATGACAATCCAAGGGCCTTTATGAGGTCAAAGTCACTTCACTGAGGAACTCTTCTTTCCCTTCCACAAAGCACACATGAGGATCTTGATGTATATGGCAGCTGGAGGTGAGGAAAGGAGATAAGGAGGAAATCTTGACCAGCTGTACCTGTATGCTTGGTAGAACAGAGACCAGCAGAAAACTAGATAAATATCCAATGATGATGGGAGTTTCAGTCTGTAGTACGCGATGGAGTTTACCACTTCAACAATGAGAGAGCAAAGCCCAGAGCCCACTAATTTCTGGAGAGACTAGTCATACAAAAAGGTTTTTTGGCTCAGCCACTTTTGATCCCTTAAATATAGGATTTTATCCAGGATTCTTTGGCTATTGGATAGCTGTGATATGTATGTTGTATGCGGACCCAGGCCATTTGTAGTTCCCCAAGTTATTTTCCCTAACCAGTGAACTGGAGCAAGGATTAGAATATGAAGAAAGGGAGGAAAGAGTCAATATGGGGAAATAACAGGTGTAGTTCTCTTGGAAAGAAATATTCAATGTGGAAGAATGTCAAGAATTATTATATAAAAATGTAGCTGTGGATAAAAAGGTTGATCACTTGGAGGGACAACAGATGAGATAACTTGATACTCACTGACTAGCAATCACATTTTGGTAGATGTTGAAATGGGTAGGTGAGTCTTTACCTGCAATATTACAAATAAGGACATCAGAAGGTCCATCATAAAATGTATCAGCTGCCCAAGTACATTTTGTGATTGGTAGGGGTTGCTGGAGTTTTTCTATGGAATTCTTTGTTCACAGATAGAAAAAGGGTAGGAATAAGGGGAAGGGGTTCTGTATTGTCACAGGATGACTGCTAATACCATATCCAAAGGATCAATTTCTAGGAATAATGAACTTACGTGGGTACAGAAACTGAAGCGAACCACTGTCAAAACTCCTCAAGACAGTTTATTGAGTCCAGAAGAAGGCAATTTGATTTTTTTAATAAGCTCATGAAGGTCATGGTTAGGGCTAAGGAATAAGTGACAATGTACCAGAAATAAAATTGTAGCTCATGAATGCTAAAAAACCTTTTCAGGTACTTGGTTTTTGGAGTGAGGAGGGTTATACTCCATTGCAGCACTACCTTGACCTTCCAATGGGTCCCACAAATGCACTCCTATCTCATGAATGTATAACTGCCACATGTTTAATTCTTTTTTGAAGCAAAACATCCAACACTCTTCCGTCTGTATTGCTTTCCCAACCCTGTTCTGTATAAAAGTGCTTGGTTTTAGACCCATAGTCGCTGTGTTCAATCTACATTTTCCATCCTCATATGATATAATAGAAAGAACACTGAACTTGAAGTCAGAAAAAAACATGTATTGGAGCCCATTTGTACCACTTAATAGCTATATGACCTTAGAAAAGTTCCTTCATCCCCAGGGCCTCAATTTCCTCATCTGTAAAATAAAGAAGCTGGATTAGGATCAATGGTTTTCAAACATCTTTCTCCCTCACAGCACAGTACTTTTTCACCATGAGAAATTGTGGGGCACTAAACTTTTAAGCTGACAACATTATGTGGGATTCAAGAAATGTTGAGCATACCCAGTGTTGCTTCCAGAAGAGGAGCCATTTTTATTGAATTCCATGTGATCTCTGATGTGTTTTGAGGTTAATGACACATGTAATAGGAAAATTTTTATTTTATTTTCTGAATACAATATTTAGCATGCTACTCTATTATTAATAATGATGATAACAATAATAGTAATAGGTAGCATTTACATAATGCCTTAAGGTTTGCAAAGTGCTTTCCACATGTGATTTCATGCTCATAACAATTCTGGGGATTATGTCCTATTATTATTCCCACTTTACAGATGAGGAACCTGAGGCTAAGAAAGCTTCTGTCACTTGCTCAAGGTCACATAGCTAGCAAGTATCTGAGGAATGATTTGAATCAGATCTTCCTGACTCCAAAGCTTTCACTCTATCTACTATGCAACCTGCCTCCTAATAGTGTGCTGGGTAAGACAACTGTATGGTGAAGAAAAGTATTTATAAATGTTCTTCTATCTTCAATAACATAATATCTGAAATTCCATGGTATAGCTAGTAAAATTTACAGCATGTCCTTTGAGAACTGCTCAATTAGATGATTTGTAAGACCAGTCCCAACTTGTGCTTCCTTTGCCCCCTCCCAAATGGAGCATTGTGCTTGGCCCACCCCTACCCATTCTCCAGGGTTTATTTATACTCTCATCTGCTAATCCCTACTAACATCCTGAGCCCTTCCCCACTCTATGGATAGAGGCTATGATCTCCACAGCCTATCACTTGCCCTGAGAATTACAGCTCTTCCTGCTCAATCTGACACTTCTCTAACTTGGAAAATGGTGTTGTCACAAGCACTGGAAGACAATGTTAGCTAAGGTCATATGCCAGCTAGAATCTCTGATACAAATTAAAACATCAAGCGGGTAGGAGAGCAGATCCCTAACAGGTGATGAACCACAGATTGCATGAGACTCAATAGGCTTTTAGGGATGTTAACATATTGGAAGCAACAAAGTATTGTTTAAAAAAAAAAAAGCTAATGGAACCATAGATATCGATCTGGAAGCGACTTGATAGGGCATCTAAGCCAAACCTTTCATGTTACAGAGGTGTAGATTTGGTCTCAGAGAGATTGAGATTTCCCCAAGAAAGAGGTTAAGAGATTTTCCCCATTTACAGTTAGTAAGTGGCACATCTGGGATTTGAACCCAGGTTCTCTGACTTCAAATCTCATCTCCTTTCCTCTATACTATGTTAACTAAGCAATGAACATGGAATGAGAGAATATTGATTTCTGTTCTGGCTCCAACAGTTGTATGACTGTGGGCAAATCCCTTGTGCTCAGATTCTCAGTTTCATCATCTGTAAAATTTGCTTAAGAATTTATATTTTCTGCCTCACAGAGTTTTTGTCAAGGAATTGTTTTAGTTGTTATTTTTCCTGGAACTCCTAAAATACCTCTTCCAGTGACTTTATTAGTAAATAAACATGGCTACAAGATGGAGGCACAAAAGACCAAGTTAATGGCACAGTTACATGGCCTATAGAATGAAATACTTCCACTTCCTGAACACTATTGTTGAGGGTGCTGTTATTTCTGGTTGTAGCAATAAAGACATTCCTTTGGACTGGACATGGGAGGTGGCCCCCTGCCTATCCTTTTTGCAAGTCTTGAAGCAAGTGAAAAATGAAAATCAGCTGTCCCCGAGCAATATATGGGTCATGCTGTGCCAGATATATACCCTCTAGACAAGTAATGGGGGGAAAGGAACTTAAACTTATAGGACCCAACTTCTTGGAAGTTCAAGATTTATCTATCTATCTATCTATCTATTCATTCATTTATTTTTTTTCCAGGGCAATGAGGGTTAAGTGACTTGCCCAGGGTCACAAAGCTAGTAAGTGTCAAGTGTTTGAGGCCAGACTTGAACTCAAGTCCTCCTGAATTGAGGGCTGGTGCTTTATCCACTGCGCCACCTAGCTGCCCTATTCCATGGAGCAGTAGATAAAGCACCAGCCCTCAATTCAGGAGGACCTGAGTTCAAGTCTGGCCTCAAACACTTGACACTTACTAGCTTTGTGACCCTGGGCAAGTCACTTAACCCTCATTGCCCTAAAAAGAAAAAAAAAGTTTAAAAAAAAAAAAGATTGAGGGGAATAAATAGTGTACCTGGATTGGCTTGGTAATGGTGAAAGGGAAAATTATTACAATAGGGTCCCCTTTACTAGGAAAGCATTATACCTAACCCCTATTTTCTAGGTTTCTTTGCCTCTTGGGGCTAACAGGACAAGTGTGTGCTTTGGTTGCTCATAATACAAGCATGCCACCTCAACAAGTCAGTGGGATTATTTGATCAATGACAATTTAAACCATCCTCCCTTCCCTCCCCCTTCCACAGCCCTGAGTATCAGGATAGAGTTATAATTCAGGCTACATGTGGCCTTGAGTAAAGCTATTATTAACTTTAAGCTTCAAGTTAAAGTGGGTCTTGATCTGGGTACATTGTGTAATGAGATCTGGCATGTGGAACAATTCATCTTGTAGTGAATCCAATAACATGTCAACAAGTATCAGCACAGGTTGACTTAAAAGTAGATCCTGGACCAGCACCTGGAAGATACTTTTATACTTTATATTCAGTGCACTCTTGTTGAAGCTAGGCAATTCCCCCAGTTGGATAAATGACCAAAAGTAGATCATCTCAGGAATCACAAATTCTTTCAGGAACTTCTCCAAGTATCTTGCAGTGGTTGTCCCTCTTCAAAGAGGGCATGGCCCAATGAGTCAGGAGTTGAAAAGAGTTACCTTGGCATAGTCAGAACAGGGCAAGCTCTAAAGGAAGACATAAAAAAACAATTTTAGCTGGGCAATAAACTCTAAGAGATTAGTAGCTCAGCTAGAAAATTTCTCTAGGGCACTAATCAGGTTGCCAGATGTCCCCAAGGGGGTGTCCAACTGCCTGGAGATTTGGACATTTTCCTTTGACAAGGTAGCAACCCTACCCCTAAAAAACTGACTTTTTAGTCACTGTTTGGTCCAACTCCTTTTGGAGTGCAATATTCTGGGCCCAAAATACTGACAGCTGTTGCTATAAAGTGCCCAGGATTACTACCAGTTCCCTTATTGCCTAGGTATGGGATTTGTATGTAATGTGAGAAGTTCTGTACCTCCTGACCCAAATGTGACTGGAGTCATGGTGGCATAATCAAAGATCGTGGCCTAAAGTCCACTAGAAATCAGGTCATAATGTCAGAGAGAAAGTTCATTTGGGACAGACGCTCCTACAGCATTAAAATCTCAGTTTATGAAGAACCAAAACCAAATTAGAATAGTGCTAAAAGGTAGCATTTACATTTGGGCAGAGCCAAAATGGCAGGGTACAGGCAGTGACTCAGCTGAACTCTCCAAAAATTCCCCTCCAAACATCTTTAAAATAATTCCTCAAATCGAATTCTGGGTTGGCATTGGTAACAAAAGGTCAGGGTGACACAATTTTCCAGCTGAAGACAACTTAGATCTATAGAAGTCTGTGACATCAGGGTGGGAGCCAGCTTAGACCACAGAACACACTATAGCAACACAAGCAGAGAGGATTAGAAGCTGCTGCAACAGCAAAAACAGCAGCTTCAAGAACTCTCATCCCAGGGATGATAAAGGGTTTGGACAACTGGCCAGAAAGAAATTACAGGGAACCATTTGCAGGCACTGGGTACAGGATGTTGTATTGCCTAGACACATTTCCGGACCAGCACTTGTGCTTGAAGCTACAGGGGAGCAAGGGCCCCAGTCATAGTTCCATGGTGGAGAATAGTGCTTGTGGTTGCTTACAAGGAAAAAGGCACGTGTCATTGATTCAAGGCAAAAAGGAGAACTAGCACTTCTGGTTTCAGGGGAGCATGGTGCCTTTCTGGGTAGACACCAAAGCACAGGCCAGGAGAGCAGTAACTGTACTTCTCCTTGGATCATACTACCTTAGAAGCATGAAAACTTACAGACCCCCAGAACTAGCTCTGAAAACAGAAGCCAAATAACTCAAATCTTAGAATAGTGCCTGCCCCCTTCAGCCCAGAAGCAGAGCCCAACTTTAACATAAAATAAAAAGTAAAGAAATAGGCTGGAAAATGAGCAAACAACAAAAAAGAACCTGACCATAAAAAAACTATTATGGTAACAGGGAAGATCACAAACTTGGAGGAGGCAAAAATGTCAAACAGCTACAAGAAAAGTCTCAAAGAAAAGAAAATGTAATTGAGCACAAGCCTAATAAGAATTCTTAAAAGAGCTCAAAAAATTCTTTAAAATCAAACAAGAAGGATAGAGAAAATTTGGGGGGAAAAAATGAGAGTGATGGCAGAAAGTTATGAAAAGAGAGTCAATAACTTGGTAAAAGAGGTACAAAAAATATTGAAGAAAATAACACCTTAAAAAAAAGAAAAGGTAAAAAAAAAGTTCACTAAAGAAAATAATTCCATAAAAATTAGAACTGGGCAGTGGAAACTTATGATTCCATGAAACATAAGGAAACAATAAAACAAAGTCAAAAGAATGAAAAAAATATAAGAAAATGTGAAAGATCTCATTGGAAAAGCAACTAACCTGTAAAATAGATTGAGGAGATATAATTCAAGAGTTCTTGAATTACCAAAAGCCATGATCAAAAAGGGAGTGGGGGGAGAGCCTACACATCATATTTCAAGATATTATCAAGGAAAATTGCCTTGATATCCTACAACCCAAGGGTAAAATAGAAACTGAAAAAATCTACCAATCACCTCCTGAAAGAGATCCGCAAAATGAAAACTCCCAGGAATATTATAGCCAAATTTTAGAGTTCCCAGGTGAAGGAGAAAACATTGTAAGTGGCCAAAAAGAAACAATTCAAATTATCAGAATAACAATATTTAACAGCCTCCCTCCCTCCCCCTCCCCCTCCCCCTCTCCCTCCCCCTCTCCCTCTCCCTCTCTATTTAGTGAGGCAATTGGGATTAAGTGACTTGCCCAGGGTCACACAGCTAGTAAGTGTTAAGTGTCTGAGACCAGATTTGAACTCAGGTACTCCTGACTCCAGGGCCGGTGCTCTATCCACTGTGCCACCTAGCTGTCCCCAACAGCGTCTATATTAAAACATTGGAAGGCTAGGAATGTGATCTTCCAGAGAGAAAAGAAGCTAGGATTACAACCAAGAACAACCTACCCAGCAAAACCATTCCTTCAAGGGTAAAAAATGGATATTCAATGAAATCAAAAACTTTCAAACATTCCTATTGAAAAGACAAAATTTGACTTTCAAATACAAGACTCGAAAGAAGTATAAAAAAGGCAAACATGAAAGAGAAATCATAAGGGATGTAATAAGGTTAAACTGTTTATATTCCTACATGGGAAGATAATTGTAACTCCTAAGAACTTTATCATTATTAGGGTAATTAGAAAGAGTATATATACTTAGAGGGCACAAATGTGAGTTGGCTATGATGATAGCATGATTTCAAAAAATAAAATTAAGGGGTTTCAAAGAGGTATGCACTGGGAGAAGGGAGAGGTAGAATGGGATAAATTATCTCAGATAAAAGAGGGGTGAAAGTTTTTATAACGGAAGGGAAGACAGGAGGGTGATAGATAATAGTTAAACCTTATTCTCATCAGAATTGGCTCAAAGAGGAAACAACACACTCAGCTGCATATATAAATCTATCTGCCCTATAGAGAAGTAGGAGGGGAGGGATAATAAAGTGAGGTGGTGATAGAAAGAAGGATGGATTGGGGTAGGCAGTAGTCAAAAGCAAAACAAACTTTCAAGGAGGGACATGGTAAAAGGAGAAAGAGAAGAATAAACAGATGGAAAAAAAGATGGAATGAAATACAAAGCTAGTAATCATAACTGTAAATGTAAATAGGATGAATTCACCCAAAAAGACTGAAATGATTAGCAAAGTGGATTAAAAACCAGAATCCTATAATATGTTGTTTACAAGAAACATACTTGAAGCAGAGAGACACACACAGAATAAAGGTAAGGGGCTGGAGCAGAATCTATTATATTTCAGCTGGTTTAAAAAGGCAAGAGTAATAATCGTGATATCAGCCAAAACAAAAACAAAAAAAAAATAGGCCTAATTAAAAGAATTAGGCAAAGAAATTATATTTTGTTAAGGTACCATAGAGAATGAAGTGATAATAATACTAAACATAAATGCACCAAATGGCATAGCATCCAAATTTTTAAAGGTACAGTTAAATGAATTATAGGACGAAATAGTAAAACTATACTAGTGGGGGACTTTAAATTTCCCCTCTCAGAACTAAATAAATGTAACAATAAAATGAATACATGTGAAAGAACTTAAGGTGAGGAAAATAATTTTAGAAAAGATATGACAGACCTTTGGAGAAAACTGACTGGAAAAAAAAAGTCCTTTTTTTTTTTCTCAGCTGTACATGGCACCTTTACAAAAATTGACCATGTATTAGAGCATAAAAATCTCATAACTAAATGCAAAAGTATTAAATGTATTCTTTTCAGATAATAATGCATTAAAAATTACATTAATTAAAGGACCATGGAAATAAAGATGAAAAGTAGATTAGAAAGGAAATACTCTAATCCTAAAAAATGAGTGGGTCAAAGAATAAATAATAGAAATAATCAATAATTTCATTAAAGAAAATGACAACAATGAGACAACATGCTAAAATTTATGGGATGCCTCCAAAGCACTATTTAGGGGAAATTGTTTATCTCGAATTGCTTACATCAATGAAATAAAGAGCAGATCAATGACTTGGGCATGCAATTAAGAAAAATTGAAAAAGAACAAATTAAAAATCCCCAAACACCAAATTGAAAATCCTGAAAATCAGAAAGATTAATAAAATTAAAAGGGAAAAAATTAAACTCATGTATAAAGCTATAAACTTATTTTATAAAAAAAGATAAATCATTTGTTAATTTGATTTGAGAAAAGGAAACCAAGTTATCAGTATCAAAAATGGAAAGAATGACTATAATACCAATGAAGATGAGATTAAAGCAATTATTTGGAGCTATTTTTTGCCCAATTAAATGCCCATAAATCAGACAATCTAAATGAAATAGATGAATATTCCCCCAAAATATAAATTGCCCAGATTAACAGAAGAAATAGAATACTTCTATAAACTCATATTAGAAAAATAAATTAAATAAGCAATCAGTGAGCTCCCTAAGAAAAAAAATCCTTAGAGCCTGATGGATTCATAAGTGAATGCTACCAAACATCTAAAGAACAATTATTGCAATATGAACTATTTGAAACAAATAGACAAAGGAGTTCTACCAAATTCCTTTTAGAACACAAATATTGTGCTGATACCTAAACTAGGAAGAGCAATAATAGAGAAAGAAAATTAGAAACCAATTCCCTAATGAATATTGATGAAAAAGGTTAAATAAAACACGTGCAAAGAGATTATAGCAATATGTCACAAAAATCATACACTATGACCTGGCAAGATTTATACTAGTAATACAGGAATGATTTAATATTGGGAAACTATCAGCATGATTGTCTGTTTTTTCAATAGATACAGAAAAAGATTTTGACACAATACAAATACTCATTCCTATTTTTTAAAAAACTAGAAAGT
Source organism: Dromiciops gliroides (assembly GCF_019393635.1). Lineage (NCBI taxonomy): Eukaryota > Metazoa > Chordata > Mammalia > Microbiotheria > Microbiotheriidae > Dromiciops > Dromiciops gliroides. Next base: position 430,660,719 of record NC_057863.1, read on the forward strand.
ACAGGAATAAATAGATATTTCCTCAAAATGTTAAGTAGTGTTTATTGAAAATCATCAGCAACATTATCTATAATGGGCATAAGCTAGAAGACTTCCTAATAAGATTAGGGATAAAGCAAAGGTGCCCATTATCCCCACTATGATTCAATATTATAGTAGAAATTGTAGTGACAGCAATAAGACCAAAAAGAAAGAAAGGAGGGGAGGGAAGGGGAAGGGAGGGGAGGAATTGAAGGAACTAGGATAGGCAACAAGGAAAGAAAATTATCACATTTTGGAGATGATGATATACTTAGAGAACCCTAGAGAATCAGTTAAAAAAAAAACAATTGAAACAACAACTTAAGCAAAGTTACAGGATATAAAATAAATCTGCATAAATCATCAACATTTCTATATATTACCAAGAAAGCCCAGCAGGAAGAGATAGAAAGAGAAATTCCATTTAAAATAGCTACAGACAATAGAAAATACTTGAGATTCTACCTGCCAAGACAAATACAAGAACTATATGAACACAATTACAAAACACTTTACACACAAATTAAGACAGATCAAAACAATTGTAGAAGTATCAATTTCTCATGAGTAGGCTGAGCTAATATAATAAAAATTCCAATTCTACCTAAATCAACTTACTTATTCAGTTCCATGAAAATCAAACTGCCAAAATATTTTATAGAACTAGAAAAAATAATAACAAGAATCATCTGGAAGAACTGATCAAGAATATCAAAGGAAGGAATCAATGAAAAAAGTGTGAAGAAAGGTGGCCTAGCTTTACTAGATCTCAAACTGTACAAAGTGTAATTATCTAAACCATCTTGTACTGGCTAAGAAATAATGGTAGATTAGTAGAATTGATTAGGTACACAATACACAGTAGTAATTGACCATGGTAATCTAGTGTTGATAAACCGAAAGATCCAAGCTTTGAGGATAAGAACTTACTATCTGACAAAATTGCTGGGAAAACTGTAAAGTAATTTGACAGAAATTAGGTATACACCAAAACTTCACATCATATATGGTCAAAATGGGTACCTGCTTTAGACATAAAGGGTGATATCATGAGCAAATTGGGGAAACAAGGAAAATTTTATCTACCAGATTTATGGTTTAGGGAAGAGTTTATGACCAAATAATATATAGTATCACAAGAAGTAAAATGGATAATTATGATTACATTAAACTTAAAAGGTTTTTCATAAACCTAATCAATATAGCTAAGATAAGAAGAAAAAAGGAAACTGGGGGGACAATAATTCTCTGATAAAGGCCTCATTTTTCAAATACATAAAGAACTAAGTCAAATTTATAATGCAAGTCATTGCCCAATTGATAAGTGGTCAAACAAGTCAGTTTTCAGAAGAAATAAAGCTATCTATAGAATGAAAAATGCTCTAAATCATTATTGATCAGAGAAATGCAAATTAATGCAACTCTGAAGTACCTCCTCACACCTATCAGATTGGCTAATATGACAGAAAATAAAAATGAAAAATATTAAAAGGGATGTGGAAAATTGAGACTAATGCACTATCAGTGGAGTTATTATCCGATCCAAATATTTTTTTAAAAATTAATAAACATTGGGGGCATCTAGGTGGCACAGTGGATAAAGCGCCGGCCCTGGATTCAGGAGTACCTGAATTCAAATCTGGCCTCAGACACTTGACACTTACTAGCTGTGTGACCCTGGGCAAGTCACTTAACCCCCAATGCCCTGCAAAAAAAAAATTAATAAACATTTTATTTAAAGTTTTGAATTCCAAATTGTATTCCTCCTTCCCACCCAGCCCTTCCCTGAGGTAGTAAGCAATCAGGTATAGGTAATACACGTGCAATTATGTAAAGCATTACTATGTAAGTCATTTTGTATAAGAAAACTTGAATAAAAGAAAAAATGAAAGTGAAAAATAGCATGCTGTTCAGTCTGTGTTCAATCAATATCAGTTCTTTCTTTGGAGGCGGATATTATGCTTCATCATTAGTCCTTTGGGATTGTCTTGGATCATCATATTGCTGGGAATAGTTAAATCATCCACAGTTCTTCATCAAACAATATTGCTGTCGCTGTGTACAATGTTCTCCTGGTTCTGCTCACTTCACTATGCATCAGTTCATACATGTCTTTCCAGTCCTTCCCTGGCTAAATCATCCTGCTTAGCAAAATAATATTCCATAACAATCGTATACCACAGCTTGTTTAGCCATTCCCCAATTGATGGGCATTCCTTTGATTTCCAATTCTTAGCCACCAGAAAAAGAGCTGCTATGAATATTTTTGTACAAATAGGGCTATTTGTCTCTTTTTGGAAATGTCTTTGGGATAGAAACCCAGCAGTGGTATTGCTGGATCAAAGGGTATGCACAGTTCTGTAGCCCTTTGGGCATAGCTCCAAATTGCTCTCTAGAATGGTTGGATCTTTTCACAATTGCACCAACAGTGGATTAGCATCTCAGTTTTCCCACATCCCCTCCAACATCCAGTATTATCCTTTTTTGTTATATTTCCCACTCTGATAGGTGTGAGATGATACCTCAGAGTTATTTTAGTTATACTCACTTTTCCCACATCCCTTCCAACATCTAGTATTATCCTCTTTTATTATGTTGATCCAACCACTTCTTTCCTCAATGGGTGAGGGAGGTAGGAAAAGAATTCAGAACTCAATTTAAAAAAAAAAAGTAATGCTAAAAATAAGTAATTTTAGGGGCAGCTAAGTGGTACAGTGGATAAAGCACCGGCCCTGGATTCAGGAGTACCTGAGTTCAAATCCAGCCTCAGACATTTCACACTTACTAGCTGTGTGACCCTGGGCAAGTCACTTAACCCCCATTGCCCCACAAAAAAAAGTAATTTTTTAAAAAATGATAGCTAGCATTTATTAAATTTTGCAAAGTATTTTATAGATATCTCATTTTAGATTCACAATAGCCCTGGAAGGTAGCTGCTATTATTATTCATATTTTACAGATGAGGAAACTGAGGTAGACAAAGGTTAAGTGACTTGCTCTGGGTCACACACCTAAGAAGTCTCTGAGACCAGATTTGACCTCAGGTCTTTCTGACTCCAGGTTCAGTAATATATCCACTGTGCTACCCCTAGGAGCTGTCTAGAAATAAGAGGAGTATGTCAATGTTAAGGGCTAAAATTCTAGCTAAACTGTCTAAAATATCTAATGAGTGGTCGCCAATAAATTATAAGCTTTAGCAAGAGTTAGACTTTTAAGCATTTATTAAGGAGAATAAGAATTTGATAAAGAGAGAGAGAAAGGCCTAGATTTCTATCTATTAAAGGGAGAGCGCATTTCTAGCTCCACTCTCCACCAGCATCCTCAGGAAAGAGCGTGAGACTGAGTGCCAGTCTCTTCCTTCCTCCTCCCAGTCCCCCGCGTCACTTCCTGACGCCAAAGAAAAGACTCCTGGTCTTGCCCTCAAAGACCTTCGCTTCATGGGCGGAACTCTTCTACAGTAAGTCTCCAGCAGGTGGCGTCATTCCAATAGTTACATCAACAATGAATGAAAGAAAAAGGTTTTTTTAAGCCCTTACCATCTGACAAGCACTATGTTAAGCTCTTAAGGAAAAAAATTAAAAAGAGAGACTGTCTCTCTCAAGGAGCTCAATGGGGAAAGACAACATATAAAGGAGGGTTCAGTTGCAAAGCAGATAAGATCTTTAGGGTGTAGTGACAGGTAAAAAGATAAGACCTGGGAGTCTTTCATCAGTAAGCTGTTCCTCCTCTTACCAAAAAAAAGTTGTAGTTGATGACTCCCTGCTTATCCAGTTGGTGTTAGGGGTCATGTCTATCCCCTCTAAGAGGGACCAGTTTTTTTAAAAAAGCAATTTCTAGATTTTGGGGGGGAGGGTGGGAGACTAATAATGATGTTATACTTTGGGATTATGAACAGGAAAAGGTTAAAAAAAAACTTGTATTCCATAGGATTATTTCCTTCTTAATCCAATTTTGATTACCCCAAATAAAGCCATAAGTAGATACTTCCTTGCATTACTTCCATCTTCCCCAGACCATAATCTCTACTTCAGCTATACTTCCCAGGTATCCTACATGTCTTACACTTGCTCTCTTGAGCAATCTTAACACAAATAAAATTCTCCCCTAACTGCCCAGGGATGTTCATGCACATATCAGGACTCCCAGACGAAAAAATTCCTTCTACAAACGTAGTTCAGTACCTTCTCTGCAACTCATAGTCTTAAAGGATTGCCTAGAATACTGAAAGGTTAAGTTACTTGCCCAGGGTCACACAGTGTGTGTCAGAGGTAGGATTCAAACTCAGATCTTCCTGGCTTCAAGACCATCTCTTTATTCACTAAATCAGGCTGAATACAGTTAGTAGGTTTTCAATAAATATTAACTAAGTAATTGAATACTTCTTTACCCCTTATGAAAATTTATCAGGTCTATAATACATTTTGCCATGCCTTTGTTTTTCAAGGTGTCAGTAACCCACATGATAAACTAACCTATGATAACTGAAGATAACTAGAGAGCCATTCTTGACTCCAAGATACCACACTTTTTTATTTCAATAGAACAATTATCTCACCTCCGTGAATACTACCTTTTCCTAGGCAGATCACTCACCCTCAAGACTTCATATTATATGATTCTTGTCCCTTTCTTTTTTTCAAAAAATCCTCCAGGGTGTATTTATTCAATGTGCTTGAGAATTTTTCTGGATATTTTAATATCTCATCATCATCAGAACAAAACACAGCCTATCCATCTGGATTCTCAGACTCTTATTCAATGAACGGCAGCCCATATCCCTTTTCTTTCCCTGTGTCCTCAATGATGTCTTTGATGCCTCTTCTTGCATGCATATCACAACTGATAAAAGGCTGTAGCCTACTTATAGCCACCATATGTTTTTCCATTGCCCTAGTCACATACCATTATTATTTGTCTGAAATGACAATGCTCTTGGATTTGTAGCCATACCAAATGACTAGAATACTGATGTTTCAAAGTTGTGCTTTGGTGGCAATGGGCACTTGGGATCACTAAAAGAGCTAAGCAGTTTCCAAAATGTGATCTAGCATGCTATCCTCCCCTATTCACATATTCTCAGAAGTAGAAGGGAACTCAGAGCGTTTCTACTCCAAATTTAACCTGAAAAAGTCTTCTCTCTATGACATACCCAACAAGTAATATTAATGGAAATAGCTAGCTTCTTCAACTGGCCAGTGTTGTTGTTGGTGGTGGTGGTGGTGGTGGTAGTGTTTTATTTTTTTTTCAGCCATAGCAGGCTTATTACATAGGTACATATGTATTTCTGTTTATTTCATAGGGTTGACCCTGAAAGTACATGTAGAAAGTAGAATTTCATCTTCTGAATTTCTGACTTACAGTTTACTAATATCAACCCAATCCAATAGCACCCAGCACTGTTGTACCATATTGTTCATCTAAAACAGGGCTTCTTAAATTTTTTTCCACTCACAACCCCCTTTTGTCCAAGAAATTTTTATGTGACCCTGGGTATGCAGGTATATAAAATAGGTATATATAATCTTTTATTGTTGCCAATTTTTTTGCAATCCCCCCACATTCAGTTACATGACCACATATGGGGTTACAACCCACAGTTTAAGAGACTTCAATCTATAACATCTACTCTGGAATTATTTTGTGCCATCAAAATGAGTCTTTAGAATTAGAAGAGATAGAAAAAGCAGGTCTTTGTTGACAAGATAGGATTTCTTGAGACTGTAAGCAGAACAAATTAAAAGACTTCATTGTTCAAAATATGTCACTATAATAGATCAAATTTTATATATAAGGGAGAACTTGGATAGCTAATGTCTAAATATATATCATTAATAATGAGCTAACTCCACATTAGTGGAAAGAGAAAAGAAAGGAAAAAGGAAAAAAGGTCCTTCTCCCCAACCCAAATGGAAATAACACTGACTTAGAGAAAAACATGAGTTCAAATCCTGGGTCTTCTATTTAATACCTATGTCACCTTTGGCAGAAAATGTCCTGAGTCTTCTTTGCAGTTTGCTTATCTGTAAAATGAAGGGTTTAGATGAGATTATCTTTAATATTGATTTGAGTTCTAAATTGTGTGATCCTAAGAAATAACAAATACTTGAGCTAGTTCGAGTTGGGAAAAATGTTAAACCATATGGTCTCAAAAGCAATTTTGAATCTGTTATATACGGGAATACATAGAAGATTCTGCAAGAAGTCATCTGGTTTAATCCCTGCCTCCAGGAAAGCCTGCCTAATCTTTACGAAGGTAAGATAAAGTGAGCTGCTTTGGTGCAGCTGTGTTTAAAAAAAAAAAAAGTAAGTATATTTTTATGGTTAGTGTTTCAATGAATTAGTTAAATCTTGATGGAAAGTGATATGGAATTATTATTAACAACTTAAATGACTATTAATATGAAACAGGGCATAAAATAGGGAAACTTGCCATAGGGTTTGTCATTGTTGTTGGGGTGTTCTGGAACAAAGTCTAAGCTAAAGAGAATACCCTAGGTGAAGAGGTCCTCCTCCAGATAGTCCTATTTCTATATAACACTGTATTGATTATATCAAGTTATAGGACCTGACACATAGTGGGTACTTTTAAAATGTTATTGATTGATTAAATATATTAGATGACATTCATAAACACTGAAAAGAGTTGGGAATAACTAGCCACACTGGAAAATCCAAGTGAGTGACAAATGACTATTGTCCAGATTACAATGAGCACTTCCATGGATGACCAACAGATCTTTTCCATCAATACATATATACAGGACACATATTAAAATAGACAATGAGCTTGTTTTATAATTTGACAGGAAGACATTCAATTGGATTACCTTGAAAAATGACATAATTTTTTTCTTGTATTCCTCCAACATCTAAGTTTCTTCCTGAAATAAAAGCTTATCTTTTTAATACAATTTCTTTTTCTAGTGATGTTGTATATCTATAAGTCATTGAACACTGCAAAATCCAAAGAATGGAAGCTGAGGATTACCTAAAAGGCAATGATGAAGTGCATGGTGGGTGTTAAGTGAAATGCACAAAAGTATGAATAAGGAATTACATTAGATAAATAGAGTAAAAGATTTCAGAGAAATGTATGACTGGTAAAAAGACAGCCTAGTCGACTGGTAAATGTGACATGTAACCTATGAATAGCTGTATGTATCACTGTAAAGAGCTCTAGGTGATGGCCCTAAGCATGTTAAGTGGACCCCTCAAAAAGAATTTATGGTCAGACATAGAAGAGAGTCATACAAGGTGGGCAGGCATAGATGACCTATAATCTGCATCATTGGAAGGAATACCCACATCGATAAGGTTATAGAGCCATTAGAGTATTAACAGATAACATCAGTATTAGAACTGAGTATTAGTATTATAACATTACATTACACAATAAAAATTAGAAAAATGTTCATACCTTTAAGTTGAAGAGTCTACTTTTGGAGTATATCCTAACAAGGTTATTGACAGAAGAAGAAAGCGCCTACATGTACCAAATATTTCTTGAAGCTTTAAGAATAATACCAAAAAAAGTGAAAACAATCCATAAGGTTTTACTGAAGCAAATCATAATTATAGGGAAATTGTTCAACAGATTGTGGCATAGAAATATAATATATTGTGCTCAAATGTGAAGGAAGGGGGCCTAGCAATACCATATCTCAAACTATACTACAAAGTGATCATCATCAAAACAATTTGGTATTAGGTAGGAAATAGAGTAGTTGATCAAGGGATTGGATTAGGTACACAATATATAAATATGCAAATGATCATAGTAACATAGTGTTTGAGGAAAGTAAGATCCCAGCATAGGGAGAAGAAATCACTATTGACAAAAACTGGGAAAAATGGAAAATAGCTTGATAGAAACTAGGCATAGACCAACATCTCACACCATATACCAAGATAAATTCAAAATGGTTACATGATTTAGTCATGAAGGATGATATAATAAGCAAATTAAAGAAGCATGAAAAAATTACTTGTCAGATTAATGAATAGGGAAAGAGTTCATGACCAAACAGGAGATAGAGAGGTTCACAGGAGGTAAAACAGGTTAATTTGATTATATAAAATTTAAAAGTTTTTGCACAAATGAAAAACAACATAATCAAAATTAGAAGATAAGTAGGAACCTATGGGAAATTATAGCAAGTTTATAAAAATTTATAAACTTTATAAATTTATAAAAATAAAAGCCATTCCCCAATTCATAAGCAGTCAAAGGATATGAATAGGCAGTTTTCATAGGAAGAAATCAAAACTATCAATAATCACAAGAAAAGTTCCAAATCACTAATAATTAGAGAAATGCAAATTAAAGCAACTCTTTAGTACCACCCATCAGATTATCTAAAATGACAGAAAGGAAAATGACAAAAGCTAGAGGGTATTTGGGAAAATAGGTACCATGGTACACTGTTGGTGGACTTGTGAACAATTTGCAGAACAATAGTTCTTCAGAACAATCAGGAACTATGCCAAAAGGGCTATAAAACTGTGCATACTCTTTGTTATTTTTATAAACCTTTTTATTTAAAGTTTTGAGTTCCAAATTCTGTTCCTCCTCCTTCTTCCTGCCACTCCAAGACAGTAAGCAATGAGACATAGATTATACATCCGTGCAACCACGTAAAACATTACCACATTAATCATTTGGAGCAAGAAAACTCAAAAGAAAAAAAAAAGACAGTAAAAAAAATAATGTGCTTCAGTTTGTGTTCAATCAGTATGAGTTCTTTCTTTAGAGGTCGATAGCATGTTTCATCATTAGTCCTCTGCTCTTGTCTTAGATTATTGCATTGCTGATAATAGTCACATCATTCACATTTCTTTATCAAATAATATTTTGCATACTCTTTGACTCAGCATTACACTGCTACTAGGTCTTTGTCCAAGGAGATCAAAGGAAAAGGAAAATGTACACATATTTAAAAATATTTATAGTATGTCTTTTTGTGGTAACAAAGAATTGGACATTGGGGAAATGCTCATCAGTTGGGAAATGGCTGAGTGAGTTGTGGTGTATAAATGTGATAAAATGTGCTGTAAGACATGATGAAGAGAATGGTTTCAGAAAAACCTGGGAAGACACATCAACTGATGCAAAATAAAGTGAGTAGAACCAGGAGAATAATATATAGAGTAACAGCAATATTGTAAAGATTGTGAAGGGATTAGTAAATCTAATCAATACAATCATCCATCACAACTCCAAAGGATTCATATTGAAAAAAGCTATCCACTTCCAAATAGAGAAATGATGGATCAGATTACAGATGAAAACATATTTTTATCCTTTTTTTTGGGGGGGGGGGGCTCTTTATCCTCCATAATATGACTAATGTAGAACTGTTCATAGGTATAATGGGGATCATATATTTCCCTCACGATGGATAGGGGGGATTTGAAACTAAAATAAATATAAAAAATTTAAATTTAAAAATAAGAATAAATTGTTCCAAGTTTTGGATACCATGATTTAAGAATGGCATCCATGAATAAATGGGATAGGATCTAAAAGATTAAATTAGAATGGTGAAGACCTTGAGTTTATATCACATGAGGATTAGTTGATGGAACTGAGAATACTAAGCCTAGAGAAGAGAAAACTGGGTTGGGGGATAGGTAATGGGACATGATAGTTATGTTCAACTATTTAAAGGGTTAATATGTGGGAAAGGGATTTGACTTCTGTTTAGCCCCAAATGGCTGAACCAGGATGTGGTAAAAATTATTTGGGGTAAAGATTAATATTCCCGTTTTTAGCTAACTCATTTGGGAGGGGCCACACCTGGCCCACCCCAAGGTTATGAAGGCAGCTTTTTGAAGGACCTCCCCTTTTGGGGGAGGGGAGATTGAACGCTCTCAGAAAGCAGGTGGGCTACTTCCGGTACAGGAGCTCACTTCTTTCTTTCTGCTTGGCCCCATGTGGTGGTGGCGTGCTGCTCATGTTCATGCTCTGTCACAGGCAACTGCTGTCTCTGGTCAGCAACAGTAAACTTTCAGGTTAGGTGAGTTACTTATGGAAAACCCTAAATTCCTCTGAACTAGCTAAATTGGAAAGGGTCTCAGTTAAGCTTAGAGTTAAGAATATTTATCTGTATTTCTATTTTCCTATTTCCTTATCTTTGATTTTTATTAGTTTCACCTTTGTTGTTTAATTAATTCCCAAGTAATAAAATCTGATCCTTTTGTGAACTAAAGCTTAGAGGCTCCTTTCTTATTGGCCTGGGAGAAATATCTAAAAAAGGGCTGTTCAGAGGGGAGGGTTAAATCTTAAAGGTCCCTCATATTTCCAGGACCCCAATATTAAGGTGAGTCACCCAAATAATGCTCAGTATATCAAATTTTGGCCCTTACAAGGAGCAGTGTGTAAACTGTAAATAGGCAAATTTATGTTTCATGCCAGGTCAAACTTCCTAACAGCTTGAGTGAGCCAATTTAAGAAGCAGAATTAGCTGCATCAATAGGAGGTATATCTTCCTGCCTAGGAGGGAATTAAGCAGAGCCTAGGTGATCATAGGTTTGTTATAGTGAATATTCCTTTCAGTTATTGGTTAGATTAGATGGCTTCTTCCACTTATAAAATTATGCAATTATATGTTACTTTAATGGAATAATATGCCATGAAAAATTAGAAATGTCAAGAACACAAAAGAAATAGGTAAAAATTAATAGGAAGAAATTCAAAGTAAGGAAAGTAGAATCAAAACCAGAGAACAATTTATACAACAACAACCTTGTAAATACAAACAACTTTGAAAGTTTAAGAACTGAAAGGTAGAGCCAAGATGGCAGAGGAAAAGCAATAGATTCTCAGAGCTCTGCACATAACTACAAAAAAAAAAAAACCTCTAAGTAATGCCATAAGACAATTCCTAGAGTAGCAGAACCCACAAAAGGACAGCATGTGATCATTTTCCAGCCAAAGATGGCTTAGAAGGTTAGTGGGAACGGTCTGTTGTTCTGGGGTGGGAGTGGAGCCCAGCCCAGCAGCCACACCATGTAGATCCAGCTCTGAAGCCACGCTGACACAGATCCAACCACAGGAAAGCCACACCAGAGAAACAGACCCCCAGAGCCACTGAATCAGCTGCAGTGATGGCTTCTTATGGAACTAAGCTCATGGTCTGGTGAGAGGACTGAGTGCCTGGCCAAGGGGGGAATACATGGGTCTCTGCTGTTGCTGAGGCAGAATTCAGTTGTTTTTCCTGTGCTAGGAATTATGAAGCAATCTTGAATGGTAGCCCAGGTAGGGAAGGGATGCAGGCTCACCAGAGCTAGCAACCACAGCAAAACAGATTTTTTGTTTCTGGGTTAAAAAGCAAGTAGGCCTAGGGTTATTTACAGACCAGAGTACAGGCCAGGAGAGAGAAGAACATGACTCTCCTTAAATGATACCACCTGGGATCCCCTGAAGCTTGGGACAGTGTTTCCTAGAAGCAGTTTCCCACTTTAAGGAGTTAAAAGTCAAGATATAGGCAAGCAAAATGAACAGACAGAAAAGGATGCAGACCACGGAAAGTTTCTTTTTTGACAAAGAAGATCTAAATATACCCTTAGAAGTAGATAATAAAGTCAAAACTCCTAGATCCACAGCTTCCAAGAAAAATATGAATTGGTCTCAGGCCATAGAAGTACTCAAAAAGGACTTTGAAGATAAAGTAAGAGAGGTAGAGGGAAAAGTAAGAGAGGTAGAGGAAAAAATTGAAAGAGAAATGAGAGTGATGCAGGAGGATCATGAAAGAAAAAGGCAACAGCTTGAAAAAACAAATGGAAAAGCTCTCTGAAGAAAATAAATGCTTAAGAATTATGACTGAACAAATGGAAGCTAATAACTTTATGAGAAACCAATACACAATAAAGCAAATCCAAATGATTTTTTTAAAAAATAGAGGGCAATGTGAAATATCAACTTGGAAAAACAGCTGACCTGGAAAATAGATTCAAGATAGATAACTTGAAAATTATTGACTACCTGAAAACTATGATCAAAAAAAGAGCTTAGACGTCATCTTCCAAGAGATTGTCAATGAAAATTGCACTGATATTCTAGAAGCAGAAGGTAAAATAGAAATCGAAAGAATCCACTGATCACCTCCTGAAAGAGATCCCAAAATGAAAACTTCCAGGAATATTATCACCAAATTCTAGAGCTCCTAGGTCAAAGAGAAAATATTGCAAGCATCCAGAAAAAAAAAAAAAATTCAAGTACTGTGGAGCCACAGTCAGGATAACACAAGATCAGGCAGCTTCTACATTAAAGGATCAGAGGGCATGAAATAATGATATTCTGGAGGGCAAAGGAATTGGGATTACAACTAAAAATCACCTACCCAGTGAAACTGAGTATAATCTTTCAAGGAAAAAAACTGGACTTCAATGAAAAAGCAGACTTTCAGGTATTTGTGAAGAAAAGACCTGAACTGAATAGGAAATTTGACTTTCAAATACAATACCCTAGAGAAGCATAAAAAGGTAAACAGAAAAAAGTAATCATGAGGGATGTTAAAAGGTTAAACTGTTTAGATTCCTATGAGAAGATGATACTTCTAACTCATAAGTACTTTCTCGGTATTAGGGGAGCTGAAAGAAATAAATTTAGACAGAAGGCACAGGTGGAAATTGATTATTAAGGAATGATAACTGCAAAGCATTTTTTGCTTCTCTTTTTTTCTTTTTTTTTGTGGGGCAGTCAGGGTGGAATGGCATGCCTGGGGTCAAGCAACTGGTGAGTGAATTATATCTGAAGCTGGAATTGGGCTTGGGTCCTCCTGCGTCCAGAGTGGGTGCTTTGTCTACTGTGTCACCTTGCTGCCCCATGATGACATCTTTAAAACAAAATTAAGGGGTGAGAGAATTGCACAGGGAGAAAGGGAAAGGGAGAGGTGGAATAGAGCAAAGTAACTCACATAAAAGAAGTAAGGAAAAGCTAATGGAGTAGAGGGGAAGATGGGGGGCGGGAAGTGGAGGAGTGAATGAACCTTACTCTCATAAGAATTGGATCAAAGTAGGAATAACATACACACTCAAGTGGGTATATTAATATATCTTGCCCTTCAGGAAGTGGGAGGGGAAGGGGATGGGGGTGGGGGAAGGAAGGGATGGCAGATTTGGAGAGGGGCAGTCAGAAGCAAAACACTTTTGAGGAGGGAAATGGTAAAAGAAGATAGAAAATAGAGTAAATATCATGGGGAACAAATAGGATAGCAATAGTAACAGGAAAAAATTTGAAGCAGAGGTAAGAGCAATGTAAGATGATGATGGTACTTAGTTTGCTAGGCTATTGTGAAGAAAATCCTTTGTCAGGCCTAAGGTACTATATAAATGTTAACTATTATTGTTGTTGCAATAATCAACCTCATGGGTGTTTTGTAAGGAAATCTCCCTTTAAAGTATTATATAAATGTAGTTTACTTTTTAAAAAAAGAAAAAAAAGATGAGCAGGATGCTATCAGAAAAACCTGGAAAGACTTATATGAGCTGATGCAAAGTAAAATGTACTGTATGTAAAATAACAGCAATATTGTAAGATGATCTGCTGTGAATGACAGTTATTTTCAGTAATACAATGGTCTAAGACAACTCTGAAGGACTTATGAAAAATGCAATCCATCTATAGAGAAAGAACTTATGGTATCTGAATACAGATGAAAGTATATTCTGTTGTTGTTGTTAGTTCCTCTTTCTAGTTTTTTTGTCTATTATGTTTTGCATGACTGCACATGTATAATGTATATTGAATTTCCTGAGTTCTTAAGAGGACATAGGGAGGAAGGAAAAGAATTTGGAACACAAAGTTTTAAAAATCAATGTTATGTACATATAGATATAGATATATATAACCTATATCAGATTACCTGCTATCTAGGGGAAGGGGGAGGGAAGGGAGGGAGGGAGAAAAATCTGAAATTGTAAAGCTTGTATAAACAAAAGTTGAGAACTATCTTTACATGTAACGGAAAAAATAAAATACCTTATACATTAAAAAAAATCAATGTTATGATTTGTTTTTACATGTAAGGTGGGGAAAATTCTAAATAAATAAAAAATTTTAATTAAAAAAAAGAAAAAGAAAGAAAAAGTATTAAGAACTTTGATCAATGCAATTTCCAGCCATGATTCCTGAGGACCAGAAGTAAAGGATACTCACCTCCTGATAGAGATGTGATGGACTCAAAATGTAGAATTAGACATTTGCTTTTTGACATGTCTAAGTTAGGAGTTTGTTTTGCCTGAAAAATATGCATAGTCTGGTCTTCAAAGGTGTTTCTCTTTACAATGTTGTTAAGTATTTCTTTTTCTTTCTTTCTTTTTAATTCTTGAATAGATGATGATAGGAGGAAGAGAAAATAAATGCTTGTTAATTGAAAAAAAAGTTCAAAAAGAATAAAAGACAATGCTAGATGCTCTGATTATAACTATATGAATTAAGTTTGATAATAATAACAAGAACCATATCCATTAAATATATGGAATAACAACAAGTAAAGATCAGTGAGGGAAAGAATGATTTTGTTATTAATGTGTTAAAAATGTACACATACTTTTAAACACAAAATGTCAAAAATAGATGTTTACCATTTCAGGTATAATCTTTTGTTGTTGTTTCTTTCTGCATATTTGTATTTTTAGAGGGTTAATTCCAGAATAGAAACTGTATCTCTAAAAAACCCTGTAGCTTCTCAAAGATGCCCTTGGTGGGAAAATACAGTCTCTCTTTGACCCTATTTTAGCCTTACACACAGTTATTTAAGATGTCCTTTCTTGTGAGTCACCAAATTTTCCATCATTGCAACCCAAGCTTATGTCCTATTATTTTGGCCTTTGTATTAATAGAGAATCTCAAAATCACAAAATGGCAGAGCCAGCAGACACCTTAAAGATTATCTTTCCCAATCCATCACCCTTATTTGACATGAGAGCAATTTGAAGCCAGCCTAGGGAGGCCAAGAGCTACCCAGAAGACACAGAGAAAGTCAGTTGCAGACTCAGTATGACAACATGTCTCCTAATTCCCCACCCAATTCTCTTTCCACAATATCACACTGTCCTTGACACCATAAAGGCAAACATTATTCTTATGATATCCAAATTGATCTAAGACCTCATCAATTCCTATGTTGCCTTCATCTATGCAGATTGCAATGCATCTATGCCTGCCTCCTTGTAAATAAACATCACAGAATGTCAGGGCTGTCAGAGAGCTATCCTGGACAATAGATAATCCAACCTCCTGATTTTACATAGTAAGAAAGGAGTTCCATAGCGGTTAAGTAACATTGCCTAGATCCCACAGTTACTAAGGACAATATGGAGACAAGGATCCAAGTTGCCTGGTTCCCCTAGTGGTTTAGCCTAGTGGTCCTTCTGAAGAGACACTGCACTATTCCTCTTACTATCCTAAAAAAGGATTTTTTTTGTAAGAACCCTATTCATATATGAAAATAACTGAATCGCCTCTCACACATATACACACACTGCTGCCTTGGACAAAAGAGACAATGAAATATTTATAGATCTGATTTGGTGACATAAAAGAAACCCTTAGTATATGTGGGGCAATGTGGGGAGGGGAGGAGTAGGAAGTGTGGAGTTAACTTCACCACAGTTAAGGGAGTGGCCTTGGAGAACTGAGTGTTACCTAAACCACTTAGTGGAAAATAAAAGGTTAGTTTCTAAGTAGCAGGTTGTATTTTGGAGATTTTTCAAACCACAAGGGCCTCTATTTTGCATATGTCATTAACTCTGTTTGTAAGCACCCCTAGTTTCTAACATCTGCAAGTAATGGAGTACCTGAAGTTCTTTCCTTCCCTCTGGTTTTAAAAATCTAGGTTGTTACCTTCTCATACTCTTCCATCTCCTGGAAAAATAAAAAACATTCTCAAAAACAAACCCATTTATTTACTTATTTTTCTCTGCAATGTAACTAAAACTTCTTCTATAAGAAGGAAAAGCTAATCTTCTAAGCTATGAATAATAGTTCAGAAAGGATTAAAAGTTCAAAGTAAAATAATTCCCTAAATGTTCATGACTATAGGTACAGAAGACCACCACTGTAACTCTGCTCATTATTTTATAATTTTAGTTTAACTCTGGCTAGAAAAACCTGTCCTAAAACATAATATAAGTATAGGATTGTTTGGCAGCTTGTTATATGTAATATTCCTTTCCCTAGACACCTAAATGTAGTCAAACCAGACTATTGATCATTCCCTATTGACACTTTTCCCACATCTTTTCTCACAATTATACCTTTGCACATAACATTATCTATTCCTAAAATGCTTTCCTCCTCCCTATCTGTCCTTGTTGAAATTCTACCTGTCCTTCAAGGACCAGCTAAGGTGCTGTGTCTTCCATAAAGCCTTCTATGATCCTCCAAAATCAGAAGTAATCTTTGCCTCCCCAAATTCTCACAATATTTTGTTTCTCCCTCTCTCTTCTATATGCATAATACTCTCCTCTTGTTATATCACTGTGTGTATGTGCCTCATCCTCACATGCTAGATCATAATCTCCATTAGAGAAGGAGGTGCCTTATGTATCTTATTTATAGATCTAGTCATATTACTCCACTGCTAAAAATAATACTCAAGAATAATTTGGAACTATTCTCAAAAGACTAGAAAACTGTGCATACCCTTTGACCCAGCAACTCTACTACTAGGTCTGTATCCCAAAGAGAGAAAAGAAAATGGAAAAGGACTAATTGGTATAAAAATATTTATAGCAGATCTTTTTGTGGTGGCAAAGAATTTGAAATTGAGAGGATTCTCATCAATTGGGGAATGGCTAAACAAGTTATGGTATATAATTGTGATGGAATAATATTATGCTATAAGAAATAATGAGCAGAATAGTTTTACAAAAACCTGGAAAGACTTACATGAACTGACACAAAGTGAAGTAAGCAGAACCAGAAGGACATTGTACACAGTAACAGCAATAGGATACAATAATCATTTGTAAATACCTTAGCTACTCTGATCAATACAATGATCCAAGACAATTCCAAATGATGCCAGAAGAAAAATGGCAACCACATCCAAAGAGAAAACTGATTAATTCTATGTACAGATTGAAGCATACTTTTTCACTTTATTTTTCTAGCTTTTATTTTTGCAACTTGACTAATAATGGAAATATACTTTGCGTAATTTCAAATGTATACTTTATATCATATTGCTTGCCTCCTCAATGAATGGGGGAGGAGCTAGAAGGGAAGATAGAATTTGGGAGAAACCCAAAATTTCAAAAATTTAATGTTTAAAAAAATATATATATATATATTAATCTCCACAATTCCCTATTACCTGCAAAGCAAAGTTCAAACATTTTTGCATGGCATTTAGACCCTCCAAAATCTGGTACCACCCTACCCTTTCCTCCATGTACTTTGTATTCCATAAAATTATTTCACAATTTTGTTTATTCCACAAAACTGTATCCCAATTGGGATTAGTACTATGGCCCAAATACGCCCTATAATAGAATAGTTCTGCCTCTATCTTAGCTGTTGCATATGCCTGTATGTATCCACCATCTAAAACTCATCTCAAATGGCACCTCCTCTAGGAATAGTTCCTTAACCCTTTTCTTTCTCTCTCTTTCTCTCTCTCTCTCTCTCTCTCTCTCTCTCTCTCTCTCTCTCTTTCTCTCTCTCTCTCATACACACACACACACACACACACACACACACACACACACACACACACACACACACGTAATAAGCTCCATATTCAGACTTCACATAGACTTGGTTCTGTACCTCTCTAATAAGACACTTACCATGTATTATTATATGCTATACCCAGGGGTGTACCAGTGTTTAACGAGAAGCTCTTGGGGAAGACGGGTGTACACAAGAGTTTTAAGTTTCGTCTGCATTATTAACATTTTCTCCATCATGTTCTTAAGTCTAGAAAATCAACAAAACAATAAATCAAGCTCTAATTGTAATATTTACTGATTTTTATTTATAAATGATCGTGCTGAAAATTTAATAATCTGCTCTTGAGAGCCAATTAGAGCTGGCTCCCTCCTACCCCTGGCATACCTATCTATCTATATGGGCATCCCATCTTTTTTCTAGACTATAAACTCCACAAAGACAGGGAGCATGACTTATCTAAACTTTGTATCCTCCACCCTCCCTGTATCCAAGGGTCTGTACTGTATACAGCAGATACTTAAGAAATGTTGTTTAATTAATATTTCCTAGGGTAGATATCTGTTCATTCTCAGTTTTCATAATTTCTCTTCCCTACAACTGGAATTTAAAGGTTTAAAAGCTGTAACTAATTTATCTTTAAATATCAATATGGTTGTATAGCTATTTCTAAGGATTTATCTCTAACGAATAAAAATGTGTTCAAGGCTAACTTTTAGAAAATACATGTAATTAAGTACCTAATGTATTCTGTGGTCATCTCTGTGCTTTGTGACTGCCTATTCTCAAGGCATTATTATCTGATCAGAAGAAGCTCTTCAGCACTTTATGTGGCAAAAGAGAGAAAGTTCAGATTCTGAACTCCAGACCTCAAGTATTAAATGCCATTACCCAGTAAAAGGGCAGTAAATGGATAAAGCAATCAACAGATTTTTTCTTTTCCACCAATTAGACATCCTGAGATTGAGATGGGCAACTTCACTTCACTCCTCCTGGGTTCATCTTTTTGTGAATAAGACAGATCTTTTGGTATAGGGATTTTTCCCCAACTGAAACATCTGGATTTCTCTGTGGATGATCAATTTAACAACTAGGTCTGTGAAATATTGGAGGCCACATTCTATTCCATGTAATTGGTTTCCATAGACTCAATGAGAATGGAAATCTGGGTTATGGGAAATCCTCCAGGGTTTAGAGGTGTACACTCACTTTTCACTCTGTTGTCTCATCCTATAATAATACTAGCTGTTACTGCTGTTTCTTTTTTGCTTTCTTTGTTGAAAGGACAATGTATGTACACTCGAGTATTTTCCCAGCCATCTCTTCTTCAGGACTGCAGTACATTAACGGGACATTAAATGTCCACCCCAGCAGACAGTTATCATGTCATAGAGAGCTTGTTTAATTTCTGGGTACTGTTGGCATGTGTCATTTAAAAAACACCAGGTGTGCAGATGCCCTAGTAGCCAACAGGAAATGAAAATAGCAATAATTATCATGATATATAAAAGTTCTTTACATTTATTATTTCATTTGATTTTTACCACAATCCAATGAGGTGGGTACTATTATTATCCCTATTTTACAGATGAAGAAACTAAGGCCGAGAGAAATTAAATTATTTGCCTAGAGTACATTGGCAATGTGTTTGAGGTGGAATTTGAACTCATATCATGTTATCTAGCTGTACTAGCTATGCCAAAAAACTTCTAGGGAGTCACCCTAGATCACCAGTCTTCTCATTTTTTGGACTAAATTTCATTATCTTCAATAGAATTCCCATTGCCCTTAGTAAGCATTCACATTATAAATGCCCTTATTTCTGACTTCTGGGGGGCAGTATGATACAATGGAAAAAGCACTTGCTCTGTACTCGAAGGATTTCATCAGTTCAAATGTCAGCTTTGGTATTTACTACCTATGTGACCCTAGGTTAGTCACTTAACTTCTCTAGGCCTTAATTTCCTCTTCTGAAGGATAAGGACTATATGGCCCTCGTGGTCCCCTTTAGTTCTAGACCTCTGATCCTATGAATCAAACAACCATTCGTTCATTCATTCATTCACTTATTCTGTGACAATTCAGAGAGTTAACCTTCAGCTACATGAGTTCTTGAAAGGTTTTATTAGTGGTTTTTCTTTTTATATCACAATCATATACCTCCACATTGAACCTCACCCTTTGTAATAAAAAAACAAAACCATGACAAAGTCTGAGTACATGCTCTCTCTGTGTAGGTAGTTCCCCCACTTCTCTACCAAGAGGAGGGAAACCTATTCTTTGGAACAAAGATTGGTTATTACTACTAATCAGAGTTCTTTTAATGTTGCTTTTGTTCACATTTAGGCAGCTAGGCACCTAATGGGTAGAGCACTGGACTTGGAATCAGGGAGACTCCTCTTCCTGAGTTCAAATGTGGCCTCAGACATTTATTTTTTTTTTCTTTTTGTGAGGCAATGAGGGTTAAGTGACTTGCCCAGGGTCACACAGCTAGTAAGTGTCAAATGTCTGAGGCCGAATTTGAACTCAGGTACTCCTGAATCCAGGGCCGGTGCTTTATCCGCTGCACCACCTAGCCACCCCCGGCCTCAGACACTTATAAACTGTGTGACCCTGGATGAGTCACTTAACCCTCTTTGGCTCAGTTTCCTCATCTATAAAATGAGCTGAAGAAAGGAGTGCCAAACTACTCCAGTATCTTTACCAAAAGATCATGAAGAATCGGACACAATTGAAATGAAATTCCTGAACAACAATGAAATCATTGATATCATTGTGATTTCTATGGATATTATTCTCTTCATTTTGCTTACATGAATGCAATGTAATAATACTGGTTAAAGGCTTAGGCTGTGGTTAAGGCCGACATGGCAGTGGAAATGGACTCTGTCGAGCCAAATAAGACCGCCCTCCTTCAACATATATTTCTATTTGCAAAGAGCACCATATGTGACTGGGAGATTTATGCTTGGACTAAATAGACCAGTCAGTGCTGTTCTCACAAAGAAGCACTTTTGATTTCAGCTTCAATGGTCTAAAACTAAATGCCAGAATGACTGATGATACCAAACACTTAGGCCAAGGCAACTTCTTCAAGGCCTGCTGGCAGAGCTTGAGAGATCACTTAATAACTACAAGAATCTTTATCTTCAGGAGTTTCTTTCTAGAGAAATGAGTGACTTCCTTGATCCCCTCCTTACTCAGGGGCCCACTTTGGCACCTGGCCTCTTTCTGAGGCAGAGACTAGGACAGGACTAAGTAAACTTTCATAGTCAAAACAAAAATTAAAAGAGGGCTTTCTTCCTCCTATTGAACCATAATTTGTGTTACAAAGGTCCTTAACCACCCAGCTTTGGCTCTGTTGTCATTGCATGTCTTCTCCAGCTATGGCCTGAAAGATACATCAAGTTCAGATGGGAGCACAGCATATGGTATAAAACCTTTAACTTTAGTCCTGTTAGGATCTTTTGCATACACTAGAAATGCTACACATTGACTACAGAAAATTTTCTGCTGAGGCCTCAGGGCTCTCAACATGTCCAACTGTGTAGAGTTGAAGAACTCAGGCCATGGATTTCCCTAAAGGTAAGATGATTCTAGACTTTTTGAATTCCACCAAAAGCTGACAGCTCCTTAGATATTTGTCTTCAAATTCTCTATTTTTGCCAAAATAGACAGTGGCAGAGAAATATTTCTCCCAAATGCCTTTAGCAATGGTAGGAGCTCTTTGGTTCTCAGTGGGAGTAATGGTGTACATGGGGCAAAATGAGCTTTTATTAGTAGGATGTTGTCTATGTTCTTCCTATCATTTTCCAGAAGCAAAACATCAATAGCTCCAAAATCTAGATATGCTGTAAACATGTAGGCTGAATTGGCAGCATTTTCCCTAAATCATAAGTCTCACACTTTCTACACATTTATCTGCTACCATTCAGTACCAACAAAATCTGTTTCTTATTAAGTCACATGTCCTCACTCGATTAAGCATCCAAAATCATCATGGAGTAGTGACCATTGAGGTAAATTTACCAGTGTACTTGAGATCAGTTACTATCTGGTTACAGGGCTCTATTGCATAGATCCAAGCTCTGCCATTGACCCATCCATAAAGCTCTGGAAACAGAGGAACTGGGTTCAAATCCTGCCTCTGATACTTATTACTTGTGTGACATTTCTCACCTATAAAAATTAGGGATTGGATGTGATGTTCTCTGAAATCCTTTATAGTACTAGATTTATGGTTCTTTCAACTTGACTGTTCACATCATTCCTTTTCTGTTTTTATCATTTCTCACTAGGTTGTTCCTGTCCCCAGTCATATGAGAACAACTAAGGCAAAGTTCAGTTCAACACAGTTTACAAACACTGATGGAAAACTCTCTGATGGAAGTGCCAGGCTCTCATTTATACTCTCATGTGACAAAAATCTTTGTCCCTTCATGTCACAGATTGTCTTCACTCCTATTGACATCAACATACCTTGGGATTCAAATGGCCTTATAGGTCAGGGTAACTATGCACATTAATCTCTCCTGTACACTAGTGCATGTTGACTTCATGTTTAGCTAGTAGCTACCTATCTCTAGCAGGCAGTATCCAATTTCACATTGGTCAAAATATTAATTACTGCAGTTGGTCCATGATTAGATTTTAATTCATATAAGCATAGGTATTTGACTTGGATGATAATACTCTTATGAGGTCAGTAGTATAGTTTTGTTTCTATCTAACATGAAAAAAGTGAAACCCAGAGAGCATGAGTGACTTACCCACAATCACATAAATTATATGGGTAAGATCTAGGACTCAAACAGAAATTTTCTCATCCCAAATCCATTGATCCTTCCACTTTGCCATTATGAATTCTCAGGCATTGCTGAATCTTCAGTATAGAATACAAGAAATTCTATTGGCTCAAGGACAAACTCCTATCAAAAAGAAATGGAAACAGTGAGGAGAATAATAATGATAATTGTGTGATTATTTTTTAAATTTGCATTTACATAATTCTTTGAGGTTTACTATGGATTTTTCTCAAAACAAGCCTGTTTGATAGAGAGACAAATATTGTTATATATACATTACAGATGAAAAAACTGAGGCTCAAGGACTGCAAGGGGTCTATGAGAATTTACCTTAATACAGTACACAAATTTTGAAATTTGACTACCTAACTAAAGTCTAAAGTTTGCTTCTTTCTTTGTAAATGTAGGATTCAAGAACCTTGACAAATTATCTCCAAACTATATTTCTAATCTTATCCCTGACTACTCTTCTTCATGTGCCCCAGTATCCAGAATACTGAACTACTTCTCTGAAAGTTCCTCAAGTATACACTGGTTTGGCAGAATCTCAAGAGACAAGTGACCTCAGAGGCCATCCAGGCCAACTTGAATCTCTATAGGAATCCATTCCTCTGTATATCTGGCAATAAGTGGTCATCCACAAGTTTTTGCTTGAAAACTTCCAGTAAAGAACAACCCACAGCTTTCAGACATGTATCACTCCACTTTGGAGATCTACAATTGTTCGGAGCTGACATCAAGCCAAAACTCACCTCCTTGTAACTTCCACCTGTTGTTGCTAATGCTCTCATCTGGGGACATACAGAGTAAGGTTGATCCTTCTTTGATATGACAACCCTTCAAAAGTACTTTAAGATAGCTATCATATTTAACCCTCCCTCCACCTAAGTCATTTTCATGATCCAATTGTTCACAAACAAGCTACTTTCAGAATTACTTTGTGCTTTTTCTTGTCACAAAATTTGTTTTGGTAATTGGATTAGTATATGAAAATGTTGTTATAAAATAATCTCCCCTCAAAATTATATCCTTCAAATTTTAGTTCTTTGAACTTAAGAATAATTTGACAGTGTCTCAATTTCAAATGTCTTTGTAGCGTATTATATTCATTACTTCACCTCATTCAAGTTCTGGATGACTTGTTTCTATTCCAAGAGGAGCCTGTAAGTATTTTCTAAGCATACTAATAATTATTGGCCTGATTCTCTCATCCCTATGCCTATGTAACTTCCATTAAATCAAAATCTCTCTCTAAAATGCCTTAACCTTGAGAATTCATGAGCTGTTCTTATGGGAATAGTTCATATCTCCAAGATGATTACTTTTTGGTTGCCATTATTATCTCCCTCTCATAATAAATAGAACCTACAACCCACATTTTGCATATCTATTTTTATGAACTCTTTGAAAAGTTAAAATGACCCAACTGGAGAAACATTCTAATTTTTCAGTTTATCCAGGTGGGTAATCTCAAATTATTCAGACAATGAATAAGAGATTGAACCACTTTTATTATCTTTTAAAAAATATTTTGATGTTAACAAACACCAATAAAATGAATGCTTCTAAATGTACTAAAAAGAGGATTATATGTGAAACTAAATTTCTATTATATACACTCTGCTTTTTCCCCTAATAGTTTTATTTGTTCAGTCCCCCTGTTCATATTCTTAAAATGGGCTGAAACTCTTTTTTCTAATAAATTTTATTTTTTTCTAATGACAAATTTAACATTCTTTTTTTTTTTTTTGCAGAGCAATGGGGGTTAAGTGACTTGCCCAGGGTCACACAGCTAGTAAGTGTCAAATGTCTGAGGCCAGATTTGAACTCAGGTACTCCTGAATCCAGGGCCGGTGCTTTATCCACTGCACCACCTAGCCACCCCCTTTAACATTATTTTAAAAAAATTTTTGAGTTCCAAAATCTCTCCCTCTTTCTTTCCTTTCCCCCTCACAGAGAAAGTAAGCAATTTTACAGAGGTTATACATGTGCAGTGATGCAATACATACTTCCATATTAGTCATATTGTGAAAGAAAACACAGACTAAAAAGCATACATGCAAATAAAGTAAAAAGTATCATGCTTTATCTGTATTCAGGCTCCATCATGTTTTTTTCTCTGGAGGTGAATAGCATTTTTCATCATAAATCCTTTGGGATTGTCTCGGTTCTTTGTATTGCTTAGAATATCGAAGTCATATCTAAGTTGATCATCATATGATATTGCTTTCACTGTGTACAATCTTCTCCTGTTTCTGTCTACTTTACATTTCACTGGTTCATGGAAGTCTTTCAAGGTTTTTCTGAAAGCATCCTGCTCATCATTTCTCATAGCACAATGGTTTTCCATCACAGTCATATACCACAAATTATTTAGCTCTTCCCCAATAGATGGTCATAACCTCAGTTTCCAATTCTTTCCCACCACAAAAGGAGTTGCTATAAATATTTTTGTAGATATAAGTCCCTTTTCTTTGCTTTCCTTTTAAAAAAATCTCTTTGGGGTACAGACCTAGTAGTGGTATTTCTCGATCGAAGGGTATGACTAGTTTTATAGTCCTTTGGGTGTAGTTCCAAATTACTCTCCAAAAGGTTTGTGCCAGTTCTCAATTCCACCAAGAGTGCATTAGTGTCCCAATTTTTCTGCATCCCCTCTAATATTTGTTATTTTCCTTTTCTGTCATATTAGCCAATCTGATAAGTGTGAGGTGGTACCTCAGAGTAGTTTTAGTATGCATTACTCCAATCAATAGTGATTTAGAGCATGTATTTCTTATGACTATAGATAGCTTTGGTTTCTTTGTCTGAAAACTGCCTGTTCATATCCTTTGGCCATTTATAAATTGGGGAATTACTTGTATTGTTATAAATTTGACTCAGTTCTCTATATATTTGAGAAATGAGGACTTCATCAGAGAAATTTGACATAAAAATTTTCCCAGTTTTCTGATTTCTTTCTAATCTCAGCTTTATTGTTTTTGTGGTATAAAACCTTTTCTAAATTTAATGTAATCAAAATTATCTATTTTACATGCCATAATTCTTTCTATCTCTTTTTTGGGCATGAATTCTTCACTTGTTTATAGATCTGACAAGTAAACTATTACATGCTCCACTGATTTGCTTAGAATGTCATCCTTTGGGGGCAGCTAGGTGGCGCAGTGGATAAAGCACTGGCCTTGGATTCAGGAGGACCTGAGTTCAAATCCAGCCGCAGACACTTGACACTTAGTAGCTGTGTGACCCTGGGCAAATCACTTAACTCTCATTGCCTGGTAGGGCTGGGGGGAGGATGTCACTCTTTATGTCTAAATCATGTCCCCATTTTGACTTATCTTGGTATATGGTGCAAGATGTTGGTCTACACCTAGTTTCTACCAAACTACTTTCCAGTTTTCCTAGCAGTTTTGGTCAAATAGTAAATTCTTGTCCCAAACACTGGGATCTTTGTAGTGATCAAATTCTAGATTACTATGGTCATTTAATATCATGTATTGTGTACCCAATCTATTCTACTCATCCCCTAGCTCTATCTCTTGGCCAATACCAGATTTGTTTTGATGATTACCACTTTATAATATAGTTTGAGATCTTTTATGACTAGATCATCTTCCTTCATAATTTTTCCCATTAATTCCCCAGATATTCTTGACCATTTCTTCTCCCAGATTAATTTTATTAGTATTTTTTAGCTCTGTAAAATAATTTTTGGTAGTTTGATTGGTATGGCACTGAATAAGTAAAGTAATTTAGGTAGAAATACAATTTTTATTATATTGACTCAAGCTACATGGAACCACTTTTAACCTTTTGAATCTTGAATAAATTCCAAAGAGCTTAAAGTCAGACTATTTTTTCTTTGCCTCAGACAATGCCCCAAATAAAGATTACATGATTACTCTTTGAAATATGGACCATAGGACCCTGATATTCTTATAACCTTCAGAAATGTAGTTAGAAAAGGAGATAAGTCAATCATGTACCAAAAATGAGACAATAGGGAACAAACTGAGAGCAATATGGTACCTATATGTTAAAACACTGAGAGAAAAATCACCAGCACTTTGGATAGATTCTTTTTTTTTTTTTTTTAGTGAGACAATTGGAGTTAAGTGACTTACCTAGGGTCACACAGCTAGTAAGTGTTAAGTGTCTGAGGCTGGATTTGAACTCAGGTACTCCTGACTCCAGGACCAGTGCTCTATCCACTGCACCACCTAGCTGCCCCTTGGATAGATTCTTTATGGAGAATTTATAGACAAAATAATTACATAGGATGAAAAGGGGTGGATTGATTGCGAGTGCTTAGCAAAGTTCCTATTACATAATAGGTACTTAATAAATATTTAGTGATTGATTGATTGCTGGAAGCTGCGCCATAAAAGGTTATTAGATATTAATATCATAATGATATTATAAGCTTTCAAGCAAATACTGAAGAAGGGCTTATAAATATGTAGTGATTCTTACTTCTCTTAAAATCTAATAAAGTATTATAAGGATCTCTAATCCTCAAGGGAAAGTATAGTTCCAATGTTTTAAGACTGAAAAAACATTGGGGCTACATAGATCTTATGTAAAATTATAATGTAGAGTTACAAAGTCTCAGTGATGGGGATAGTAAGGCAACTTGTAGGTCAGAGAGAACAAAAAGACATTACATTAAATCTAAATAAATTTTTGCAACTTCCATACATTTCCCCCAGTTGTTTCTTTTGGGACAAGCAGGAAAAAAAATCTAATTCTTAATTCACATGATAGTTCTTTGTTCATTTGTCCATGATCAATCAATTAATCATGAATCCTTATTGAAAGTCTATGATATATCAGACCCTGCCCTCAAGGAGCTTACAATCTAATGGAGTTGACCACATACAAATATATACAAGGCAACCTATATACAGGAGAAATAGGAAATAATTAACAGAGGGAAGGCAGTAGAATTAAGAAGGGTTGAGGGAGAAGGCTTCCTGTAGAAGAAAGGATTTTGTGTTGAGTTACTTTTCAGTCATTTCCAACTCTTCATGACCACACTTGAGGGGTTTTTTGGCAAAGATACTGGAGTGGTTTGCCCATTTCCTTCTCCAGTGCATTTTTACAGATGAAGGACTTAAGCAAATAGGCTTAAGTGACTTTCCCAGGGTCACACAGATAGGAATTGTCTGAGGCCAGATTTGAACTCATAAAGATAAAACTTCCTGATTCCAAGTGCAGCTCTATTCACTGTGCCACCTAGCTGCCCCACATAGGATTTTGGTTGGGATTTAAAGGAAGCCAGGGAAGTCAGTAGTGAGAGGGGAGGAGGGAGAACATTCCAGGCATGGGAAAGGACAAGACATTGGAGTGTCTTTTTCATGGAACAGTCTGGAGGCCATTGTCACTGGATTGAAAAGAATGTGATCACATGACATTTGACAGTTATAGCCAGCATTCAATATTGTTGGTTAGAACATGTCCAAGTGACTGGTCAGATAGGTGGTCTGGTGGATAGAGCTCCAGGCCTGGAGTCAGAAAGACTCATCTTCCTGAGTTAAATCCAGCCTCAGACACTCCCTAGCTATATGACTCTAGACAAGTCATTTAATCCTATTTGACTCAGTTTCCTCATCTATAAAATGAGCTGGAGTATCTCTACCAAGAAAACCCCAAATGGGATCATGAAGTGTCAGATATGAATAAAGAATTAATAAGATGAAATAGTAACAATACCTTAACATAAGACAGACAACATGCAATTTGTTGTCTTAATGGCATTGATTATATCAAGAAGAGGCCATGATCTAGCTATCCCATAGTTGGATAAGGATTAGTATAAGTGCTTTGAAGGCCATAAGCTATGTGTGGCTGAAGGATCTGGAGGGTGGAGAATGACTCATTTTCATGTAGAGGGCACGTTCTGGCCAAGTTCAAATAGATTTTGAAGGAATCCAGGATCATTCAAAGGCTACATGAAGATGAACTTAATCATTGCTTTGAAAGCTAATCATTTGAAAAACAGTGCTTTTTAAGTTGGCACCTATATGTTAGGCATAGCAACTCAAGAAAATCTCACATCTCCCTTTCATAAGCACTTATGCTTTCCCACTTACACTGTGTGAGAGTGAGACTGTTCACCAGAAGGTTGTACAGGACTATGAAACAACGTGTTTTATCACAAGCAAAATAAACATATTTTAGAGGCAAGCACAAGGCAGGAGACATGAAAGACCATATGTTTTCAATGTGGCCCATGTCAAAACAATACCAGTCTCCAGAAAACAGTTAACTGCTAGTCAGATTGAATTATTTCAAGAGCCATCTTCCAATGATTAGCTAGAAGGAAATATAGTGTAGTCCATGAACTATATGGCAGATTAAAAAAATAAATTCCCCTAAGTCAAGCATATTAAACTCAATGAATAATTTTATTGGCTTTCATCAGATTTCTACATCTTATTGCTCACAGATTTATGGAAAAGGTAAAAGTGAAATAAGGAAGAAAAAGGTTTAATTGCCTGCAAAGTATTTCTCAGAAACTTATATAAACTTGCTTTATTTAAAGCAATAGGAAAAACAGACAGGGCCTTTTCTTCTCCCAGAAAACTATGGGGTTTATCTATTGAAAAGGTGTAGTTTCAAATTGTCCTCCCTCTCCATGCTTTAAAATCTCTTCAGAAGAAAATTATTTATTCCTTAACTCAAAAGACATAAATGGTGGCTTATATAACAAAATGGACTGTAGGAACCAGTGACCTGCCTGCCCTCCAGTGGTTTACCAGTTGTCCTGTCAAAGTCTGACCCACAAAAAAATGGTATTTTCATGTTGCCAGGCTATCTTTTAAGCAGAGCTTTCAAATGCTTCCCATACTTTAGGCCAAAGAGGATTGCTACCAACAGGAAATAAACCACCTCTTTTAATAAACTACTCCCCTGTGACACTAGAGAATTGGGGGTCTGTAATTTGGGAATCAGTCCTAGGCCAAGCATAAGTATGAGATTGGAGGCTGGCTGGCATCCCATCCAGATACTGCCAGAAATATACTTCCTAGGAAATCTATGTGAATTGGAAAAAATAGTTCTCAAATTTCTACTTGAAAAATTATCCCTGAATAGTCATGTGTTTGGGGTTTTGGGGTTTTTTTTACATACCTAGGCCCAATATCATTACCTAGCACTTACCTTGAGTGACTTAAAATAGTTCATCTTAGAACCACTTTTCTCCATTGGCCCTAGGTGCAACCACATGAGCCACTAAATTGGTGTAACCATCCTAGATTGATGGAGAAGGCAACCAAAGCCCTGGGAAATTAAATGATTTGGCTACAGGAACATACCCAGTGAATGGCAAAGCCAGCTTGAAAACAAATGGGTCTGCCCTATGGCCAAAAAAGAAGATATTTTCAAGATGTTTTGACCTCAGAACATTTGAATAAAGATTTGCTTTTGTTTTATGCTTGGTAATGATAATAATTTATATAGTATTTTAAGTTTTGTAAAAAGCACTTTACATATGTTAGCTAAACTGATCCTTACAACAACTCTGTGAGTCACAGAATATTACCATTATTACTCCTGATATTAGCAAGCATCCACAAAATACTTTAAGGATGGCAAAATGCTTTATATATGTTATTTCATTAGATAGTCACTATACCATACCTCTGCGAAGTAGGTTCTATTATTATCCCTATTTATAGATTAGGAAACTGAAGCTGAGAGAGACTACATCACTTGACCAGGGCAGCACAACTGACTCCAAATACACTCTACTACCTAGTTGCCTCTATTATTATCATCCCCCTTTCACAGATGATAAAACTGACACTTAAAGGAGTTAAATGACTTCCCCCAGGAGCTAGTAAATGACAAGATTTAAATCAAGCCTTTCAAGTCTAGAACTCTGTTCTAGTTGCTTAGGTGGTAATGGTAGCAGTGGTCTGTGTATCTGTTGCCCGAGAACCAAACTAAATAAATTTAAATAGGCTTATAATCAGGTCACTCAGTGGAGGTAATACTCATACTGGCAAAAACAAGAGGCCTTTGAGATATTAGCAGATAGAAGATGATAGAATAGTTGGAAGAAGTATAACCAAGCTCTGCCCCACAATTCCTCCACACAAATCTAGAAAATGCACCACATTGAATGAGTCCTGCTTGGGAAATTCAAGAAAAAGTCACAATAAATAATTTTTCTAGCACAGGGAAGCAAAGGGATATAGAAAAAGAGGTCTGTGGACTGGAGGTGGGGTGGAGTGGATGGATTCTAGTGAGGAATTACCAGAAGAGGATTACAATACAAGGAGAAGCTATGCGCCAGGGCAAGAAGAGGTCCCAGATCCACCATAGATGAGCATGACTTTGTGTAAGGTGCAGGAATAGGTCCCAGATGACAGTTCGATTGCTCACTTGCTGGTCCTGGACCACAGATTCAGGGCGAATTGTGGAGGGGACCTGCAGTCTGGTGATAATATTCTTGAGTGAAAATTAGTAATATGCCTTAAATGATATACCAAGCAAAAAGCAAGGAGTAACTGTGTAATTCTGACCTCAGGAGCAGTGAGGGATTTCAATTGTACTCTCCAGCCCAGTCTGAAGCCTTGACAGAATAACCAAGGTGGAAATCCCAAACTGAAGGGGAGCCTATACTTCTACTACTCTGAACTAGCAGAGGTCTCCAAATAGTTGACAGTGGCTGGATCCAGCAGCAGTATACTAAAACTCCAATTAGGTCAAGCTCACAAGTGTTTTATTCAGACCCAAACCCAGGTCAGAAATTTGCAAAGCTCAGAACAGGAAGGCAGTGATAAGACTTTTTCTTGGATCAGACCACTTTGGGAATACTGAAAGCTTATAGGTCTCCAATATGAACTGTCCCTGAAATCATAAAATAACATAACACTCAATACTCCAAGAAAATAGCAGAAAAAACCCAAGGACACAAACTCTGCCCAAACATTCCTCCAGAAGTGTACAGAGCGTGACCCTAACATAAAGAGTCAAAGCCAGAAAGTAGGTTGGAAAAATTAGCAAACAGAAAAAGAATCACAGCATTAAAAGCTATCATGGTGACACAGATGCTCATCACAAAACCATAAAAAAAAATGTTTCCAAAATACCTACAAGCAAAGCTTCGAAGAAAAGTAGAACTTGAAAATAAATCCAATGAGAACTCTAGATGATATGAAGCAATAGTTTATTTTTTTGTTTTTGTTTTTGTTTTTGTTGGTGGGGCAATGAGGGTTAAGTGACTTGCCCAAGGTCACACAGCTAGTAAGTGTCAAGTGTCTGAGGCCAGATTTGAACTCAGGTCCTCCTGAATCCAGGACCGATGCTTTATTCACTGTGCCACCCAGCTGCTGAAGCAATAGTTAAAAAAAAAAACCTTAATGTTTAAATAATTAAATTAGAATGCCAGATGAAAAAAATAGGAAAGAAATGAAAACTATGAAAGAAAGTATTAAAAAGAGAATTAACAGCTTGGTACAAGTGGTACAAAATTTTATCCAAGCAACAGACTCTGAAAATTAGAACACATCATATTATTATGGCATAGAATATATCATATATTATAATATAATTTTTTTTCAGGGCAATGAGGGTTAAGTGACTTGGCCAGGGTCACACAGGTAATAAGTGTCAAGTGTCTGAGGCTAGATTTGAACTCAGGTCCTCCTGAATCCAGGGCCAGTGCTTTATCTACTACACCACCCAGCTGCCCCTATACTTCTAAAAAATAGAAGAAAATGTAAAGTATCAGCAAAAAATCAAAACAACAACAAAAATGGAACTGGAAAATAGATAGAGGAGAGATAATTTAAGAATCATTAGACTATCTGAATTCTTTGACTTATGGACATCAGATTTGATGAAATCATAAGAAAAAAAATTGTCCAGATTTCTTATCCTTTTTTAACATGACAACTTTCAGATATGTGGTCAGGAATCATTTTCCTTCTAAACCCTCAACCTCAAGTGTTCTTTTTTTCTTGGTCAACCATCTATAATTTGTGCAAGGGAACTTCATGACATAGGTGTAAGTCCCTTCACTGTGATGGTAACCCTTCTCTAGACAAATTCCAATATTCCTCCTAAAATGTGATGCCCAGAATTCAATCAGATTTATTCTGTTCATTCAGTTGTTTTCATTAGTATCTGATTCTTCCTGACCCTATTTGGGGGTTTCTTGGTAAAGAGACTGGAGTAGTTTGCCATTTCCTTCTCCTGCTCATTTTACAGATGAGGAAATTGAAGTAAATAGGGTTAAGTGACTTGCCCGGGGTTCCATAGCTAGTGAGGCCAGATTTAAACTCAGGAAGATGAGTCCTCCTGACTGCAAGTCCAGCACTCTACCCACTGCACCACTTAGCTGCCCCTGTCTACTCTGTACAGAGTAATGATAACAACCAACAATCATATAGAACCTTAAGATTTGCACAGTTCTGCGCACATTATCTTCTTTGTTCCTAACAATAACACTGTGATGTAGTTACTATAGATATTATATTCATTTTACAAATGTGAAAAACTGAGTCTTAAAAAGGTTAAATGATTTGTCCATGGTCATACCAATAACATCAAAGGTGGGATTCAAACTCATATCTGCCTGACTTCAGTGTCCAGTACTCTCTCTAAGCACTATTCCATGTGTCTTCTTAGAGTACACTGGAATCCTAATCTTGGTCATTATTTTCTATTAACACAACATAAGATAATATTATCTTTGTCAGCCAGATTCATTTCAATTCAATAAGCATATTAAATATCCTCTATATGAAGAGAACATATCATCTGTTTACTGATATTGACATGATACTACACTGAAAGTCATGACTCTTCTTTTATTTTCTTTTTCCACAGGTACTGATGTCTGGGTACATTTCCCTCATTCTGTACTTCTATACTTGATTTTTTGGATAAATGTAAGGCCAAATAAATGTTATCTTCTTACACCTCAGGCAATCATTCCAAATATAAAGGTCCTTTTTTAACCTGACATTACCATTCAAAATATTAGTTATCTCCCCCTGCTTTCTGTCAAACTTAAATTTGATCCAAGTTTTCATATAAGATATTGATAAAAAAAATTTTGAGCAATACAGCCCCAAGAACAGAGCCCTGCACCAGACTTCAACAAATGCATATTGATTTGATTTTTTTTTAATTGGCCTTGAAAATGAGCGACTAAACATGATCAAATTTTGTCTTTATTTTTACAGCCTTAGCACAACTGCTCAGTTAATTAAATTTATAGGGTAGAAGTTGGTTGCTAGCCTGAAACACTAGATTAATCCTTTTCCAATCTGGTGTTTTTCATTATATCTTGGTGTTATTAATTATATATGCAGTTGACACAATTCAACAGTAAATCTGGAACTCTGAATTCTTTTTTGACTGCTTAGGGATAGATTTGCAATGGTTCATTCATACCATCTTTCCACCTTCTTCTGCCATCAACATGCTTGATAAATAGCTGCTGCTCATGACTTATCCATAAAAAAGATCAAACCTAAAACCTTGACATCCATGTTGTCATTCAGTCATTTCAGTTATGTACAACTCTTTATGACCCCATCTAGGGTTTTCTAGGCAAAGATACTAGAGTGGTTTGTCATTTCCTTCTCCAGCTCATTTTACAAATAAGAGACAAAAAAGGGTTAAGTGATTTGCCCAGGGTCACAGAGCTAGTGAGTGTCTGGGACTGGATTCGACCCCAGGAAGATGAGCTTTCCTGATCCCAAGCCCAGTGCTCTATCCACAGCATCACCTAGCTATAACATACATAGTCTGTAAATAATCTAATTTGCAAATATAATAATCAACACTAAGGAAATGACCAAATGAGTGCTTTAGCCAATTTAAATACCCCCCCACCTCCATGAAAATCCTACTCTAGGGTTTCATCATCAGGTAGAGAGTGCACCATGGGTTTTTGAAGACCATAGCAGTTAAGGGCAAAGTTCTAACAGGTTCTCATAATCTGGAAAAGCTTCTAAGTACAAACTCAGTAATGGCCTGGGTATCTCATGTCTGAAGAGCAGCCTAGCTAAGAAATGGGGTGTAGAGTGATGGATTTGTCACCCATAGATGCTCTCAAGGAACACTTACTAAGTGTTAGAGGGGTTATAATATGTGTTGGTGAAAGGGATATCACACTGGGTAAGTTACAGATCCTTAAAGTAATGAATTTAGTGCCTCACATCTTGAAAAGCAGTATACCTGGGTTTAAGTCATGCCTCTGAGAAATCCTGGGCAAGTTATTTAAATTTTCATTCCTCCCAAGCACTGGGATAAGAACTCTTTATATCAAAGAAATCACAGCTCCAGACCAAAAACATATGATAATAAAGCCCAAACAACTCCTGTCATTTTTACACATAGTCTTTCAACTTCACGGGGATCACAACTTTTCCCTTTTGTCTCTTGAAACAATGCAAAATAATCAGATATATCTGTGCTCTTGCAAATGTGAATATCTCTTCCAATGATGCAAATCACAGCCTCCATCCCAAGCAAATCTTGTCCCTATCCTCCAATTAGCTTATCACAAGTAGTGCACCCAAGGGGCAGGAGTCCTTCCTTCCTTGCTTTCAACATCACAAGAATACCAGCAGAGCAAATAAAATGTTCAATGTTTATCCTTCCCTCTTGACTATTATTGCTCTATTTTCTTTACTCTTATTCTTGAGTTCCTTATTTGCTATGTGTTACAGTTAAATCACATTTACATTGTCTTCCCCATTACTCTCTGAGAGTTACTCTATTCAATTTTACTTCCTCAGACTTGTAACATTCTACAACTCACAGCATACAATCCTAGTAGTATTTTTGTTTAGAACAGACCCATGATTTCATTAGCATAAAGGTCTCCTAGTGAGAAAGCTTCTATTGATTCAACTCAGCATTTGCAATTTAGAGTCTTAGATAGTTGCCTAGAGAAATGAAAGTTTAATTGACTTACCCAAGGTCATACAGTCCCTACTTATCAGAGATGGGATTTAAACCTAGGTCTTTCTGACTACAAGACAGCCTCTCTATCCACCTTGCCAGACTGCTTTTGTAGAATATAGTTATTAAAAAGATGGATTAGAATTAAAAAGATGAATTTTTTTTTCCAGAGAGAAATTTGAGATCATTAAATGAATTTCAAAATTTCCCTAATGGCAAGTCTCCTCCTATTTAGTTCTGGGTCCAATTCATTATTCATTATACATATATAAATAGATATAAATATAGATAGGTATATATATAGATATAAATATGTACATTTATAAATCTGAGTGCTATTTAATTTTAATTTCTTTAATTATACTCCACCTATATATGTGTATGTATATGTGTGCATTACACATTATGTAAATTATACAACATAATGATTTGGACTCAGAATATAGACATATATTCTATATCAATATAGACATATATAATATAAACAGTATATAGTTTATAGACATAAATATATAATGTATATGTTATATATAATATACCATTAAATATACAACATATAGTTTGTCCATCAACACATATATACTTATGTGTATATATGATATATACATGACTATTCTTGTATATAAATTATACATATTATAAACTATATGTGTTGCATACAGTATACATACATACATACATATATACTAACATGTATGTTACAGGTAATAGCCAGGTTATGCCCACCATATGCCTTTACATAAATATATACATATGCATATATATATACACATGTATATAAATTATTTATATATATAAATATGTAAATATATATTTATTGACAACCTTTATAGTTTATGTATCTAACTACATGTCATAGTCTGGATAACAAACATTTTTCCATACACTTGTTTTCCCCCCCCATGTGATTGGATGATTAGAACAATTGAATGATTATGCATTTCTTCCAGGAGACTCTGCAATGCAAACAGGAACATCTGGAAGACCTCACAATCACTAGGGAATCCCTCTTTGGCTTAGACTCTGTGCTAGATTTACTCTGCATTATTGTAAGTATACAATAGCCCTCAAGGGCAGAAAAAGGAAATAGATGAAGAGTTCAGGAAAGATCATAAGCCTGGCACAGACACATGATATGATACTAATGGGTGATTTCTATTAACCAGATATCTGCTGGGGCTCTGTCTGTCAAAAGCAGAACAGCTATGGTCTCCTTGTCTTGTCTTGATGATAATTTCCTGCCTCAGAATGTGTAGGTACCATTGAAGGAGAATGTGATTTTCTGTGATATCTAGCCCTTAATATTGACCTAGGTAATTTTCTCTCCCATTCTTTAAAAGTAAAATTCTTTTTTTAAAACTTAGACTTGCAAGACATTAACCAAATTAATTCTTACAAGTCTTTCTTAGGTATATATTATCCCTGCTCAGGAGTTGATTATTCTTATATTTTAAGCAGAGGTCTAGAAATCTAAATCTCATTCTCCAATGCCTCCTTTTTATTCAGCTGTTCACTTCCTAAAGCAATTTTTCAGCTCTATATCCCTTGATATTAGTTGGCAGTAGTAAGGAAAACATGACATATAGCTATGGTTTTGGACTATTTTCTCAAAATCTCATAAACTTTGGTGGGAATTTTTAGAGTCCATCTGATAGTATCATTTCTGCTCACGTGAATCACCAGAAGTATATAGTAATTAACCATTTTGACAAATCTTGAGACTTTATAATAACTTAGATACATGCCCTGAAAAGGACATAAATCTCCCTACTGCTAATATCATATTAACAAATAGCTACTTCAGTACCTCTGAGTAGAAAATCACCAATCATTAAAACTCATTATTTCTTCTTTTTCTCCTTTCTTCTTTCTTCTTCTTCCTTTTCTTCTTCTTCTTCTTCTTCTTCTTCTTCTTCTTCTCCTTCTCCTCCTCCTCATCCTCCTCCTCTTCCTCCTCTTCCTCTTCTTCCTCCTTCTCCTCCTTCTCTTCCTTCTCCTCCTTCTTCCTCCTGCATTTTTCTTTCATGGTAACATCTATAGTTCTACTTTATCATTCCTTGGAGGATAAGCAATTGTTTCCAGTTCAAAACATGCATCTACTCCGGAAGAGACTTAAATATGTGTGTGTAGCCATATATTTTAAATTCAAAAATCATAGAATTGTCTTTTTTTTCCTTCCATTCCTCCCCAATCTTACATTTTTCAATTCTCCAACCTCAGTTTTCCCCTTGACACTTCAAATACTTTTCCCCCCTCCTTATTGAAGCTCCAATTTCAATTTTAAGGGACTCTTCATTGTCTCAAATAACCTGCAGTCTGGAGGGATATTTTCTGAGATCCTTCATCTTCTCTTTTAAGAGAGAAATTAGTCAATACCTGAAACATAGTCTTTGGCTGTGGCAGACATGAAAACATTGAACTGAAATGTTCTCTGAAGAAGTATACCTGCTCTCCATGCTAATTGAGATTTGTACCCTTTAAAAAATACTTATAAGAACTTAGACCTTATCTCCTAAGCTTTTCACAACTTTTTACCTCCTCTCAATAACTTGAAGAGTTAAGCTTCTTTCTTTGGTCTCAACAACCACTTTATAGCCACACAAACTTCATTCCTTCTTTTAATGACCATTTAGCTCAACAAATTCTTTCACTTACCTATTTACTTTACCAATTTATTTTACTTTCTAACCCAGTCTTACCAACTACATTTTCTTGTTTCTTCTCCTTAAACCCTTCTTTTGGATTTTTACTCTATATTCTTTCTTCTATTGAAAATTTCTACCAAAAACAGAAGTAGAATCTAGATGTGGAGATTGTCTTTCAAATTTTCACTAGGTTTTGCATAATTCTCTAAATTTCTCTTTCCCAAATTCAACATTTGGCCTTCTTCATAACTACAAATGCCTATAGTAGCCAGGTGACATGTTGGATAGAAAATAAAGTCAGGAAGACCTACATTTGCATCCTGCCTCAAGCACTTTCCCAGGCAAGTCAATTAATCTCAATCTCAGTCTCAGTTTCCTCACTTACAAAATGGCTATGATAATAATAGCACTTACCTCAGAGGGTTGTTGTAAGAATAAAATAATATATGTAAAATGCTCTGAAAAGCTTAAAATGCTATGTAAATATTAACTATTTTACAACCCCCCTTCATAATTTCCTTTGCTTTATTCAGCTCAGTTCTTGTCTCTGGTTCCTTCTGTTAGAAATTTATCCCATGAAAACAAGACTTACCATTCCTTTCAAGCTGACCTTCCCTTTAAAATATTATGCTACTTGATCATACCTATATGTCAAAATTACTACACTTTGCTCCTTATTTACAATTTTATTTTCTAATTCACAAATCTATTTCTCCCACCTTCATACAGAATCTTGCACCTTTACCTCCCATCCTAAGGAATATTTTAACTATTGTATTCTCTTTGCCCATTTCTCATTTCTGAAGGTCCTTTAGACTGGCCTCCATTTACATTTTTGAAAGATGCAAGTATTTATTAGACATTTAATTTATTAATCTTATAAATTAAAAAAAAATAACTACACCTTTGGTTAAAAGCCATGCTCTTTTAATTATGCTTTAAAATAAACATGTGGATGGAGGCATTTTGTTTTCCAGAAGAATTCAATTGGAAAAAATTTAGCTAGCAAAGAAAACTCCATTGCTCCATGTTCTCATAATTTCTAGCATATATATGTTTGCATACAGATGTATGTACAGAGAATGAAGAGGTATCAACTATTATTACTATCTTTCCTTTATATTTGTATCCTTAGCATCTAGGACAGCATCTGCCAAGTAGTAGTTGTCTCATAAACATTTGTTTAATTCATTACAAGGCCTAATAAAATCTAAATCTAAATCTAATCCCATCGTACTCGCATAAGCACCCACCCCCACCATTGTTACACAGATATGCCTTTTATGGATGCATCAATGGTTATTCTCTACAAGGAAATCTGGATTTAATTTGAAAACCCTTTTACTTTCTAAACATCTGAAAAATATATATATTTTTCCTTTGGAGAACTATTCATAGGTTAAAGGGCCTTCAATTCTAACCATCTCTTCTGCTTTTTTTTATCATTGATTTTGAGTATTTTACTCAAATATTTTAGTACTACAGTGGTTCTGTGATTTCCTTGGTATAGGCACACTCTTTGACAGTGGAAAGTACAAACTATTCACGCCTTCTCATCCTGGGCAATTCTGGTCTACATCCTCCCATAAATTGTTCATAGAGTATCTATGCAAATTGTTAAAAGTTTTCTTCTGGGTCTTTTAATGTGTTGTGGGTACTATGTAGCCCAGAGTTGTACATCTCCTGTCCTTTCTTTTACCTTCATGACTGGCCCCTTCCCTTTCCAATCATATATTTTTTTAATGACAAGGGAACCTGGGTAATTATAGCAGCTTACTCCTTTTCCTCATGTATCAAGTATTTTGATATTTTTAAATTAAAAAGTAAAATAATTTTTTTATTTCATTATTCATTTTCTGACTATTGAATCACTTAGCTACAGAGAGCTAAAAAAAATGTAGGAAAGATATATTCTACTTATGTAGATAGAATAAAAAATGTATCACTGGCTCATTTACAATGTTTTCATCTTACTTTCCCAAATACCCCTATCATAAAAATGGCACAATAAGATCTTAATGTTCAATGATATCCAGGGGAAAATACAATTATCTGGCAGTAAAAGGCCAGAACATATGAGACCAGAGACTTAACTCGAATGGGGCCTTGTTTCCAAGCGATGGCCTTTGCCAGTGTCTGCCGCTATACAGTATAAATTCCATCATAGCAATTACACAGACACCACCTGAGAGGTCCATTTTTCTCAGAGAATGTCTTTAGCCATAACCATCATAAGCATGAAAAGAATGGGCTATCCCTCCCCCAGCACAACTTTACAAATTATTGGACTATGGTTTCAGCTGCTGATATAATTCCCCTAACCTTCCCCAAGTGAATTTGGCCCAGATTTAGTAATTCTTAGTTGAGGCTCTGAATGAGAACAACTTTACCTTAGTCGTGGGTATGAAATCATTCTCAAGCAAAGCATCTCAAAGACCTCAGTCTGGGGCTGGTACAGGTTGGACTGAGGAGAATAAGCAAACTATACAAAGGCTCCTTTAAAAACTATAATGGAGTAATACCTAGAGGAAGCCAATAACTACCTTCTGTGAATTATCAACTAAAAGTCACTGTCAGGGACTGTCCCTGATAAGAGTGACACCTGGGAGCCTCATTTTGAAATTCAATTTCCTTCATGCTTTTGACATGCATCACTAGACCATGTTGGTCTGGTATTAGTGATTGACACAGTAAGAAAACCTAAGTTACTTCATCTTTTAAAAAAAGGAGGACCTTAAGTTTACATGATCTCTCAGGTCCCATCCCTCTCTAACATTCTATCAGGCTATGGATTTACAGCAATTAAATTATTTTAAAATACACCCTTTGGTGGAATTCATTGAAAAATATTTCTCTAAATATATACTAAGTAATTCATTTTCTGCTGATTATGTTACTAAACATTCTCAATTACTGTTTTATCACATCAAATTCTATCTATCACTCATTTTTCCTTTCTATTCCCTGGTAATGAAGAGATAGAACTCATGCACACATACACACATACAAGGGATTGGGGATGAGTGATCAAATAACAGAGAAAAAGACACAAAATTCCCAGCAAATTGAATTATGTTATAGTAATATTTCAATTTTGGAATATTAGAATTAGAAGCAAGATTCTAGATACTCTATATGTGTTTGTTCAATTGAATAATCATTTATTTAAGTGTGTGCCTTGTGCCAAGCATTGTACTAGGTGCTTTGGAAATACAAATACAAAAATGAAAACAATATTAATCTTCAACAAATTTATGCTTTACTGAGGATAAAATATGTAAAATAGATAAGTAAATTCAGGATGTTTTGAGGTGGGAATGAGTAACAAGACTAGTGGAAATTAGGAAAAGTTTCTCAATAAAGATAGAATCTGAGCTTAGCCTTGAAGGATGCTAAGGGTTTTAAGGGTTGATGAGGAGGGAGCAGATTCTAGGCATGGGATACATCTTATACTAAGGTGCAGAAGGAGGGGCAGCCAGGTGGTGCAGTGGATAAAGCATCGGCCCTGGAGTCAGGAGGACCTGAGTTCAAATCCAGCCTCAGACACTTAAGTAAGCTAGCTGTGTGACTCCGGACAAGTCACTTAACCCCAATTCACACACACACACACACACACACACACACACACACACACACAAAAGGTGCAGAGGGAAGAGAGTTTACTTCCAATCTAGACACATTTCTATTACTCTAAATAACTGAACGTGGCAAAATAACTATCTGCAAAATTTTTGAGATCCACTTGCCTATGGTATGGGTCTATCTATGCCCATTCTTCTCCTCCTTCACTGTTAGCAGCTACATGAGGTATGGTAAATTAAGCAGTGGACTTAAAGTCAGAAAAATATGAGTTCAAAATATTGCCTTAGAAACTTACCGAATGTGGGACCCAGGGCAAATTACTTAACCTCTCTCAGATTCAGTTTTCTAATCTACAAAATGAAGATGATTAATAGCACCTCCTTCAAAATCTAATGATATATGTAATGTACTATATAAAACTTGAAATATAAATTTGGCTATTAAAAATTATAAGATAACTCAATCACTTTGCCCCCAAGGTTCCAATAATTGCCACATTTAGGAATCAGTTACTCCTTTTAGTCAGAATTAATTCCAAAATAGTAAGTTTTGGATTTCTGTTTTCTTTTGCTATTTCCTAACTTGTGAAAGTGTAAAATTACCAGTAAAGGAAATCAATTTATCAAATGCTCTGTTATTAGAAGAAGGATATTTCTAGTGTATTTCTAATTGAAATCCTCTCTGATTACTATTTTGTACTATTACTATTACTAATTTTGTAATATGCATTAGGAAGGTATAACCTACACCCTTCTCCTGAGCAGACTGTCTGTCGTTTACACCCAACAACCTCACTTCTGTTTCTTTCCCTTTTTATCTTCATCTAAATTCTTTCGATCTTGCTCATGAGTTTCCATACAAATGTAGACTTGTTTTGGAAATATAGTTTTATTTTTTAATTCTTTTATTAAACTTGATTCATATATATCTCTATATCTCTATCTCTATATTGATAGAGGTAGTGGTACTGGTAGTGGCACCAGTAGCAGGAGAGAGGGAGATGGAGAGGGAGAGGGAGAGGGAGGGAGGGAGAGAGAGAGATGATATAGATAGAGATAAAGATAGAGATAGAGAGATGTGTATTACATATATATATATATATATATATGTATATGTGTATATTTACATATATATGTGTGTGTTATGGTCATATCCCAGCCATATATCACTTCCTGTCATTTTCTGGTATGGAAACATTTAAAGCTTCCTTCTTCCTAAAACTGAAAATATTAAGAAAAATATGTCTCTGATTAAAAATACTTTCCAGAATCCTTTGAATGTGAACATAGTCAAGGAGAAAACATATTTCTTAAGGAAATGGATTGAGTGGTAACTAAACTTTGATCAAAGAATACTTATTATCTTATTTAGATTATTGATTTCTCTACCACTGAAGTAATAATTGGCTTATTGGCCTATCTAAGGATAGTCTCCATTCTGTACATTCCCTGAAACATTAGTGCCATGACCCATTCTTCACCATAGAAATACTAATGTAGATCAAAATGAGATTCCTTTGTTTATTTCAGAAGGGCACTTGAGGAGAGTGCTTGATAAGGGAATTAAATAATCATTTTTTAATGTTAAGCTCAGATATGATTTTAACATATTGTAATCTTTTTCTTGTTCAACAGTCATGTAAATGTTACCTCAGATTATGTTAGGATAGAGAAGTATGTCCAACAGCATGAGGGGGACTGTGTCAGTTTTGACATTTCTCTCTAACCTTTAAATGGCTTGAATATTAATATTAAATGAAATGAAACTATTTCTGGCAGAATAGCTAAAAAAACTCCGAGTACAGTGTTGATATAGTTTACGTTAGTAATACTCGAAAGATCATATTTATGTTTTTGTATTAAAATATCAAGTTCATTTTATTTTTTTTACCCCTACTTGGTACATTTACAAATAGACATTTTAATCCCTATTATTCCTCTTCCATGCTATTTCTACTTAAATTTCTGTTGTCTTTTCTACTATCTTTTTTTTTTCTGTCTCTCCCTCAAATTTCAGTTTAAAGTCATGTTGTGGAGGTGCCCAACAATTGGTGAATAGCTGAATAATATCTGTATGTAAGGAATAGTATTTTGCCAAAACATATGACAAAGGGAAGGGATAGTGTCAAAGGAACCT
Source organism: Dromiciops gliroides (assembly GCF_019393635.1). Classification (NCBI taxonomy): domain Eukaryota; kingdom Metazoa; phylum Chordata; class Mammalia; order Microbiotheria; family Microbiotheriidae; genus Dromiciops; species Dromiciops gliroides. The sequence goes on from NC_057863.1 coordinate 430,704,509, forward strand.
AGGAAGGCTTGTAGAAGACTAGTGAAAAGTGAAGTAAGCAGAACCAGGGAAACTATTTATACACTCATGACATCATGAAGACAAAACTTTGAAAGACATAAGGACTCTTATCAGTACAATAACCAAAGGACCAGTGGTGAGCCATATTACCCATCTCCTTGACCAAGAGTGATGGATTTAAGATTCAGAAGGAGACACACATTTTTGTGTACCACCAACAAGGGAAATTGTTTTGCTTGACTATGCATATTAGTTACAAAAGTTGAGAACTTGTTTTTGTTTTCCAGTAGTGGAGAACAAGGGGGGGAAAAGTGCATTAATTGAAAATTTTAAAGTTCTTTTGATTACTTCAAAGAGACTCTATTCAAATATACTCTTCCCAATCTATCTATCCATTTCCAGGAGCACATTGCTGTGGTATTGATTATAAGCCACGGTATAGAATACCAAATTTTGTTCTTCAACACCATCTACAAATAGCCATTTCTTTACTTAAAGCACTCTTTTCCTCTAAGTTGCTATTCACAACTAGAAGAGAAATTATAACATTGCCTATGCCTCGGAGTCTTTTTTTCCTGTTATATGTTATGCACATACATGTATATTTTCATGCTCCTATACATACATACATACATACATACACACACTCTAGTTTCTTCTAATATCTTTTGCCCCACAATACATCAAGTGCAATGGGGAGATGTTGGTGGTTTTGATGAGTTTCTCTCTGGCAGGCTCTTGGAAAAGTCTCTTTCTCCCAACTAGCCATAGTATATCTACATAGAATCAGAAATGTCTAAATACCACAACAGATTTCTTCCTCCTAGGACCAGTAACAAGTTTCCTCAGATCTGCTAGGTAGCACTGATAGAGCCTTCTTTGGCCTTTATTTGCTGGTTCTTCAGAATGCATGGAATTCCTTTACAGAAAGCTTTTTCATTCCTACTGTCATAACCCTAGTTCAAGCCCTCCTCACCTTTCCTCTGTACTATTAGGCTCCTAATTGGTTCCATAGCTAAGCCCTATGCTTCCCAACCCATCCTCTAAACAGCTGCCAAATTGATATTCTAGATCTGGTCCTGTCACTTACCCCTTTTCCAATAGCACCAGAACCTCCCTCTTGTCTCAAGGATAATATACAAACTCTTCTGTTTGGCTTTTCAAACCCATTACAAGATGACTATAATCTAACTTTCCAGGCTTATTGCATTAGGGTTAGGGTTAGGGATCGCATTAGGGTTAGGGTTAGGGTTAGGGTTAGGGTTAGGGTTAGGGATCGCATTAGGGTTAGGGATCGCATTAGGGTTGGCTCCATGTAGTCTACATTCCAGACAAGATGGTCTGTTCTCCATGTACATCATTCTATTCCCTATCTCTGTCCCTTTGCACTAGCTGAGCCTCCCACTTAGCATGCACTCCCTCCTTACCTCAACTTCAGAGAATCACAAGCTTCCTTCAGAGATCAGTCCTAATATCACTTTCTATAGCAAACTCTTGCTTGCTAGTATCCTTACCCTAAAATTTCTTGTAATATTTTCTGAGCAGGGCAGTGAGGGTTAAGTGACTTGCCCAGGGTCACACAGATAGTAAATGTCAAGTATCTGACACTACATTTGAACTCAGGTCCTGCTGAATTCCAGGCCAGTGTTTTATCTACTGTACCACCTAGCTGGCCCATCTTGGAATAGTTTTTGCATTTAATCTGTGTTGTTTCTCCACAATCAAATATAAGCTGCTTGAAGACAGACTTTTTTTAAAAAAATTAAACTTTGTATCTATAGTGCCTCACACAGTGCCTGGCATACATTATACAGTTAATAAAAGGCTTGTTGTTTGCTGAATCTTCTTAATTTTGATGTGCTCTACTGATATCAGAGTTAATCTCTTTTTAATCTGTACAATGATCAATTTTTACATTAATTTTTATTTTTCTCTTCTTCCTTAGAATCTTTTTTCTGCATGATTTCCTTCCTGAATTATTTCTTCTATCCTATCCAGAAAATCTATCTAGTCTAGCAAGTGAGAATATAGAATTGTGGTATTAAATGCCTTTTCACTTTCTCCTGTAGCAAGAAAATGGATCAGCTTACATTTACAGTACGCATGATTGCTGACCACCTCAGGAAGGTCAGTTAACCTGGCTTGTATTCTGCAAGTTTCTGGAATGAGGCTCTTGGTGTCCATACTTCCTTGGTCTTGAGATGAACTACTGTGCCTTGTGGTTCTCCCTAGAAAATCCCTCGGCAGACTGAGTAGGCACAAAAGGACTCCTGGGGATGCTGCTGTTAAGCCTGCCTGGCTATTTGTTTCTTCCTTGCTCCTAACCTCTGCTAATCTGCCATGTGGTAGTAATTAGCACTGATTTGTACCATACAGGTGTCAGATCCAGGCTCTTTCCCAAAAGCATATACTGTCCCACAAATCCTTGGCCCTTGCAGTACAAAATATCTGCCCAACCTCTCCTCTTGCCTCATGCTCTTCAAAACCACAGCTTTTAACCCTACTCCCTGAACCTTGCTCCTTCCATTTTAGGCTATAAGAAAGTTTCCATTTCTGTGTCAGAGTTAATTTGCCCCAAATCAGTGGTCCTTAACCTGAGGTCTGTGCATTTTAAGAAATATTTTGATAACTATATATATATATGTGTGTGTGTGTGTATACATATATATATAGTTATCAAAATACACACACACACACACACACACACATAATTGATTTTTTATTCCTTTAAAACATTATTCTGAGAAGGGGTCTGCAGACTTCACCAGACTGCTTTAGGCGTCCATGACATAAGAAAGTTTAAGAAATGCTGCTAAACCTTCTCAAGATTTCTTAACTCAATTTTTTTAATGCTTTCACACACACAGAGAAAAACATAAACCAGAAATCCCTATTTTTATCTCTTGTCTCTTCAATAATGTTTCTTATAACTCAATTTTTTAAAAAATTGCATAATGCCCCTGGAAAATTAAAAAGTCTTCATTTAATTTTACTTGAACATGGCAACAGTGGAACATATTCTTGCCTACTGTGGGATCCTAACATCTTTCTTTAAATGATAACCTTAATAAAACCAAGAAAAAATCTTTCCAGTTTGTTTTTCCCAGCTACAAAAATGCTATTCTATTAAATTAGATCAACCCCATGGTGGTCGAATGGACTCACAGCAGTTGGCTGTTGCTATGATTACAAAATTATAGTCAACTGTGGAGTGTTTGATTTATTCTTGCCTCATATGGCTTGTCCACAATGCTCAAAGCACAGGACTAAGACCCTTGTAACCTTGAGAAGAAGCAGAAAATCTCATAGTGGGCCATAAGAAATCTCATTTGAGGAGACAAGGGATGCAATGAGCAAGTGACAAAAGTCTGTAAGCATATACACAACTAATCATTGTATAAGTGTTGATCCATATTAAGAAAAATGAATTGTAAAGATTTAAGAAGGCTTGAGCAAAGTGGAACAGGGCTGCTGTTGTCATGATGGGGGCCCAGCTGCCAAACAGGACGAGGCTGGAGGCATCTCTCAAGACAAACAGCATAATGTAGAAGAGAGGCTTCCAGAATTGGACTCATTAAGACCTGGGTTTAACTCAACTAATCAATCAGTCAACAGTCATTTATTAAACACCTAATATGTGCCAGGCACCGTTCTAAACAATGGTGTTACAAAGACAAAAGTGCCTGCCCTCATGTAGTTTACATTCCCTTTGGAGGAGACACACACCTATAAGTATATTTTAAATAAATATGAAATAACTATAAGGTAATTTGTCAGAAAAGGTGCTCACAGCTTGGGGAGGGGAGGGGCCATTAGAGCAGAGCTCCCAGGGACATTAGGAGTTACTTATTCCATGAAAAAAAGATCAGCTTTCACAAGGACACACAGACTGAAGATGGAATGTCACAGGTGAAACATAGCAAGAAGACCATTTTATCAAGCATACTAAGTAAAGTAATCACTGGCAAATTATTTAACTCCTTGGGGCCTCAGTTTTTCTCATCTGTTAAATGGGAATAATAGTACCTGATAGCATCTGATAACAGTAGCTAACATTTCTAGAACACTCACAGAGTGTTTTACACAGATGATTTCATTTGATCCTCACTTCAACCTTGGGAGGCAATTAGTATTATAATCTTCATTTTACAGATAAGGAAATTGAGACACCAAGAAGTTATATGCCCAGTTAATGAGTGTTAAAGGCAGCATTCAAATTTAAGTCTTTCTGATTCAAAGTCCAGTACTCTCTCTACTGTGCTAAGTGCTCCATGTCAGGAGTTTGATGTCAAGTTCAAATGAGCCTAAACACAGAGGTGTCAAACTCTATGTAGAGGGCCATAAGCTGCCCCTAAAACTCCAGGTTAAAATGTAATTGGGAAACATTGGACAAAATTAATAAAAATGTAACATAGCATAGATAATGTTAATTTGTGGTTTTCTAAGTCAATATGCCACAGGGGTCTGTTCCTATTTGAGTTTGAAACTACTGAAGAGTAACTTGCAAACCTTAAGGTGCTATATTCATGCTGGCCATCCTTATTCCCAGAAGCTTTGAAGGAAGGATGATATGATTGGTAGAAGATAGAGAACAGCATTCCCAGCAAGGAAATGTAAAATTGTGAATGACCCCAAAGAAGGGACAGCAGACTCAATGGGGATGTGATGGGGAAATCAAAAGTATATTAGATTGACTAATTAAGTTCACATATAAGGAAAAGTGGATATTTAGGCAGCAGACTCTCCTAGGAGTGGCCTTAAAGAACATGGTAAGGAGTTTTGATCTTGTGCAAGAGAGGTTGAGTAAGATTCTCAGGAGAGGTGGTAAGTATAAAATAGATCTATTTTTTAATTTTCAAAAAGTACCAATTTTTCAATTCCCAAATTTTGTATAAGGCTGTATGGGCAGCTAGTTCTGGGCCTGAAGTCAAAAAGACTCCTCTTCAAATCTGGCCTCAGACACTTCCTTGCTGTGTGACCTTGGGTAAGTCACTTAAGACTGTTTGCCTCAGTTCTCTCATCAATAAAATAAGCTGGAGAAGGAAATGGTAAATCACTACAGTACCTTTGCCAAGAAAACCCCAAATGGGTTCATAAAGAGTCAGACACAACTGAATAATATCACATGGCTTGTAGGATTTGTCTTCATGAGATTTTCACTGTCACTGAGGCACACAAGCAAAGCCATCTCAGGCAGATTGCCTAAGGAGGTTCTACAACTTACTCACCTTTCCCATTTTGCTTCCTTGTAGCAGGGACAAAAGGAAGAGAAGCTCAGTTAGCTTACTGGAGAAGTACTTCATTTGTCTTTTTAATGTCCACATCTGAAATTGGCAATTAAGTTGCATGGAATTTTATGACATTTCTCCCTAGCACATACAGAGTAATGCAGACCAGGAAGCCAAATGATTCCCCAACTGGTAAGAATTGTGCAGGTATTTTAGTAGATGAAAGTGACTGGCATTGTAGGTACATTTTGTTGTGAAGATGTTATCTGCCAGAATTTATTAAACCAACACTACTAAAACTAATCACCATATTCTCCGAGTTAGATTAAATAAAGATCTAGAGTCTTTTTTCATAAGTATATAATATATTAATACATATTAAAATAATTTCAAAGCAATACTGCATTATAACCCCTCATTTTATAATATTAACCAAAAGTTGAATCTTAATTAGATAGTTTTTGCTTTAAAATATGGGACTGAATAACAAAGACTGAATAACTGGGAGTAAGGAGCCATGACTGACAATAAAAAATAGATCCCATTCCTATTCTGTTTACAATGTACTCTCTTCACCACAACCCTGTGAAATAGGTGGTACAAGTATAGGATAGCCATTTTTCAGATAAGGAAACTGAGGCACAGGATAGTATAGTAGTCATGTAGCTAGGAAGCTGTACAGTTGGTATTAAAATTCAGAGATTCTGACTCCCAAGTCAGTACAAACTTGTGAAACATGAAAATGACATTCCCATAATGTGTCACTGCTGTATTTGATTGGAATCTGGCAAATTCCTAAATAAGTCATAAATCCAAAGTTAAACAACATAATATTGCCCATGAAATGGAAGCTGTTTGGTGGTGGTGGTCGTGGTAGTGGTGGTTATTGTTATTGTTTCCAGAAATATTTTAAAGAGGAAACTTTAGTAGTATAATGATGTTAATTTCACCCTTACCTCAAAAATTTTTAAATCCCTATCTTATACTGGCATAGTAGAAATAATGCTTGATTCAGAGTGAGGACACCATCTTCAGTCCCTCTTCTGCCACTGGCCAGATGTTTAACTCTGGTCAAGTCATTTAATCTTCACAGACCTACATTTTTCCATCTATAAAATGAGAGGGTTGAACTAAGTAAACTCTAGTAACTCTAAAATTTCATGATTACAAATCTTGATGATCCCCAGTATACCCTGCTTCATGCCCCTAGAGGGAAATTAGGAATTGGTCCAGTAGCCTTGGAGTCAACTTACACTTCTTCAAACAATGTACTCTCTTCACCACAACCCTGTGAAATAGGTGGTACAAGTATAGGATAGCCATTTTACAGATGAGGAAACTGAGGCACAGGATAGTATAGTAGTCATGTAGCTAGGAAGCTTTTCAAACGGTATAAGTGGGAAGATGGAACCAAGGAAGGAGCCAGGAACTGTCGTCTTTGAACATATCTGGTAGCATTTGTTCCTGGGAGAATTCTTTAGCTTAGTGCAGTAGAGTGCTAAAGTTGGAGCCAAGAAGAACTGGGTCCAAATCCCATTTCTGATTCTTGTTACCTGTATGACCATAGGTTAGACACAACATTTCTGAGCCTCAATGTCCTCATCTGTAAAACAGAGATAATGTTATCATAATCCTGATTTTACAAGGTTCTTATAAGGCTCAAACAAGATCATGCATATGAAATACTTTGCAAACCTTAAATACTACATGAATGTTATTTGTCATAATCATTGTAATTCATCTTGTTCTCATCTTTTTTTAACAGATCTCAGAGAAAAATGATTCCTGAACAAGTTGCTGTCCTGCTATTATTCCATCATTTTGAATGTTCTGAAAACTTTTGCAAAGATGGGTAAAATAGCTTCTTTTCATAATTGAATAAAAGTATTGGGATATAAGCTCATTTTCTGTTGGCTCCCTGAAAGCATCTTTGGAATAAATTCAGTAACAGTCAGGACTACAGGGATGATATATCCAGTTCCCATGCATTTTTGACCTCTTCTTCTAGATCTCTACATTTTGAAAGTGTTTCATTCAAAGTAGTTCTGAGATTATGGATTTTTGGTATGGCAAACCTCCACTAAAATATTATTCTTAAATGTCTGTGGAATAATGTAATGTCCAGGAAATTGTAGGAAACAATTTTTCTTGGGATAATGGTCAGATTCCACTAAAATTTATTTTCTGGATTGCCAGACACATTTTAAGGCCCATTTCTAGTATTAGAATTTGTCATATATTAATTTATGAAAGATGTCAGGCCACCAGGCCAGCCATGTCTTGTTAGATATTTGGTAGATGATAACTTTTTGTAGCCTTCAGTGATATATTGCTTAATTCCACCATTATGATTACTACTGTTATTATTGTTATGGGTATCATCTCATTCTCATTTTTTTTCCCCATGGAGTTCAGATAGAATTGGTCCTGGTACAAGTTTCTATCTTGGTATTATTAGCACTTAATCTTCCTATTCCTCTCTTTCCTCATCTGTAAAATGAGGGAGTGGAACAAGATGGCCTCTTAAGTTCCTTCTGACTATAAGAATGTGGTGGTTATTTCAAATTCATTTTCTCAGAAATTTCCTTTAGAGCCACCGCTTTATTTTCCAATGAAAATGTATGATGATCTTGAAATGATAAATCTCTGGCTTTTCATTTCCATTCATGGTCAACTACACTTAGCTGCAAAGGAGGATTTTTTTTTTGGTGGGTTTTTTGGGTTTGGTTTGGTTTTGGTTTTTTGGTGCAAGGCAATGAGGGTTAGGTGACTTGCCCAGGGTCCTACAGGTAGTAAGTGTCAAGTGTTTGAAACTGGATTTGAACTCAGGTCCTCCTGAATCCAGAGCCAGTGCTTTATCCACTGCACCACTTAGCTGCCCCCCAAAGGAGGATTTTTTATTTCTTTTACTATTGAGAAAAATGTTCTGTTATCATTTCTGTCCCAGGCATTCCCTCTCCCTTGATATTTCTTCCCATATACGCTTGGTTATTTGGTTTCCTTTCTAGTGTTTCATCATGTGCCTCTAACAAGCCCTTGCTTCGAAGAGAAGAAAAAAAAAACTTTTCTCAAGAGGAAAATATGTATCTTGAAGTTCTAAGAAAAAAAATTCCTTGAAATCTCTCTGTTGTTGATTCATCAGATAAACTTTCAACCTTCAGAATAAAACTTCCTAAAGAAAATGCAATATGAGGCTCTAGAAATAATTCACTTCAACAAATATTAATTAATATGCTAATATGTTGGCAGTGAGGTGGCTTAGTGGATAGAATGCCAGGCCCAGAGTCAGGAAGATTCATCTTCCCAAGTTCAAATCCTGCCTCAGAAACTCACTAGCTGTGTGTGACCTTGGGTAAATCACTTAACTCTGCTTGTTTAACCCACTTAACTCTCATCTATAAAATGAACTGGAGGAGGAAATGACAAACCACTCTAGTATCTTTAAAAAAAAAAAAGGTGCTTATATGTGCAAGGTCCTATGCCAGGCACTAGGAATGTAAAGACATATATGACGTTAACTTCTACTGTGAAGTAGAGGGTGGGAGGTAGGGATATCAAGATAGGACATGAGTAAAGGTAAATAAAAATAAATGGTTATGGGGGAAGCTAGGTGGCGAAGTAGATAGAGCACCAGCCCTGGAATCAGGAGTACCTGAGTTCAAATCTGGCCTCAGACGCTTGACACTTACTAGCTGTGTGACCCTGGGCAAGTCACTTAACCCCCATTGCCTCACCAAAAAAACCAAAAAACAACCAAAAATAAAAATAAATAAATGGTTATGGAATATTGCAATGTAGACAGGGGGTAAAAAGGACATTTAGTTCTATCTTATCAAAAATTCATTTTCTCTCATGTATTACCTTAATGGTGTTTATGTTTTGCTTAATATGATCATTGATCTACAGCTGGAAGGCATCTCTGAAGCTATCTATTCCAACCACCTCTCATTTACAAATGAAGAAACTGAAGCCCAGGAAGTTAAGTGACTTGCCAAGGCTCACAAGGAGATACATAATACTTATGTATTAGAGGCAGTATTTGGATTGAGATCCTCTGACTCCTGAGCCTCTTTTCTTTCCAGTTCTATTTGTTATTTAATTGTTTCAGTTGTGTCTGACTCCTTGTGTGTTGTTGGGGTTTTTCTGTGTGTGTGTGTGTGTGTGTGTATGTGTTTGCAAAGATACTGGAGTAGTTTGCCATTTCCTTCTCCAACACCTTTACAGATGAGAAAACTGAGGCAAAGAGGGTTAATTGACTTGCCCAGGGTCACACAGCTAATTAGTGTTTGAGATCTGATTTGAACTCAAGATGAGTCTTCTTGATTCCAAACCCAGTACTTTATCCCTTGTGCCATACTCCATCCTAAGAATACTCCTACATATCAAGCTTTACTCTTCTCCCAACTACTTTTATAATCATTTCATTTGTGGTACACAGCACCAGACTTGGGATTTAAGAGATCTATGTTTGAATGCTGGCTGAACACTTGTTAGCTGTATTGCTATAGGCAAATCACATCATCTCTCTGAACTTCAGTTTCTTCGTCTTCAAATAATAATATTTGCAACCGAAACTTTGTAAACCTTAAGGCACTCTAGATATGTGAGTGACTATGATTATGCAGCACACTATTAACCTTTGAAAAGTTTCTCACTTTGCTTTGACATTTTCCTTTCACTTATCACCACAGGTGCAATACTACCTCCTTCACTGGGAAACACTATAATAATAATGAGATGCAACTGTGTGGAGACGTCCTGTGTGGAAAGGCTTTTAAAAATCCCCAAATGCACAATGATAGCACCTAAAGTAGTAGGTACTAAACCATAAATTAATCAGTCGCTATTGCCACTTGCCAGCAATGATATGAATGAGATTCCAAGGGTTAAGGGAATGAGACAGAAAATCCTTTTTTCAGAATTAGGTTCCCTTGTTGTATGAATTTCTGTTATGTTCTCCACTGACAGGAAAATCACTGAAAAGAAGCAATGTTTTGCAATGGCATAATTACTAAATCCAATGACTGTCAGACTTCAAGATGGACAAGCTGATACATTTAGTGCAAAACCTGCTTTATGATAACAAGTGTTTGGGACTGTGAATGTATATGACTGCTTCAATTATGGAGCCAGGAATGGACTATGTTTATGTCATGTGAGGACTAATGTATCTATCTATCTTCCCCAGAAGACCTACCTTGTGTTCTGGAGAATTTGATCAAGGTCTCATACTTTGTCAGAGCCAGTGTTTCATTAAGTCTATCTATCTGTTCTCCATTGCTCTTGCTACATAATTGGCCTGCCTCCTTTTCTGATCCTTGATGACATATTTTATGCCATATCTCATGCGCAAGCCATTGATGGCAATGTGCTGGAGTCTCCTCACATCTTAGATACTGTGCATCTTGCCATTCTCCTTTGGATCATCTACAATTCAGAGTTCTCTAAGATCACAGTCTTCTATGAGTTGCAGCCAGACAGTATCACCAAGATATTTTTTTAAAAAAAATATGAATCTATAACTTCATCAAGGATAGGGAATTTCCAATGTTGAAACTACTTCAAAAAAATAAATCAGCAATTCATCTATAACTCATAAGAGAAAAGAGAGGTTGAGTGCCTTGTCCATGTGTCAAAGGCAAGAATTGAACCCAGATCTTTCTGCCTGGCTCTCTACCACAAGACCATGCTATCTTTCTAGTAAAGAGAATACTGGAGCTCAAAATATGGGTTTAGGCACCAGTGACCATCTTACTATCACTGAAAGCACTATACACTTTCCTAAATGTTATCCAAATAGGAAGAACTACATGTCTTCTCTCAGAGCATGAAAGATGAAGAATCTCTCCTCGGCTGAGCTCTTGTACCAGTTCTACCCCTCAACCTAGCACACGATATATAGGCATGATTCTTTGCATCAATGAACATGTTGTTGTTCACTCCTTTCAGTCGTGTCTGACTCTTCATGACCCCATTTGGGGTTTTGTTGTTAGAGATACTAGAGTGATTTGCCATTTCCTTCTCCTGCTCATTTTACAGATGAGGAAACTGAGGCAAACAAGGTTAAGGGATATGACTGGAGTCACACAGTTGGTTAAGTGTCAGGCTGAATTTGAATTCAAGAAAATGAGTTTTTCTTTCTTTTTTTTTTTTTTAGTGAGGCAATTGGGGTTAAGTGACTTGCCCACGGTCACACAGCTAGTAAGTGTTAAGTGTCTGAGGCCAGATTTGAACTCAGGTACTCCTGACTCCAGGGCCAGTGCTCTATCCACTGCGCCATCTAGCTGCCTGGAAAATGAGTTTTTCTGACTACAGGTCCAGCACTCTTTCCACTGTGCCACCAAATTGCCCATCAATGAGCATAGTCTTATGAAAATACAAATGGCTTGGACACAGTGTTATATAGCTTGGTTATAATGCCCAACATTGATCATGAGAAGTAAAGTGATGGGGGAAAAACTCAAACCACTAAACTACTTCTATATTCCAGTAACACCATTTAGGAACTGAGTTGTGTTTACTTTCTGAGTTTCAATTTCTTCATCTGTAAAGTGGAGACAAAAATACAATTCCTGCTTGCCTCATAGAGCTGTTGTGAGGACCAAACAAGATTTTTTTGTTGTGGGGCAATGAGGGTTAAGTGACTTGCCCAGGATCAGATAACTACTAAGTGTCAAGTGTCTGAGGCCAGATTTGAACTCAGGTCTTCCTGAATCCAAGGCTGGTGCTTTACTCACTGTACCACCTAGCTGCCCCCTCCAAATAAGATTACAAGTGTGAGAGTGTCCCTAAGACTATGAAGTTCCTTACAAATGAATTATTAGTGACCATCGATCCATTCTTGTTCTCACTTGCTCTTCTCACCCATCACTCTATCATGCTTGGGATGTGCACCTTCACTTTTTATTCCTTATATATATTATAATTATAATTTAATTATAATTTTTAAAAAATATAATTGATATAAAGTAATTATATCAGTCCCCTCCCCTGTTCCTCTTTAGTTTTAAAATGGTTACTGTAATTGTTTTCCTTGTCACCTAATATGGCATAAGCAGTTTTATTTTTTATATACAACCAAGTAAATGCAATATTATTCATATCTATGTTGTCTCCCACTTTTGGTCTTTTGGATCATCTTTTTTCTTTACTTTTTTTTTTCACTTTAATCAGGTCCAGGCAATAAAGTTATGCAAACTTTTCCACTTTCCACTTATTCACTAAACCTGATTTTCAAATACCAACTATGATTTAAGAAGATTACTGGAGGATTGGCATTGTTTATCCTCACCCAAAAAGTCATGTAAGCTCATCCCTCACCCACTTAAAGAAATTGAAAAATAAGAGTTTTGGATATTATATAATTTATTTTATTCATCTTCTTAAATCATATTATGGTTTTTATTACATTTATAATACCTGGAAAGAAATTTCATTTCCACAAAACACTACAATGAATGTAGGTTTTGCCTGAATTGTGCAATCTTAGTGCCAGTATTATTTTGTAATATAGTGGGTACTCATAATATGAGATAGAAAACTGGTCATGAACCCAGGAAGTTCAGGATTCAACCCTTGATTCTGACACATACTGATACTTGATAACCTCTCAGTGTCCCAAACAAGTCTCTAAGTATGTAATTTGCAGGGCAGGTACCAACCTGCTTTGATAGAGGAAGTTTCCTCACCCAGAAATTCTCTATGCTAATCAAATCATAAGTCCAGTAACTATCCATGACACCAATTTGGTATATACCAAACCCAAGCAATAAGAAGATTACTTCTTTAAGTTGGTTTTCCCTTGTCTTCCTGAAAAGAGAAGCCAGTAGTACTTATACTAGACTATAGACATTTTTATCATTCTGAATCCACAGAACAACAAGAATGTCTGTTTGGCTTTTTAAGACTTTCATTACTTGGCCCCTTCCCATGTTTCCAGTCTTCTTACACCTTGTTCTCCTTTACTTACTCTTTGAACCAATGACACTGGTCTCCTGGCTACTTCTTGTACACAACACTCCATCTCCTGACACTAAGCATTTAATCTGGCCTAGAACACTCTCTCTTCTTGTCTCCTTCTTATGGATCCCCTGTGTTCTTTCAGGTCTCAGCCAAAATCTCATCTTCTGCAAGATGTCTTTTCTAGATACTAATGCACTGTTGGTGGAATTGTGAACTAATCCAACTATTATGGAGATCAATTTGGAACTATGCCCAATCAAATTGTGCATATTCTTTGATCCAGCAATACAACCACTAGAGATCACTGAAAAAGGGGGAAAGAACCTACATGTACAAAAATATTTATAAGAAGTTCTTTTTGTGGTGTCCAAGAATTGGAAATTAAGGGCATGTCTACCAGTTGGGGAATGACTGAACAATGTATGATATATGAACGTAATAGAATACTATTATGCTAGAAGAAATGATAAGCAGTCAGATTTCAGAAAAACCTGGACTTACATGAACTGATGCAAAGTGAAACGAGCAGAACCAGGAGAACATTGTGCACAGTAACAGCATTTTTATGCAGTGATCCACTATGATTGACTTTTATCTTCTCAGAAATATAATGATCCAAGAAAATTCCAAAGGACTCATGATAAAAAATGCTATCCACATTCAGAAAAAGAACTGATGGAGTTTGAATGCAGACCAAAGCATATTATTTCACCTTTTTATAACTTTTTTCCCTTTTCTTCTGTTTTTTTCTTATGCAACATGACTAATAAGGAAATATGTTTTACATGATTGCACTTATATAACCTATATCAAATTCTTACTGTCTTAGGAAGGAAGAAAGGAGGGAGAACATTTGAAACTCAAAATTTTATTTAAAAAATGAATGTTAAAATTTTTCTTTACATGTAATTGGAAAAAAAAATACTATTTAATGGTGGGAGGGGAGGAAAAAGTCTTTCCCATTCTTCCTTAATGGTAGTGTCTTCCCTTTGAGGTTATTTCCAATTTAGGCTGTATGTAACTTGTTTGTACATAGTTGTTTGCATGTTATCTCCTTTATTTAATTATGAGCTACTTAAGAACAAAAACTTATTTTGGGCCTTTCTTTGTTATCCTTGTCAGCACAGTAGCTTGTCAATTTATTGACTAACTTTTATAGAAGCATATTTCTGAATAGCACTTGGTAGACTTTAGAACAGAGGTCCCAATTGTATTTCTTTTTTTTTTTTTTTGTGAGGCAATTGGGATTAAGTGACTTGCTCAGGGTCACACAGCTAGTAAGTGTTAAGTGTCGGAGGTCGGATTTGAACTCAGGTACTCCTGATTCCAGGGCCGGTTCTCTATCCACTGCACCACCTAGCTGCCCCTCCAATTGTATTTCTTACAGAAGGAAAATTCCCTTCTGCAAATACTCAGAAACAGTATTTCAACTTCTTCAATAATGGCTAAATACTATGTCTATAGTTAAATAAGTCAAAGATCTGTGATTTTGTCAGTGAAGAGGTTTCATCTCATCTATCACTTCGTCTTCAAGAATAGTCTGAGGCTCAGAGAAAGTTGTGACTTGCCCAAGCACACAGAGTAAGCAAACATCAGGAAAAAAAAAATTAAAGCCCAGGTGTCCCTGACCCCATGTCCCAAACCCTGTAGAGTATGCCATGCTGCTCCTCCTGCTACATCTGCAGAATAATACAGGTTAAGATGATGAGAGAGACAAACAAAATTAATTCAAAGGCAAGAACAAGTCACTCAACAAGTATTTACAAAGTACTTGTATGATATTCCTAAGTACCAGGGAGAAAGAAAATTTAACTTCAATAACCACACATTCTAATGGAGGAGACAAACATGAAGATAAGTAGGTACATGGAAAAAATATGCAGAATAAATGGAAGCTCTTGTCAGAGGGGAAGGCCCTAGCAGCTGAAGGGATGAGAAGAGGCTTCCTGCAGAAAGTGGGAATTCAACTGAGTGTTGAAGGAAGTCGGGGAAACTGAGCTAAGGAGGTAAACTTATTATTAGGCCTTTGTGGAACTGATTTATAATAAAGAAATAAATCAGAGGGGCAGCTAGGTGGCACAGTGGATAAAGCACTGACCGTGGATTCAGGAGGACCTGAGTTCAAATCCAGCCTCACAGTTGACACTCACTAGCTGTATGACCCTGAGCAAGTCACTTAACCCTCATTGCCACCCCCCAAAAAAGAAAGAAAGAAATCAGTAAGAATTTATCAAGTACCTACTATATGTCAGGCACTCTGCTAAGTTCTGGATATATTCAAAGACAAACCAAACCATAAGAAACTGCTTAATGAACCAAATGTAAATGTCTTGCTTTACACAGAGAAGTTTAACTGCTAAACACACAGGAACAGTCATGTCAGCTGTTCAGCACATTCTATTGCCTGGAGAAAAGTCTTTCTGACAAAGGAAACTGAAATCAAAAGGTCTCTTTGTGAATAAGTAGCCCTCTAGGCAAGGAGTTCTTAATCTGGAATCCATAAAATTGTTGAGATTTTTTTCATATTTTGAAAATTCTATTTCAAAATAATTGATTTCCTTAATCATCCTATCTATTTTGTTTTAGAAATTTTAAAAAATTGTTTTGAGAAGTGGATCCATAGGCCTATCTAGATTGCCCAAAGCGTCCTTAAAGCAAGAAAAGGTTACGGGAACCCTTACCTAGACTAAAGAGAGTTAGATAATCTTAGCAGATAGTATCATGATCTCTCCTAGTCTAATTTCCAAGATAGGAACAGAGGTATTAAAAAGTACAAGAATACTTATATCATACAATGAGGGCAACCTCTCCCCTTGGACAGTGCTGAAAAATCACCAACAAATTCTGCCTCTTTGACGCTCATTTGGCTAGCACACTTATGTTTGCATTTGCTTTTCGGATGTTGGTTTCCAAGATTATAGACTATTCTACTTAAATTGCAGTTATGTGGTTGAGGTTTGGAGAACATGCTAGTCTGAATGGCACCTACCCTAAGTGGGGTTCTTCTGCACCTGGTAAATCTCCTTCATTTGAGGTTGTCCTTTGAGGTAGCTACAAACTTATGACACTCTCTCACTTGGACCTCCCATTCCATTGTCTTCACCCTATTGGGAGACTGTAGCCCCTTAATGGCCTGTCTACACACCTAACATTAATAGAAGTCAGGTATTTAATACTCGCATTCTAATTCCTGGTTGTGCCAAAATATTAACTGAAAAAAAAAAAAAGTTGCCTAAGATTTGAGGTCAAGGCCAGATTGTTTAACACTTGTGGGCATTGTTTATAAGTGACTGATTATGAATTACAATAATAAAAAGAACAAAAACAACAATAATAACAACCGCACACATATTCTGAACTCCAGTGTTAGCTCTGACTCTAATCTCAAGACAGTCATCTCATCTGTGTTTTAATTTGTTTATCTACAAAAAGCTGATGAAATCTCCTGTAAAAAGGAAGGATGAGGGTTATGGTTTCTTCGGTGTTTTGAGACAAGAGGTCATCGGCAGAATTATTTATTAAGAATGATTTTTTAGGGCAGTTAGGTGGCACAGTGGATAGAGCACTGGCCCTGGAGTCAGGAGGACCAGAGTTCAAATCTGGCCTCAGACACTTAACACTTACTAGCTGTGTGACCTTAGGGCAAGTCACTTAACCCCAATTGCCTCACCCCCAAAAAAAAAATTCTTTAAAAAAAAAAAAGAATGTTTTTTTTAAAAATCAGATTTGAATTTTGGATACAATTAAAAACAGGTTCTGGGGGCAGCTAGGTGGCACAGTGGATAGAGCACCGGCCCTGGAGTCAGGAGTACCTGAGTTCAAATGCAGCCTCAGACACTTAACACTTACTAGCTGTGTGACCCTGGGCAAGTCACTTAACCCCAATTGCCTCATTAAAAAGAAAAACAAAAAAACAAGTTCTAACATTCAGTTTAAGAAGATCATTTCTAGAAAGTGCTTTGACTTCCTAGAAGAAATTCAATATATAAATACAAAGAATCACAGAAAATCAAAATTAGTCCAACCTTTACCTGAAAATTAATCCTCACTACAATTGATTCAAAGGTAGTCATCTAACCATTTAAAGACCTCCAATGAAAAGGAACTCATTCCCTCCAGGGCCAGTAGATGGCACAGTAGATAAAACACTGAGCCTGAAGTTGGGAGGACCTGAGTTCAAATCTCACATCAGACACTTACTACCTGACCCCTAGGCAAGTCACTTAACCCCAATTGCCTTAAATATCCAGGGTCATCTCCATTCATCCTGATATATATCTTGCCACTGGACCCAGATGGCTCTGGAGGAGAGAATAAAGTTGGTTACTGTGCAGCTCTCCCTCACTTAAATGCAATTCAGTGCAAGTCATGACATCACCTGATGTCATGTTCCTCTTTGAAAATCAAGGACAAAACAACAACATTTCTTTCAAAGCTAGTCAATTCTAAATTTGGAAAACCCTAATTTTTAAAAAAGTTTTTCTCTCTAATATCAAGCCTCAATTTGCTTTTTGCAATTTCCATGAAAATTGGGAAGCTAGGTGGCATAGTAGGTAGTGTTGGACTTGAAGTCAGGAAGACCTGAGTATGAATCCTGCCATAAGCACTTCTAGCTATGTGAGCCTGAGAAAGTCACTTAACCTTTGTAGGTTTCAGCTTTCACATCTGGAAAATGGGGATAATAAAAATGCCTCCCAGGATTGTTATGCAGATCAAATAAGATACCATGTTTTATATAATTGTTCATTTATAACCTCTATCTGATTGCTTTATTGTCTCAGGGAGAGGAGAGAGGAGAAAGGGAAGGAGGAAAGAGTAGAATTTGGAACTCAAAATGTAGAAAAGAAACAAATATTTTAAAATGTTTAAAATGTAATTGGGGAAAAATTATATGTATATATGTTGTATATAATAAAGTTTAAAATTGATACAGTAAAAAAATAACATTTAAACCATTTTGCAAACCTTAAATTATGGCACTTAAGTTTGGCACTATTATTATTACATTTCTTGCCCCTAGTTCTTCCCAGAGGCCAAACAGAGCAAAACTAATGCCTATGATGGCTTTTTATTTCTCTACATAAATTACAATAATAGAATTAACAATTCTGAAGACAGATATGTGAGGAAGGCAGTGTATTGCAATGGAATTAATGTTACATTGCAAAGCCTGTGGGTCTTCCCCAGGATTTACATGCTAACTAGGTGCTTAACCTAGGACCATCACTTAACTGCACATAAATAAGGGGTTGGAGAAAGGACCAGAACTGTGATGTTTTGGGGAGATGAATCTCTAATGCAGGTCAGCATATTCTTTTTTTTAATTATAAAAGTATTTTATCATTTTCCAGTTACATGTAGAGATAGTTTTCAACATTTGTTTTTATAAGATTTCTAGTTTCAAATTTTTCTCCCTCCCACCTCTCTCTTCCCCTCCCCAAGGCAGCAAGTAATCTGATATAGGTAATATATGTACAATAACATTAAACATATTTCTGCATTAGTCATATTATAAGAGAAGAATCAGAGCAAAAAGTAAAAACCTCAAAAAAGAAAAACAACAGCACCAAAAACAAAAGAAATAGTATGGTTCAATCTGCATCCATATTCCACATTTTCTGGATTTGGAGAGTCTTTTCCATCATGAGTCCTTTGGAACTATCTTGTACCATTGTATTGCTGAGAAGAATCAAGTCTATTCCAGTTGACCAACACACAATGTTGTTGATACTGTGTACAATGTTCTCCTGATTCTGCTCGTCTCACTCATCATCAGTTCATGCAAGTCCTTCCAGGTTTCTCTGAAATCTGCCTGCTCATCATTTCTTATAGCACAATAGAATTCCATTACATTCATATCAGGTCAGCATATTCTCTGCAATGTTGTTGTTGGTCCTTCATTCTCAAAGAGAACCATGACATTGGGCTGTTGTCAAGTGAATTGGATTTAAGTGAAAGAGGGTTATGCAAAGGTCAACAACCTCACTTTCTCCTCCAGAGCCATGTGAGTCCAGTGGAAAGATAGATATTAGGATGACTAGAGATAGCCCCAGATGTTTAAAGCAATTGGGGTTCAGTGACTTGCTCAGGGTCACACAGCTAGTAAATGTCTGAGGTGAGATTTGAATTCAGATCCTCCAAACTTCATGGCCCATGCTGTATCCATTGCACCACCTAGCTGTCACTCTCCACAATATATTGTCTTAGAGAGTTACCTAAAGCAATAAAAGGTTAAGTAACTTTCCCAGGATTACACAGTCAGCCTGTGTCAGAGATAGAACTTAAACCCAGGTTTTCTCAGCTCTGAGGCCAACCCTCCATCCACTATGCTGAAGCTGCTTCAATGATCATTTATAAGAAGTATTTATGAATTGGTCAGTGTCAATTTAACAAAAGACCTTTAGGCTACACTCTATTTTTTTTTTTACACCCCCCCCAACACTTTTAAAATCAGTCTTTTGGATGAAAACATCAATGACAAGCTTATCTAACTACAAGTGCCATAACGCTGGGAAGGATATCTAACATGTGAAGTGACAAAATGTGCCCCCTCCCCCCATCTCAAAAGACTAGAATGATGGGTCAAATCTAGCAAGATGTAATTTAAGAAGAATAAAGTCCTGTGCTTTGATTCAAAAAAAACAAAGCATTAGCACAGGGGTAGTGAGACTTGGTTTAAAAGTATTGTTCAAAGGATGAATAACTAAGTATTTGAGTTGACTGTGAACTGTGTATGAGACAACAGTGTGATGCATGTTGGCAGCTAAAAAAAAGTTAATGTTATCTTCTGCAACATTTATAGAAGTATAATGTTCAAAAAAAAAGGAGGAAGACGGTGGCAAGTGACAAGGCAAGAAGAGATAAGGAAATTCTGCCTGATGTCTGATCGGTGGTGAGACAAGAGAGGAGAAAGGAAGAAACAAAAATCAGTCGGGGGTTATATTACCTCAGAAAGAACCAGCAGTTGACAAGAGAAAAAGAAAATGGCATGGAAATTAAACAATGCCTCACTCAAAGCCCTCTCATGACTCAGTCCCTGAATGGCAAGTTTCTGAAAGCAGTTTAGCCCCCAAGAGGTTCACACAGATGGTCTCCCTGACTGGCAGAATGTGCTGTGGTTGTTCTTCTTCTACTGAAAGGTGATAGCTTATACAAACACAGAAGGCTGGTTGTTGTCCCCACCAGAGGAGAAGGCTAAAGATCAGGAAGAATGTTCCTCCTCCTGAAGTTTAACAGAGAGAAGAAAAGTTTTCATAAATGGTGTCTTTAAAGAGGGGGCAGAAGGAAGCATATATGAAGTCAGAGGGCATGCAAACCTCTTTTAATAGATTGAAGGGTTGAAGGAAGGAAAGGGGGAAGGGGAAGTGGAAGGGGAAAGGGAAGGGGAAGGGGAAGTGGAGGGAGAAGAAGGGGAAGATGAGAAGAGAAAGCAAGGCAAGGAAAGGGAAGACAAGGCAAGTGAAGGGAAGGCAAAGCAAGGGAAGGGAAGGAAAGCAAAGAAAAGAAAAGGTAAGGTAAGGCAAGGCAAGGGTAACCATTGGAATGGCATAACGAACTTGGGTTCTTACCACAGAAATTGGAGTTGGATGACCTGAGGGGAAAACTGGTTCAGTGCTCCATAGAATGATTAGGGGATAGGTACTACCAGAGAAAAGATGCCAATTACTGGTCTCAGGCATAAGAGATGGGTCATGGTGGTTGGTGACTCCTTGCTGGGGAATCCAAAGCACCAGCTATGATATGAAAAACCAGGCAATAGAGTATCTTTCCCAAGCATACATCAGACCTCCCAAGTCATGGAAAACCTGATGACCACTACCTTTGCCTAATGATTGATGTAGTAACAAATGATATCACCAGACAGAAACTAGAATAATTCTTCATTATTAGGCCTTAGGCAAGACACTGAAGATGTAAGGGGTGATAATTTCACTCCTTGATTCTGGTCAAAGATAAGGGCTGCAGAAGAGCCAGAAAATAGAACGAGTAAACAACTTATCAATAAGGAGGAATCAGAAAAGAGTATTAGGATTTCTGAACCAGATCTTGAGACAGGCTTTTTGCCAAGGTTGCAAGGCACTGAATGAACAGGGTTCAAGAATGCTGTAGGTACTTCAACACTTTCAGATATTGTCAAGAGAACTTTAAAACTGGAAATGGAGGGAGAAGATAAATTGCTAAATCACATATGTGTGTATGAGTATATATTAAATTATATATTATATACATATCATTATCAAAGCACCGAGTACACCAAAGGAAGAGGAATAACTGTGAAGAGACCATATCTAAGGAATAGGACTCCTCTCTCTCATTCACTTTGCATGGTCAAGAAGTTGCCAAGTCTTATAATTTCTATATCTACAACTTTCACATCTCTATTAACTCACATTGTCATCAACCTTAGACAAATCCTTGTAAATTCTGACCTGGTTTGTTTCATTAGTCTCTTAATCAGTCATGCTGCTTCAAGTCTCTTCCATTGACAATCCACCCTCCACAAGGTTACCCCAATAACTTTCTAAAGAACAAGCCTGATCATGCCATTCCCCTACTCCAGTAGCTCCATATGACCTCTAGGTCAAAAAAAAAAAAAAAAGCTTCTCTGTTTGGCCTTTAAAATACTTCACAAGCTGGTGCCAAGCTACATTTCTACCCTAATTATAAATTACTCCCTTTCATATACTCTAATGTCCAGTCAAACTGGTCTTACTGTTCCTCAATTGAATTTCTCACCTGCATGCCTTTGCACCAGCTGTCCTCCATGACTAGAATGAATTTCCTCATCACCTCCAACTTTTGAACTCCCTAATCTTCGACAAAATTCAGTCCAAGAACAACTCTCTGCAATCAGGATTAAGATATCATTATCTCCATCTTACAGATGAAGAAATTGAAACTCAGAAATGTTAAGTTTCTTGCCTATGGTCAAACAGCTAACAAGAGTCAGAAATGGGATTTGAACCCAGCTCTTTCTGCCTCCAATACAAAAACCAAGAGAGTCCTTGACAATTAATTGGAGCTCACAGGTTCAACTAAAAGTAAACAATTCTCATAGAAGCTATCTAATGGCTTAGTAAGTTATTATTAAACTCACATTTTGTTTCCAGAACTGGCTAATTCTAGTGAAAAGAGGAGTCTGATCTGTTCTTTGATATCATGAAGCTAAAATAATCAGATGATTAAATGAATATATCACTTTCATTTTAATGCTGCAGAAAACCCAAAAGGCAAAGGAAAATATATGATGAATAGGAGGAATCTAGAGCACAATACTGAAGATGACTTGTTTGTAAGAACTGTTGAAAAACCTCTTGGTAACCATCAAAACTATTGCTATTAAGATAGTAGATCAATGTTTAATAAACCCATGAATACAAATTATTTGGGGAACATACTTTATTGAGCAGGAACAGCTTGGAAAATAGGAAAACAATTTGGCAGAAAATAATTTTAGACCAGGATCCTATAGCATAGACCACAATGAATTACAAATGTACATAAAAGGATAATTCGCTTTTTAAAAATTAGATAACAAAGTACCCTTCAGAACTATAACTCAGAGGGAGAGGAAACAGGGAAGGTAAGGTGGCATTCTTAATGGGGGGAAATAATAGAAGTTACAGTAAAAACAACTGAAATTTTTATTAAAATTTAAAAGATTTATGTAAGTAAAATTAACAGAGATAGAATAAAAGAAATTATTGCAGGGGAACTTTTCAATTATATATAATTATATCAGATATAAGTGAATTAATCATATCAAGTAGAACTGTTTAAAGCCTATTGTCCAAGATATAGCAAACTGGCATAGAAGACAAAGAACCATTCCCCAATAGATAAGTAGCTGAAGGATATGAACAGTTTTCACAAAAGACAATAACCATAGGGAATCCTGCTCTACATCATTAAAAATCAAAGAAATGCAAATAAAAACCTACTATGGGGTTTCATATAATTCCTGGCAAATTTCAAAAAATGACCAAAGCCAGTGCTGTGGGAAAGCACATTAATAATGTTAGTAAAGTTGTGATTTTCCTCACACTTCCTGAAAACAATCTGGAATAATGTGGGGGGAAAATCACTAATTTGTTCATTCAACCCCTTTGTCCTACTGATCTTACTACTTACTGGCTTCATTGTCCATAGGGTCATCAAAGTCGGGTATGACCAAAAAACTGAACGACAGCAACAACAACACTGGCTATATTCCCCAAGAAAGTCAACTGGGCATCTCCTATGAATTGATGTTTTATAGCAGATTTATAGGAAAGAGAAGGGAATAAGGATTTACATAATGCCTACTATGTGCCCAGAATTCTTCTAAGCACCTTACGAGTATTATCTCATTTGATCCTTCCAACAATCCTGCAAAGTAGGCACTGTTATTTTCTCTATTTTGTATTTGACGAAAATCAGGCCAGCAGAGGATAAGTGACTTGCCCAGTATGACACAGCTAGTAATTGTCTGAGTCTGCATTTGAACTCAGGTCTTTCTGACCCTAGGCTCAGCACCCTACCCACTGCATCTCCTAGTTGCCTCATGTTTTATGGAAGGACAAGGAAAAGAATGACACAGTAAAGGTATGGATGGGTTCTATAAGGAGATGACAGATTCACAGGGGTATCTAAGTATTTTAATATCCTATATATAGTTAAAAGTTTCTTTCTTAGGCTGAAAAAATTTCACTTTAATAAATGGTATTATCATATTATCAAATATGTGATGCTTTCTGCACACTTTATAAACATAATATTTACTATCTCATTTTGCCAACTTCTTGAGCACATGTTTGATTTGTTTTTTCATTGTTCTGTTTAGCAAACACATCTCCTCTAGAGAATGGCTCAAATGAATAGAGGATGATCTAACAAACAATTTGATTCAGAAGTGACATTTCAAAAGACTGAGGTGAGTTTATGAAGGAAAATTTGGAGTTGGGCAAGAATGCCCACACAAGGGTGCCATGGATTGATAATGACATGAATATATGTTTCTAGGTTGTCTCAAAATTCTTAATGCAGTTTTAAGCTTTCATAGCTTAAAGGCATTAGAGTAGAACTTTTCCTAGCTTTAACCATCTAAGTTGTAATAACTTAAAATTGCATTAATTCTTTTGGAACAAGCTAAATAGATTAAATAGCTTCCATTGTCTTTGCTTGAACCCCACAGAAACCTATCCATTGATAAGAAGGTTTCAAGTCAAAGTTTTAAGTAAAAACTAAGAAATTGAATTGGGTAAAATAATGGATTTGAAATTTTGAAATAATAGCTGCACTCTTGATTTGAGGGAGACACAATTCCTTACTCTTGCAATAAAAAATTGCAAATGCCAGGGATTTCAAAACAAATATATGTATTTTCTTCTGTATGGCCTTTGACAGAAAAGACTGTTTCACTGGGGCCTAAGCAGAGATAGAAGCAAGAGACTACAAAGAAGGTAAAACTCATTAGCTTCTGGTGTAAAAAGGGGAGGGGGGAGGGTGTGAAGCAGAATGAGCTTGGTTGGTGTGAAAATGTATAGAAATAAGCATTAAAAACAAGCATGAGAAGATATGCAGGCACTAGCTTACAAAGAGGTGTGATCTTGACAAAGTGATTGTGAACAAAATGTGTGAAATGGGGTGTAAAACGCATTAAGTATATATTTACAGCTATGATTCAGAAGAAAAAAAAAAGAAAAAACCTCACTCACTAATATGAATTAAGAGGGTAAGATCTTTAAATATATGGCCCTCCTTGAAAGAAAGCAAATTTCAGCACAGTAGCATAACATTCAATGATAAGCAGATCATTTTATATTTGGTTAACTGGCTGAAAGCCAACACTAAGCTGCCAGGACACAGATTAAGTTTCTTAACACCCTTCTCCAGTTGACTGATCTCTTACCCAGAGGGGGTGGTAAAATGCATTTCATTCCCAAGAGACAGAAATTATGTCTGGGATGGAGGACCTTGCTAAACTCTTAATCTAGAAGGACTGTGTCACTGGCAGAAGAGGAACTGATAAATATTTGAAGAGCTATTTCTTTTTTAATCTCCTTTGCCTTAAAATAATCAAGTATAATGATCTTATTTTACTTTTAGATCCTTACTAGAAATACTGTGTCATACCATGTGTACCAGAAAATTTCTGATGTACTAATTTAAGAAAATCTGATAGAAAGTGGACCTTTAAGATATTTATGATACCTCTTGATTCCAGCTTTTGTGATAAATGTGATACTCATTCACTATTTTTCTGTTTCAGTTTCCAATTCTGGATTGCCTTTGCATGGGAAAATTGAGGAAGACACCTACATGATAAATGTTCTTCTGTGTCATACATATGCACTGTCTATCCAGTCTGGGAATTTATCTGGCACAAGAATTCTAAAAGTGAAACTGAGGCATTTTGTGAAAGGGATGGTTGCCCTCCATGATGTTCACCTCATAATATTAGAGATGTCCCTCAAACACAGAGAGACTGTTTATGGCTAGATACTCCATTCAGGCATGGCTCTGCTCATTCTTTAAAGACCAGGTCAAATGTCACCTCCTTAATTTGGCTGTCTGGCCTTGGACAAGTCACTAAATTTCTTTCTGCCTCATTTTTTTTCTACTCTAAAGTGGGGATGATAATAGTACCTGTCTCCCAGGGTTGTTGTGAGAATAAAATGAGATGTTTGTAAAGTGTTTTGCAAACTTTAAGGCTCTATATAAATGATAGCTATCATTATTATTCCTATAACTTTTTGAAAGCATATATAAATTATTCCAACTCTAAAATTCTTTTTTCTATTATTCCTGATTCTCCTTTAGCCAGAGCGTATTTACTCAGAGAAATAAAGATTACTGAAGGCTGATTTTGAATTGAAATTTAATTATAATTTTCAATATAAAATAATTTTTAAATGTAAGTATAGTTTTCATTACCTAAATAAGTTACCCTAGATATCTGAATTAATACAGTCTAATTAGTAGAGTGAATAATCCAATTTACATAGTATAAAGAGATCCAAATTACATGGTACATAGAAACAAGGCTAGGGTGGGAGTACAGTGTGTCAGTAAATGTTTAACTACTAGCTCTCCAAAACACATACACACACACACACACACACACACACACATACACAATCCCAATGTCCATGACACACTTTTAAGTTTAATCTGCATGATTATTTTCTCTATCACTTTTTTTTTTCAGGGCAATGAGGGTTAAATGGCTTGCCCAGGGTCACACAGCTAGTAAGTATCTAGTGTCTGAGGCCGGATTTGAACTCAGGTCCTCCTGAATCCAGAGCCAGTGCTATTTATCCACTGTGCCACCTAGCTGCCCCCTATCACTTTCTTGACAATCAACAAAGCAGTAAATTAAGCCATGATTGATAGCATTTTCCAATTTCCCAAATGTAAATGTTCACAGTGAAAATTTTACAATTAGCTCAGAAGCTTGCGTGAGCTGTCTCTAACACCACCAGCAGCAGCACCACCAGCACCACCACGAGTGGGGGGTGGCGGGAGAAGGGGCAGGTAATATGGGAATAGGAGATCATCCTGGAAAGTTGTTTAGTAAAATATTGTGGTGGACTTTATATGCCTGGTGAAAAAGTATAGACTTTATTTTCTAGCATCTCCTAGTTAGCAAAAGGAGGATTTACTTCTGTCCTTAATTCTGAAGTAAAATCAAATTAGGGGTTTATTTCAAAGTTACACAATTTTGAAAGAAATTCAAATGATATTCCTCATACTGAGTTACTTAAAAACCAAATAAATAGCAAGTAAGCTTAGAAATCCCGGCAGGTATGGGCAGCTCTCCTGGAATCATGTCTCTGGGGTTCCAGGGATAGATAGGGTCAATGACAATGACTCCTCTTGTCAACCACATGACCTTTCTCCTTGGGCTCCACATTTCTTTTAGGAACTCTCCCCCTCTATAACCAGGTCAACTGACACCTCAAGCCTCACTTCTTCCCTGATACCACCAAGTCATTTTCATGATATCCTTCTCATTTCTTTTCCCTGTAATCCTGGGCTCTCTTGTGTGGTTTCTCTTAGTAAAAGGACTGCAGATAAGCCAGGCTGGTGAATTTCCTCTCCACCCCCATGCAGTGAATAAGGGAAAACAAAACATTCTCATGGGTTTGGGAATGAGAGCAGTAGGTCAAACCCTGGTCATCCCCTCTGGATACATGCAATTTTCCTGATGTGTCTGGGAAAGAGTGATGTCAGAGAAAGTCAAGAAGAAAGGGACAGGGAGCAAGACTGTGCTACCGGAAACAAGCCAGCCACAGAGCAGCCCTGACTCTTCCCCTCCCCTTCCCCACCTCCACCCTGCCAGCCCCAGAGTTCCAAGCCCCAAGTGTCATTGACTTCTAAAGAACCATAAACCACAGGGTGTGCAGTGCAGAAAAAGCATACTAAAGGTGCCTTCTGAGAGCTGTCTTACAGGCATCTTTGTGTGAATGTGACTCCGGGAGAACATGGAATCCACAGAGAATGAATGAACTACTCATCTCAACAAAGGCTGGGAGTGATATCAAAAGCGAATACCCTATTACAATTCAAATTGGGATCAGAAATCTCCCATAATTACATGACAGACTATTTTGAGATCAATTGATTATTATCCAATGGGATAAGTGAGAATCGAAGGACAGAATCAGATTCTATGGTCGATTCTGCCACAGTAGATACCTAGGAGTAAACCAATGTGTCTTGTCAGGTTTTGTTGTTCAAATCGGCAACAAACATAAGAAGCCTTTACAGAAACCTTTATTAAAATAATACAAAGGGGCGGCTAGGTGGCTCAGTGGATAAAGAACCGGCCTTGGATTCAGGAGTACCTGAGTTCAAATCCGGCCTCAGACACTTGACTTACTAGCTGTGTGACCCTGGGCAAGTCACTTAACCCCCATTGCCCAGCCAAAAAAAAAATAATACAAAACTGTGGACAATTCTCCCTAAATGTCCTATGTCTGAGGGCTGGAGTGCTAGTCTTCATGCTCGTGGAAGAAAATCAATTGTCAAGTTATCTTAAATTCTTCTACCTTTGTCTTTCCAATCTCCTTATTGCTCCTAACTTCACCTTCCATGCAGTGGCTAGAGGTGCAAATGCCAGGTGTGAGGAAAGGAAAATAAAGTATCCTTCATCCCAAAATACCCAAAGTAGGAATGCAGACAAATGTGTTAATACTCAGTGACAGTGAGGCAGGAGACCCAAACCAGAAATGTTATTGCTCTGCAAAAGCATTACAAAATAGTGAGGGAATCAATTAACACAGTCCTGTTTCACCTTCACAGATTGTCTCCAAGAGAGTATATCTTCCATTTCCCTGGGACCCAGATGTTGAAAGAAGTTCAATTGTTTTTTCTTTCCCACTGATATTATCTTTCATCAGTGTTGTCTTGTGGGAAGAACCAAATTACCACAAGCTACAAAATGCTGAGATATTTTTTAAATTTCCATTAATTTTTTTGAAAGTCATCATTGAAAAATCCCACAAAGAATAAGATCATAGGAGATTTTGTATCACATGTTTAATTATAATACAGTGTTCATTTTTAATAGAACTTGAAACCCTTCAAAGTTGAGGCATCACTGACACAAAAGAGGGAGGTTGCTCACATGACCAGTATGAGAAACATCAGAAGGATAGGCTCGATGGTAAAAGTAGTATGCTCACAGATATTAGATCAAAACACACAGAAATCCTCCAACAGAGGGGTAGACATAGGTGTGGATTACATAACATGAGAAAATATAAAAGGATTGAGATCTACATTAGTGGACAGAATACCTCACACCAAAGATGTCATGGATTCAACAAAACCTCAACCTCATCTTAGAACACACAACTTTCTGCTAATTCATCTAATCACTGACATTGGCTCTGGTTAGTAATCCACTCTTATCGATTATTCTCATACTAAAGAATCTTTTCCTAACATGTTTTGTTGTTTTTCAATCATTTCAGTTGTGTCCAACCCTTCATAACCTCATTTGTGGTTTTCTTGGCAGAGAAGGAGTGGTTTGCCTTTTCCTTCTTGAGCTCATTTTACAGATGAGGAACTGAGGCATAAAGGAGTAAGAGACTTGCCCAGCATCACACAACTAGTAAGTGTCTAAGATTGGATTTGAACTCAGGTCTTTCTGACTCCAGCCCCAGGCCTCTATTCACTTTGCCACCTGGCTACCCTTTCCTAATAATAGCTAGCTTTTATATAGTACTTTAAGATTTAAAAAACACTTTACAAATATTCTTTCATTGACCCTCTCAACAACTCTGCATGGTAAGTGCTATTAGCATCCTCATTGTACATATGAGAAAATTGAGGAAGAGAACAGTTAGGTGACTTGTCCAGGGACACACAGCTAGCAAGTGTTTGAGATCAGACTTGAATTTAAGTCTTCTAACTCCAAGTCCAACACTCTCCACCTACCTACCTGTCAACTTCCCTTGTTTTCTCATGCCCTAGCACACCCTTCTAAATTTTGTTCTTCTTATCTTCATATTCACTCAAGTACATTTTCTCACATTCCCACATCTCCTCTCTTTTCCTCCCTCATCCTCCATTAATTTGGAGTTGTTATGGAATTGGAAAGAAACACATTTCTAGGACTTCTTGTGATAATGATGATGATGACAACTAGCATTTCTATAGCATCTACTATGTGCCAGGCACTATACTAAATGCCTTACAAATATTACCTCATTTGATGCTCACAATCCTCGGAGATAGGATTTTTTTCATTTTGTTGATGATGCAGCTGGAAAATATCCAAGGCTAGATTTTAATTCAGGCCTTTTGACTTAAGGTCTAGAACACTATCCATTGTGCCACCTAGATGCCAAAACTAACCTGTCTGACTTGAGTTAAATGGAAAGATGTTCCCAATTTGTCTCTTAAGTGATTAAATCTCATAACTATTGTATTTATATATCTCCAACCCAATTCTGTTATGCTATTCCCAACTATCTTTATTCCATGCTCCTATATACCAGCTACTATCTCTAGCCTATGTTGTTTTCCTCTGTTGCACTATAAGTTTCTTGAGGGCAGGGACCGCTTCACATGGCTGACCTAATTATTATTCAGTTGTTTATCAGTTGCGTCCCATTCTTTGTGACCCTGTTTGGGGGAAAAGCCTGAGTCAAAAAGAGTCAGATTCTTCAGAGGGATCAGGAAGGGTGTGGATTGAGAAAATGCCATTAGATTTGGCAATTAAAAGATCTTTATAACATCATGTTCCTCTGCCACCTACTACAATTAGCCACAGAATTGTAGGGTAACAGAGGAAAGAAAAAATTTAGTATAGCTGAGCAAAGTGGCATGTGCTTTTGTGTTTTAGAGATAAGAAAAAGAGAGTCTCAAGACAGTTTTCAGTGTATAGCCATCATATTGAAACCAACCAATGTAGGATATATCTATATTATATTTGGAAAAGGAATGGGAGAAAAAGAATATTCGACTTTATATGAGAGTGGAATCTAGGAAAGGTTTGTGATTCAGACATCTGGAAGAGAGAGAAGGATCTGCACCCTATTCATAGTATTGCACATAATAGATGGTTAATAAAAGTCCTGCATCGGGGGCAGCTAGGTGGTGCAGTGGATAAAGTGGCGACCCTGGATTCAGGAGGACCTGAGTTCAAATCCAGCCTCAGACACTTGACACTTACTAGTTCTGTGACCCTGGGCAAGTCACTTAACCCTCATTGCCCTGAAGAAAAAAAAAAGTCCCGCCTCTGACACCTATGAGTAGTATGATCCTGGACAAATCACCTAACTTCTTATTGCTCTGGATAACTCTTAAGACTATGAATTTCAGAAAAGATACTAAACTGAGTTAGCAGAGGGGAATTCCATCATCTGGGAGTTCCATTATTAATTAAATCACAGGTCAAGTCCCTATCTACCTACTTGTCATCTCTATTTGGGATTCATTTTGTAATTCAATTCCACAGACTTTTACTAACCATGTAGTAGTTGGCTATAACCTAACCCTATTGGTTTTGAGGGCAACTCTCTGTTCATTACCACAGGCTTTCTCTCTGGGTAGATAGAAGTTCTGTTCTAATACCAAGTAAATCTCTAACCTCTTGAGTTTTGTTCCACCCCAGCCCACAACAACAAATCTATTTTCACATGTACCTTGTGCTTTATCAAAAAACCAATGTTAATTCACAATGATGCAGATGAAGATAATTCCTAGAATGAAGAATCGGGTTCTGTTTCAGTGTCAATGCCCACCTCTATGCAAAATACTATAGAAATTAATTTAAAATTGCTCTCTAAAAGCTCAGAAATTGAGCAAAGGGTATAATGCCTTTATTTTGGAATAGTGTGTTATATTTCTAAAGGTTTTCCATATCTCTGATCCTATTGATTCTCACAATAATGTGAGTTGGTGGAGTCCATATTATTTTCCCCAATTTATAGATAGGAAGACTGAGACTCTGAGAGGTTAAATGATGTGCCCAAAGGCACATGGCATATAAATGACTTGGAACTAGAACCCATGTTTTCTGACTCTTAGACCTGGACTCTTTGAACTAAAACATGCTACCTCCTTCCCCTGAGAGTGAGAATGTGATTTGAACATTTATTATTTTATTTCTCCAGTTGGCTCAATGGTAATTATTTACTCAGCTTAATGAAAGCAATAATATTGGGAAAGAAAGAAGGGCTAGAATAGAGGGGGGAAGCAGAAGAAATAAATGGAAGATGGTCTTTCTAAAAGAGGAAAATAAAAGAGTGAGCAAAGAGAGCTTTAAGTGGTGTTACAAAGGGATAAAAGGACACATATAGCATTGGGTGTGACTGAGTATGTATTGTATAGTTTTAGTGCCAAATGTCCACTTTGTCTTCTTTGCTCATCATGGGAAAAAAAGGAGGAGGAGGAGGAGTTAGAGGGGGAGGAGGAGGAAGAGGAAGAGAAGGAGAAGGAGCAGAAGAAGAGGAGGAGGAAGGAGAAGAAGAAGGAGGAGAAGGAAGAGGAGGAGGAGGAGGAGGAAGAGGAGGAGCAGAAGGAGGAGGAGGTGAAGAAGAAGAAGAAGAAGAAGAAGAAGAAGAAGAAGAAGAAGAAGAAGAAGAAGAAGAAGAAGAAGAAGCTTGGTGTCATTAAAAGAACTTTACTATATCCTAGAGGCAATCCAGCACACCCTCCCTCTCCTATTCAATTCTCACAGCTTCTTGTCCAGTTGCAGTGACTGTCTAAGACAGTAACACTAATGGATGAACTCTATAGGTTGTCTATCCACCTGCATATCTGTTCAACAATTGTGGTGATCACAAAAACCAAAACTCTATCACACTTAACAACATTAGTTTCAGTTCCCGATTTACTTAAGCTAAGTCAAAACAATATTCTATATATAAAAACCTAAATGTGCTTAAATGGACTATTTTCCCAAAGGAAACTCTTTAAGGGAGTCAAAATTGCTTTTACTATCATGAAAATGTAAGCTGGTCTAAGGACACTGAAAAAGGACAAGGGATGAAAAGATTTTTTTTTTTAATGTTGGGGAGAAAAATAGCTGGTCAAGTCTTTTTTTCTCCTGAAAGATTTGAATATTTTTAACTCAAGGTTCTTGGACTAAATTTAGTTTCATTTGAACCAGTCTTTTTTGTTGTTCTTTATAAAATTTATTTCTCTAATTAGCTTTGCTTAATTACAAAGGTAATGTGAAAGCCATTGACCTAGATCTATTTCTCCAACATAAATTACAGAAGCATTTAGCCCTAGGAGCATAGTACAAGAACAACCTCATCCCTCCACAATCATCTATAAATTTAAATTCCTGGCTTTCCTTCTTACCTCTATCCTCAGATCTCTGGACCATGATACCTGCCTTTTCACAGTGAGGGATCAGTATAACTTTTTTCTTCTTTTTTTTCTTTGTTTTATTATTTTCAATCTTAATAGTATTTTTTCCAGTTATATGTAAAGATAGTTTTCAACAAAAATTCCTTTTAAAAATGTATGTAAAACTTTTTTCATATTTTCATATTAGTCATATTCTAAAAGAAAACATAGACCAAAGTAAAACCCCAAGAAAAATAAAGTAAAAAAAGTATGCTTCAATCTGTATTCAAACTCCATCAATTCTTTCTCTGGGAATGGATGGCACTTTTCATCATAAGCCTTTTAAAGTTATCTTGGATCATTATATTGCTGAGAATAGCTAAAATTCCACATAACTGGGAGGCTGAGGCTGGTAGATCCCTTACATTTAGGGGTTCTGAGTTTTAATAAGCTATGCCAAGCCAATGTCTGCACTAAGTTCACAATTGATCATTTCACAGTATTTCTGTTACTATGTATACTGTTCTTCTGGTTCTACTAATTTCACTTTGCATCATTTCATGTAAGTTTTTCCAAGTTTTTTGAGAGCATCTAGCTCATCATTTCTTATATCACAATAGTATTCCATTACAGTTATATGCTATAAGTTGTTCAGCCATTACTCAGTTGATGGGCATCCCCTCAGTTTCCAGTGCTTTGCCATCTAAAAGAGTGATCAGTGTAACTTTTCTTTTTTTGTGAGGCAATCAGGGTTAAGTGACTTGCCCAGGGTCACATAGCTAAGTAAATGTCAAGTGTCTGAGGCCAAATTTGAACTCTTGACTCCAGGGCCAATGCTCTATCCACTATACCACCTTGCTGCCCCAATCAGTCTAACTTTTGACTTACCTGGACTTTATCAAAACTTAATAGCATGGGGGCAGCTAGATGGTGCAGTGGATAAAGCACTGGCCCTGGATTCAGGAGTTCAAATTTGGCCTCAGACACTTGACACTTACTAGCTGTGTGACCCTGGGCAAATCACTTAACCCTCATTGCCCCACCAAAACAAAACAAAAAAATTCATAGCCATGCTATTTGTAGTGGCACATGCCTAAAATTCCACATACCTGGGAGGTTGGTAGATCCCTCACACTTAGGGGTTCTGAGTTTCAATAAGCTATGCCAAGCCAATGTCTGCACTGAGTTCAGCATTAATATGGTGAGCCTGGGGTTGTGGAAGGAGTAGAATTAGGCTACTGCATATCCAGCCCTAGAGGACTTAACTAAAAAAAAAAAATTTTAAACATAAAAAGAAATAAAAAGGAGAGAAGAGGAGAAGAGTGATGAATAAACAGCTTTCCTTAGTCTGGACCATATTCTGAATGTCCAATAGCATCTATACCTATTGAAAATTAAAGCAAGTCTTGGGCTTGATAAAACTTTTATCAGTCACTAAAACTGGAGTTGGCTTCAGTTATTCCTTTACCATTTCCAACTAGGTAAAAAGAATATAACTATCTATATGCTACAATAGTGTGCTCTGCCTCTCTCTTCCCACATAGGATCACTAGGTACTTAAGACTATAGATACAGAAACAGGACAGACCTGATAGGCTATCTAATTCAAGCCCCTCACTTTGCATATGAGGAATCTGAGGTCCGTGATTGCATAGATAGTGTCAGAGGTAGGATATGAACCCCAAATCTCTGACTCCAAACCAATTAGCACAAAAACACAATTAAAGAATCACTGAACAGAAGAGTTTAATCTCATTTTTCTTCCACCATCTAATCAGTCACTAAATATTTCATTTGAACAGTTGATTGACTCTCTTTAGGTCTGGTTAAAATTTTCATCTTCCTCCAACATGTATTTATTGCCCTTGCTACTTTATCCACACTTCACCTTTGAGTTCATTCTCTTCTCTTCCAATTTTTAGACTCTTTGTTAATTTATACACTGTAGGAAACTGCTATTTGCCTCATAATGGCTTCTTCAGCTTTTGTGGACACTAATGACATAATGATAATGTTCTCAAACCTATATTTTCTACTTGATAAACTAGCAATTATATGATTAGAGCATTTTTTTAGAAACACACATTAAGTATATAATACACCAGGAAACCAGGCCATCATACAATTATAGAGGCAGGAGAAATGATTTGCATAACTGTAAACTATCTGAGCTCCTACTGCTGCTCATGCTTAGAATAGGAGGGGTTTTTATCATAAAAGCATTTTATTATTTTCCAGTTACATGTAAAATAGTTTTCAACATTTGTTTTCATAAGAATTTTAGTTCCAAATTTTTCTCCCTCTCCCCTTCCCTCCCTCCTCCCCAAGACAGAAAGCAATCTGATATAGGTTATATATATGTATAATCACATTAAACACATTTCTGCATTAGTCATATTGTGAAAGAAGAATCAGAACACAAAGGAAAAACCTCAAAAAAGAAAAACACAACAGCCAAAAAGTAGAAACAGTATGATTCAATATGCATTCAGAATCCATAGTTCTTTTTTTCTGGATGTGGAGAACATTTTCTATCATGAATTCTTTGGAATTATCTTGGATCATAGCATAGGAATCATTAAAAAGTATATATGTATTAGAAATTGAATGCATTTTAACAAAAGTGACAAATGAGACCATAACTATTTCCACTCAGATCTAAGTATTCAATATTTCATAATCATTTGAAACAGTTTAAAATTTTTCATTCTTTAGGAAAAGGTGACCCTCATGAAATCTATTGAATATAACATTCTGGACAAACTTGGACAAAAAGAGCTGAAGGCAGTGATCAAACACCATTTTCTGAGTGTCTTCACCAGTGAGGTACTCTTTTGGATAATTAACTGTAGTGGGTTATTTCAGCTCTGATGAAAAACACTTTTGCAAAGGTCTCTTCTTATTTCACAGGATGGCTGTGAGGATCAACTGAGATACTAATAACAAGTGGGAATCGAATAGTGCTTTAACATTTGCAAAGCCCTCTACATTACATTGTCTCATTTGATCCCCACAACAACCCAGAAGATATTATAACCCCTCTTTTATAGATAAGGAAACTGAAACTGGGGGCAGCTAGTTGGTGCATTGGATAAAGCACCAGCCTTGGATTCAGGAGGACCTGAGTTCAAATCTGACCTCAGATTTGAAGTGTCAGATTTGAAATCTGACACTTGACACTTACTAGCTGTGTGACCCTGGGCAAGTCACTTAATCCTCATTGTCCTGCAAAAATAGATAGATACATAGATACATAGATAAATGAATGAATATATAAATAAATAATAAGTAAGTAGATAGATAGGTAGATATATGATAGATAAAAGGAAACAGACTCAGAAATTGAGTGACTTTCATGGAATCACACAGAAGGGTTTAAACCAGAATCTTCATGAGCTCATGTCTAGCATTTTATCATTTATAATGCCAGATCTTCTTTTCATAGGCTAATGAATGTGAAAGAGCTGGGAAATTATAAATTACTCTAAAAATGTAAAGTATTGTTGTTGTATATCTTTCAAGGGAATTTAACCTATATGTTTCTGTGTCCTTTGAATCTTGCCCAATGCACATCAGCAATAGAGTGACTTGTCTTCTTGTCCTTTAGAAGAAAAGGAAATTAAGATAACACCCCAAAATGTGGAATTGGGTGGGGGAAAACCCAAGAACTAATTTTTAAAAGAATTTCATTTATCTTCTCTTTTAAAAAAAATACAATTTGTAGTCTTTTGCAAGTGGAGGTTAAATTCAGATACATTTGTTGTTCAGTCATTTTCAGTTCTCTCCAACTCTTCATGAACCCATTAGGAGTTTTCTGGGAGAGATACTGTTGTGTTTTGACATTACCTTCTCCAGCTCTTTTTACAGATGGCAAAACTGAGGCAAACAGGATTAAGTAGCTTGCCCACAGCTAGTAAGTGTCTGAGATCAGATTTGAATTCACAAAGAGGGGTCTTCCTGACTCCAAGCTTGCCACTATCCACTACTGCACCACCTAGCTGTTCCCAGTTCAGGTATGTAGTTTCTTTTAAATGCATGAAGAGATCACTGCTGGAAAGACATAAAAGGATGTCTTAAGTACCTTGACAAAGATAAACTCACAACCCCAGGTTGAAAGCACAGGTTAATCAAGGCACATAATTTTGCCTCAGGTTATAACAATGAGGGCCAAGATTAAAGTGTGACAAGGTAGAATTCATAAATGGGAGGTAAGGGTGAGACTGGGTAGAAAGCATGGGTGTGGAGGAAGAGCCACAGGGTGGAGTCAGTAATTGCAATGCTAGGACAATTTTACCAATCGAAAACTAAAGGGCCTCAAAGAGTGGAAGTGGGATGCTCACCTCGAAATTGAACTATAAATATAAAGAGTCTTTAGTCTGCCTGTTATGCTAATCTCTGGAAAACTTAGGTTTCAAATTGAGTAAGAAGGCAAGCAATAAATCATTTTATGTCTTAGTAATCATAGTTACCTTTGTAAAGAGCTATCCCCAACATAGAAGAGTAGTCTTACTAACTGGTATTTCATGCAAACTTTTCTGGTGACCAGTAGGTGCTTTTCACAATTCTAGCAATTTCCCCCTTACCTTTGGCCCTCACTATTAGATTATGTAATATGACCTAACCCCCAAAAACAATGTCTCTTATTGGATAAAGTAGGAGCAAAAGCCCTGGACTAGACCATACTCAATTACAAACTCCTTAGTGACAGAGATTATGCTTGAATTTCCTCCCCCTTTTGGGGATATGGTCTTCTCTCACATCTCCCTTCAAAACTGTTCATGTGCCACCTCTTACATAGAGTGTTTCATATCTCTCTTTGCATTCCCAGGGCTTAGCACAGTGTCTGGCACATAGTAGGTACTTAATGCATGTTTACTTATTGATTGATCTTTCTTTATTCAATCCAATTCAATATTTCCAATCCAGATGGGTTTTCCCCTCAGAAGCAAGGGAAGAAGGAAGAAAGGAAAGGAAAGGAAAGGAAAGGAAAGGAAAGGAAAGGAAAGGAAAGGAAAGGAAAGGAAAGGAAAGGAAAGGAAAGGAAAGGAAAGGAAAGGAAAGGAAAGGAAAGGAACGGAACGGAACGGAACGGAAAGGAAAGGAAAGGAAAGGAAAGGAAAGGAAAGGAAAGGAAAGGAAAGGAAAGGAAAGGAAAGGAAAGGAAAGGAAAGGAAAGGAAAGGAAAGGAAAGGAAAGGAAAGGAAAGGAAAGGAGGGAAGGAAGGAAGGAAGGAAGGAAGGAAGGAAGGAAGGAAGGAAGAAAGAAAGAAAGAAAGAAAGAAAGAAAGAAAGAAAGAAAGAAAGAAAGAAAGAAAGAAAGGAAGGAAGGAAGGAAGGAAGGAAGGAAGGAAGGAAGGAAGGAAGGAAGGAAGGAAGGAAGGAAGGAAGGAAGAAAGGAAGAAAGAAAGAAAGAAAGAAAGAAGGAAGGGAGGGAGGGAAGGAGAGAGAGAGGGAGTAAACAAGTTTTTATTAAGCATATCCTATATGCCAGGCACTGTGCTAGATGCTTTAAAATATACAACTTGTGTTCTCTTCTTCCATGCCCAATGCTAGACTTAGGGCTGACATTCAATCATCTTATTCCACTTCAGCTCAGAACTAAACTCAAGTAACCCAATGGTCTCAGACTCTCCAATATCAGGAATTACATCCCTGGATCACCTTCCTTGTCTATTCTGTTTATTATCATGAATTCCTGAAGAAACAACTTGAATTTCCTAATTTTTTCTTACCAAACTCCCACCATTCTGATGCCAATGTTGTCAGTTACTAGAGAAGTAGATTGACATAAACCTCTATGGAAAAAGGCAAAGATGTGCTAAAGAATACAAATCATCCTAAACTTTTGAATATTGTACCTGAAAGAAAAATCTGCCACCCTTTCCATTTGGATTTCTCCTTCCTCTTGGCTTGCACATGAGGGGTTTCAATGAAGGCTAACAACTGTATTTATAGATGCCCATCCCAGTAGTCCCAAAAAAGCTTCACAATTAAAACTGCTCCAGTGTCAGTCTAGAAACAGGACAGATGTATGTTAGAGTCTTTATCATCTTCATGTAACAGAGACAGAGACAGAAAGACAGAGAGAGAAGTTTTTGTTTTTGTTTTTGTATTTTTAGTGAGGCAATTGGGGTCAAGTGACTTGCCCAGGATCACACAGCTAGTAAGTTTTAAGAGTCTGAAGCCGGATTTGAACTCAGGTACTCCTGACTCCAGGGCCAGGGCTCTATCCACTGCGCCACCTACTGTCCAAGAAGTGTTATTTTTTTAAATTATATATTTAAAGAAAATTAGAGGCTAACACATATTGAGGGAAATTTATTAGTTCCTTGAAAAGTTCATCCATCACTCCAAAAAATATATTTTAAACTGCTTCTGATCATATATCAAGTTGATCCCATGTACCTGAAACCAGCAAAAGGCTGGCCAATATATTACTAGCTGGGAAAATAATTGCCATCTCATTTTAGGGTTTCAATTCTATCTTTCTAAACAAAGTGATGTCGACAATTAGT
This sequence comes from Dromiciops gliroides, assembly GCF_019393635.1. Lineage (NCBI taxonomy): Eukaryota > Metazoa > Chordata > Mammalia > Microbiotheria > Microbiotheriidae > Dromiciops > Dromiciops gliroides. The sequence continues at coordinate 430,744,004 of NC_057863.1, forward strand.
GAAAATATATCTAATCATCATTTGTATTTTAAATTATTCTATGAAATTATTTTTAGCATTTATTTACATTCTTTTATCAAACTGTGCATTTGCAAATATGTATACCTTTGCCTAGCATATCTAGAGGAAGTATGGTCAAGAGAGAAAGAGCTCTGGATGCTTAGTCAAAATTCCTGCTTCTAATACTTCCTGTACAACCTTGAACAAGTAAGTTAATAACTGATATATATACATATATATATACATATATATACACACATATATATGCATGTGTATATCTATATATACATAGGGATGCATCACTTTAAAGTTTGCAAAAGCACTTTACATACATGATCTCATTTGAGCCTTAGCCTCTGAGGCTAGTATTATTTCCCCTTTTATGCAGATGAGGACACTTAACTTTTCAATGTTAATAGAGCTATAAAACATAAAAGGCATCATGTGAATCCAGATATACCTGGTGTCAAGTCCAGAACACTAACCACTATTCAATGTCATATCTCCGACAGAATTATAAGAATATGGGTGGGAAAATAATGGGATTTGGCAGATACTCAAAGGCCCACCTGGAGATTAATCTAAACTGATTGAATTAAGTGAGAGCGATTGACTGCTGATTAGCCTACTTCAAGTTAACTAGATTGTAAGCACTCATGGCTAGCCCTTAAGAAGGTACTGTTCTCAGAAGCTAGACTTTGAACTTAAGTCAAGACCACCTTCAAGTCTAGCTAACCAATGGATTTGGATGATGCCTACTGCTTGAAGAAGTGTGTAAGGACTGCCTATGCTCCGGACCTATAAAAAACTTCCACACTCAGTTTGAGGGAGTCCATGATTGAAGCAGGCTCATGGTGGAGAACTTGAGGAAGAACCCAACCAGGCTGGAACTCTAGTCTAGATAGGCCTTTTCTTAACTTTCTGAACTCCACATGAGTACCTGGTATGCTTTAATAAATGCTTAATGTCCAAAGACTGGTGCTGAAGCTTCTAATTTAAGGCAACCACATGTTTAGATTTTAAACATCACATATGGCAGCATATTTGGCACTATAACAGCTCAATACCCCCACAGACACCCCAGTAAAGCTCTGAAAATGTACAATATGGAAAAATTATAAAGAAAACCCAAGAGAAGCATCTGTAATCTCTTCCCTACTGACTAAGACTGCAGCAAAAGATTGAAAAGATCTTGCAGAAGCTCTGAGTGAATATAAATCTAGTAAGCCTAAGACAAATCTATGGGACCTATAACAGGAGACAGTATTAGAGCAAGGCCCAGGCAGCTTGGGGTCCAAACACCAGAATCCTTTCAGAAGGCTACTAGGCCAGACTGGAGCCCAAGCAGTCCACAGAGTCATCACAGAGGGCAAAGCAAGAAAAACTACTTGGACAGCAGTGGGCCAAGTGTGAACCTGCAATGATAAAGGAGATAATCAGCATTGTCATCCACAGTGTCTAAGTGGAAACTCTCAGGCCTACAGCAAAGAACAGAGCCAACTCTGGGTTCCAAACTATGTAAGGAGATAGAGAAGAATGGCAGCTAAGTTAAACCACTGAGAGACTGAGCCCAAGCCACCAGGAAGTCCTACAGAAGGCAGAGCTTAGTCTTAACTACCATATCCAGGATAATGTAAGGGGCTAAAATTCTAGCTAAACTATCTAAAATCTAATGAGCGGTCACCAATAAATTATAAGCTTTAGCAAGAGTATTTAAATGTGTAAGTATTTATTAAAGAGCATTAGGATCAGAGAGAAAGGCAAAAATCTAACTATTTCTTAAGAGACCCTATCATCTGACCCACCATGGCAAGGTCAGGAACCAAAAAGAGACAGAATCCCTTCACCCGCATCCACTTCCTACTTCGTGTCCTCCTCCCAGAAATGGGAGGCTCCTCAAGTTGATTGGCTGGTAGCCTTGATAGACAGTACCCACGAGCAAATGTTACTTTCTGACACTAAGGACCTTGACCACATGGCTTGCCCTCAGAGGCCTTCTCCTCATGGCAGAGCTTTGCTACAGTAAGTCTCCAGCAGGTGGTGTCATTCCAATAGTTATAATAAATAGCATCTGTCCACACCCTCTAAGAGTGCAGGGGGGCACCAGAGTTTAACCCAAGCACAAAGAACATATAGATATATAAATAATAAGAATAGCTCATTTACATTGCATGTAATGCATACCAGGCACTCTGCTAAGTGCTTTTGCAAATATTACTTCATTTGATCCTCACAACAACCCTGGGATATAGATGCTATTATTATCCCTATTTCATAGGTGAAGAAAATGAGGCAGAGGTTAAGTGACTTGCCCAAGGTGATACAGCTAGTAAACTTCTGAGGCCAGATTTTTAATTCAGGTCTTTCTGACTCCAGGCCCAACTATCTACTGTACCACCAAGCTGCCCAACCAGTGGAAATGCTAAATACAACAAAGAAAAACTATGGATTTGATGGTTTGTTAACCCTTTTTAAGTTTTCTATTGAAAACCTAAGTTCTGAGCTCTAAGACCGAAGCTCTAAAAGGGGCTAATAGATAACCTATCAACTGTAGCTAAAAGGGGCTAGCAGATTACCTAAGACTTGGGTTCTTATCAATAGTACCTAAAAGGATTAAATAGAGAAACTAAGATCTAAGATTTTTTCAACAGTAACCAAGAGGGTTCAAGTCCCTGTCAACAAACAACATCAACAGAAGCTTAGGGAAGGTAACCAGGGACCATTAACCAGTAATAGCCATTAATATTCTCCTAGATGACAGGACATGTAGAAACCAGATCTTAAGTAAAGAGATATAAAAAAACACAGAGACCTTCTGGGTCTGACAAGTTTAAGCATGTCTTTAGGAACATGCACATAAAGGGACAAATGTGTCCTTAAGTTCACCTTATGATGTGTAAACCCCAAAAACACACCTCTAAGGAAAAAGGTACCCACCCTGGGGGTTGTTTTAGGACCCCAGGAAGTCCAAATTAGGATAAGACATCCTATGAACCTCCCACAAGGAGATTAAGATAATAAGGAGATAACCTACTTTTCTCACTATAAATATAACCATTTTCCTCTCCCTATTCGAGACACCTTTGGGTCCTCTCCCTGTGGTCATCACAATATTTTAATAAAATTTGGGAAACTGAGTGACTGAGTCTTGTAATCTTTGGGATGCCTCACGATCAGTTTGATCAATTATATCCACCCCTACTACAGACTGAAAAGAACCCAAGAGATAAAGCCAGAGAGAGGGAGACAGACAATGTCAGAAAGAGAGACAGACAGACAGACAGACAGAATGAAAGAGATAGTGACAGAGAAACAGGAACAGAGAGGCAAAAACAGTAAAAGAAGGAGAAACCGAGAGCACATTTATTAAATACTTACTACATGTCATGAATTATGCTAAGTACCAGGGAAACAAATAAAAGCAAATAAGATAATCAATATCATTAAAGAACTTACATTCAAATGGGGGAAGACCAGCCATAAAAGGGAGCAGGAGAGGGTAGAGGATGTGGGAGGTGAGCAGAATCATGGTTTGGAGATGAATAAGAAGTAGCTTTTAAGTCTGACTCTGAGAAAGACAAAAAGAAAGCTTACCTTTCAGAACCTAATTTCCTGGGGAAAGAGTCCAAGTTTCCAGGGGAGTGAGATAAGGATGATGACTGAAAACAGTAAATGCAAAATGTAATGTTAAAGGAAACAATAGCTAAAAAGCTTAGAACAGATGTTAAAAAAAAAAAACTCTACCCAAGAATTGAGAATGGGACAAATAATCAGCCACAATTACATAAGACAATAAAAATATTAAAACCAAATTTTAAAATTGAGGGAAAACAAAGAAAATATAATATACATGATAACAAAATTAATCAACCTGGAAAATAGGTCAAGGAGGGATAATCCAAGAATCACAGGACTAGGGGGCAGCTAGATGGTGCAGTGGATAAAGCACTGGCCTTAGATTCAGGAGGACCTGAGTTCAAATCCAGACTCAGACACTTGACACTTACTAGCTGTGTGACCCTAGGCAAGTCACTTAACCCCCATTGCCCCACAAAAAAAAGAGAGAATCATAGGACTATCTGAAGATCAAAACCAAAATTAAGTACCTTGAACCATAATTTCAAGAAGTCATAAGTGAAAATAGTTCATGTCTATTAGAACAACAGGTGAATGTGAAAATATCAAGATTCCACTAGTCACATCCTAAAAGAAACACCAAAAGGAAAATCAGGATTCAATTCAGCATTTGCAAAAAGCAATCCTTTGATAAATTTCAATCTCTAAATGTTTTGATTAACTAAAGAAGGAAGAAATAGAAAATTAAATGGAAAATGTAGTTTAAAAACTCAGTGAATTAACAAATAAAAAACTCCAACTAAACACCAAAATAGAAATTCTGAAAATCAAAAAAGTTAAAACAAAAGTGAAATTATTAATAATAGTAAGCATTGAATTAATAAATAGAAATATGATCTTTAAAAACAAAACATATATAGCTAAAATAATAAAAGAGAAAAAACAAACTTTCAGTATCCAAATGCAAAAAAAATTTCATAACAATTGAAAATGAAATAAAGGAAACCATCAGAAACTCTTTGCTAACTATATACCAACAAAGCGAATAAGAGGTAAAATGTATAGACATTCATAAAAGTATAAAATATTAAGATTAATAGAAGATCAAACAGGTTTATTTAATTAACATAATATACGAAAAATAAATTGAACACATTATAAATGAAATCTCAAAGGAAAGGAAAAAGACTAGATGGGATTTACAAATAAATTCTATCAAATTCAAAGACCAGTGAATTTAAATACTGGATAGGCTGTTCACAAAAATAAGAAAAGAATTATCATTCTAAACTCTTTCTATGAAACAAATATGTTCTTGATACTGAAGTCTGGGGGAGACAAAATGGAGAAAGTTATAGATAAATACCCCTGATGATCATTAACATAAGCATATTAATAAAATATTAGCAAATAGTCTATAATAACATAAAAGTTTATAGAATTTGATTAGGATGGATTTATATCAGTTATGCATGATTGGCTCAATATAAGTAAAACTATAGGATTCTATTAATTGTATTACTTTAAAATTAATAAAATTAACATAATATAGATTAAAATCATTTAATTATGTGAATAGATGGTAAATAACCTTTTGGCCAGATGTGGTGGCTCATACCTGTATTTCCTGGGAAGGTTGAAGCTGGTGAATTGCTTGAGTTTATGAGTTCCAAGTTAAAATAGGACTAAATCTAATTGAGTATCCATAATAAGTCTGGCATTAATATGGTGAGCACCCAGGAGCAGTGAACCAGACCACCAGGCTACCTAATAGAGGCGAAATGGTTAGGTCAGAAACACAGCAGGTCAAAATTCTTGTCCCAATCAGTAGAGGGATTAGCTCTATGGAGTGGCCCCTAAATTTTCAGGGTAGTCAAGATAGTAAGACCCAGCTTTAATATATTATTAATATTATTATTATCATTGTTATTGTTGTTGTTAAAAGTAGGAAGAGGTTAACAAGAAACATCCATTTCTGTTAAACACACTAAAGAGTATAAGGATGGACCTTTCCTTAATATAGTAAATAGAATCTAAGACCTAAAGACAACATTATATTCAATAAGAAAAGGGTAGTACCTTTTTCAATGAGATCAAAGGTAAAACAAGCATTTCCATTATTACCTAGCAATACCATTTTACATATTTGCCAATCTATATGTAATAAACATAAGACAAAAAGAAACAAATGACATCTTTTGTTTGGTCATATATTGGTCTATCTAGATAATCCAAAAGTTTTAACTAAGGACTAATTGGAAAAAGTTAATAGCTTTGACAAAGTTACACAGAGGGAAAATAAATCCTCATAATCATTAGCATTACTGTATGTTAATAAAATCCAGCATGAAGAGATGTAAAGAGAAATATCATTCAAATTAAGTACACAATGTATAACATATTTAGGATTATATTTACCAAGACACAGTTGGCAATTGTTACAAAGATCATTGCTACAAAACACTATTATTGAAATTAAGAAAAGCATAAATTGGAAAAATATTAAATGATTAAGGTTTGATAGTGCTAAGATACCAATCAAACTACCAAAGAACTACTTTATAGAGATAGAAAAATTAATTTAAAAATCCATACAGAGAAACAAAATATTTAGAATGTTGAAAGAAATAATGCAAAAGATGGGAAGGAAGGGGACTACCAATAACAAATCTCAAACTATACTACGAAATAGTAATTGATACTGTTGAGAGAGAGAGAGGTTGATGACTAGACCAGATTTATTTTTTGTTTTGTTTTGTTTTGTATTTTGGTGAGGTAATTGGGGTTAAGTGACTTGCCCAGGGTCACACAGCTAGTGTCAAGTGTCTGAGGCCAGATTTGAACTCAGGTCCTCCTGAATCCAGGGCCAGTGTTTTATCCACTTCACCACCTAGCTGCCTGACTAGAACAGATTTATAAGAATAAGTAACATTCCCAAAAGATAAATTGTCAAAGATTAAGAAGAGGTGAGAAATCCAAGCTTTCAGTAATATTTCATGTTGCCATATGGAATAGAAATTCTACATATTATTAATAAAGAAATGTAAATTGAAGAAATTAAAGTAACTTTGGGGTTCCACCTCACACCTGTCAAATTGGCAAAAATGACAAACAAAGAAAATTATAACTGTTTTAGGGGCTGAAGGGAAACATTTATATACTGTTAGTAGAGATGTGATTTAATTGGTCCATCAATTCTGGAAAACAATTTGGAACTATGCCCAAAAAGTCAATAAGTTAGACATTCCCTTTGACTCAGCAATACAACCATTAGGTCTACATCTCAAAGAGATCAAAGAAATAAGAAAAGGATTCACACATATAAAAATATTTATAGCAGCTCTTTTTTTTAATAGAAAAGAATGGAAGCTAAGGAGGTCTTCAACTGGAAAATGGATGAACAAATTATTGAATATCAAATTAAGAGGGATATTTTTGCACCATAAGAAATGAAAATAGGTACAATTTCAGAAAAAATTGCTATAAAAATGAAATCACTAACCCAGTCGCTCTCTCTATCCATGAGTATGTTTAAGATACTGGCAGGGGAGAATTTTAAATATGTCAACTCTCACTTGTCATTTGAGCAGCCCACCTTATTTTCTGATCCTACTCTCAACTCATAAAAAATAAATGAGTACTAGCTGTGTGACCCTGGGCAAGTCGCTTAATCCCAATTGCCTCACTAAAAAAAAAAATTAATTAATTAATTAAAAAATAAATAAATGAATGAGAATATTCATCATGATTGTGATATAATTTCATATAATTTCCAGGATTACTTCCAGTTTAAAATCCTCAAGATTTATCCTTTTTTACATCATAATTATGCTTTGTATTTCATATTTGTATGAGCTCCTCACTAAATATTCATGGAACAAAGGTATTTCAACCATGTTGATATAGTCCCAAGAATTGTTTGAATCAATTCTCATGGCAAATCTCAGGGCAAGATTTTGGCAACAACCTTTCTATCATCAAAAATAACAACAAATAAACAAAACAAACAAAAAAAAAAAAACAAGACTCCAATCTAGACCCTCCTTCCTAGTTCCAATAAGGTTGTTGAGGATCTTGTTCAGATTAAACTTAAGGGAGCTCTACTTTGTTTTTTCTTCTTTCAGGGCAATGAAGGTTAAGTGGCTTGCCAGAGTCACACAGCTAGTAAGTGCCAAGTATCTGAGGCCAGATTTGAACTCAGGTCCTCCTGAATACAGGACCAGTGCTTTACTGTTCCACCTAGATGCCCACAAGCTCTCCTTTCTAATGCAGGTAGGAGACCTAATAACCAAATTGGTCTTCCAAAAGGAACTGCGAGGTAATCTGCTTTCACTTTATTACCAGCTCTGTCCACACCACTATAATAGAACTCACAAATATACCAAACAAACCTAACTAAGTCCTTACCATTATTTAAATATTTCCAGAAGCTATGGGGGAATCTTGTTTTTCTTTTTTTAAAAATAAAAGTATTTTATTATTTTCCAGTTTCATGAAAGTATAGTTTTCAACATTTGTTTTCATAGGATTTTGAGTTCTAAATTTTTGACCCACCTTCCCTTCCCTCCCTCTTCTCCAAGACAGAAAGCAATCTGATATAGTTTATATATGTAATATATGTAATATGCTGTATGTATCAAGTTTAAATTTGTTCTATATGAGTTATATTTTGAAGAACTTACACTGTTTAATTTGATCACTGACAATGTTATACTAAACATTAGTGGAAATTCAGCAGTTCAACAGCTAAAGAAGTAAAAGTATCTGGAGGCAACCAAAATCCAGAATCCGGACCAGAATCCAGTTCCCCTGATGGCATCTTAACACTCAACGAAGACAAGATTTCAAGGACTCTAAATGAACATTTTTTTTCCTTCTGTTACTATATATATATATATATATATATATATATATATATAAAATCTGTAATATGTATTTCCCTTTCCTATATTGTTATTAGTATATTGTTTGTTAGCATAGGTTATGATATTCTGCTATTTTTTATTTATTGTTTCTTGTTTCATCAAGAAAACACCCTGTGTTTCTTGATGAAACAAAGGGGGCAATGTAAAGAATTAATTGTGATTTGAGGTTTTTATGACCCCATTTTTTGACTAAAATTTTTAAAACCCTGGCATGTACACTGACCTGGGGCTCAAGCACCACACCTCTACAACTGTGCGGTGCTCCACCCACTGGTTGTAACCATCACCATGACACTGGAAGCTCATGTCATCACCACTCGTCAACACCTACATGGGCCTGGCAAAATTATAATGACTAGAAGCCCAGTGAGGGTAGTCATGTGACTGTCAGTCAGGGCTGCCAGCCAATTAGCTTGGGGTTCTGTGTGGACAGCCTGGGGTCTGCTTGGGAAGGAGAAGGGAGGAGTTTTGCCATTCTGGCATGGAGTTAGAAAAAGGTAGGATGCAGCTGTCTGTTCTGCTGAGCCCTGGGTGGTGGTGTGATTCAGGTTGTATTGTTTCACTTCCCCCATTCTTTTATTTTTTCCTTTCCCCTAATTCTATTGATCTTGCTTGTGTTTTTAAGTTCATTCTTGTTAATAAACCCTGTTCTGTTTTTGAGGGAGTCTGTTGGTCTCCTTCCTTGCCCCAATATTGTGGCGAGTCACCTAACTAACACTCCCCAATTGGAATTTGGCCCTATAGTACAATTACATTAAACATATTTATAGTCATATTGTGAAAGAAGAATCAGAGCACCATGGAAAAACTTCAAAAAAGAAGGGGAAAAAATGGCCCCAAAGTAGAAACAGTATGGTTCAATCTGCACTCATAATCCACAGTTCTTTTTTCTGGATGTTGAGAACATTTTCTATCATGAGTTCTTTGAAACTGTTTTGGGTCATTGCACTGCTGAGAAGAGTCAAGTCTATCACCATTGTTCATCACACAATGTTGCTGTTGCTGTGTACAATGTTCTCCTGATTCAGCTCTTCTCAGTCAGCATCAGTTCATGTAAGTCCTTCCAGTTTTCTCTGAACTCCTCCTGCTCATCATTTAGCACAATAGTATTCCATTACACTTAGATACCACAACTTGTTTAGCCATTCACCAATTGATGCGCATTCCCTCAACTTCCAATTCTTTGCCACCACAAAGAGAGCTGCTATAGATATTTGTGTACATATGGGTCCTTTTCCCTCCTCTGTGATCTCTTTGGGATACAGACCTAGCAGTGGTACCACTGGGTCAAAGAGTATGAACAGTCCCAGGGCTGCTAGGTGGCACAGTGGATAGAGCACCAGCCCTGAAGTCAGGAGTACCTGAGTTCAGGTCTAGCCTCAGACACTTAACATTTACTAGCTGTGTGACCTTGGGCAGGTCACTTGACCCCAATTGCCTCACTAATAAAAAAAAATTAAAAAAAAAAAAGAGTATGAACAGTCCCATAGCCCTTTAGGCATAGTGAGGATCCTGTTTTTCAAAGAAAATATAAACACTTTTTTTTCCATTTCAGTCCCACTTGAATTTATCTTTCTCCTCCAACCTCCTTTTCCTCCCAACTTTGCCTTCCTCCCATCTCACCTTATAGACACCCCATCTTACCCTCCCTCTCTCCTTTGTAATTTTTTAACCACAATCGGGGAGAAAAAATAGTTGATCTTTGGGGCAGGAAGGCAACCACCATTGTCAATAGCCCTAACAATGTCATGAGTTTTTCTTCCAGTCCACAGCTGGCTATAGAGAGTAAGTCAAAGCAGGGTTCATCAAAGCTTCTGGAGTGGTACGAGGCTGTCCCAACTTACTACAATTTCAGAGCTATATGTATCAGAAGAGAGATCAAGAAAACTAAAAGAGGCTTCATCACAGAGGAATAGCATTTCTCTTGGGGAGTCTGGTTTATAGAGATGGTTTTGTATGTATAGTTGTGCTCATGTTCTCCTGCATTGTGTATGGCTGGAGAAGTCTTATGGACTGGGCTTTCCTGGTAGTTATCTGAAGTCTTTATTGGGATGAAGACTCTGAATCACTAAGTTAATAAGAATGGCGTCCTTGATAACAACTTCCTAACCTTTCTCTATTTTCTTATACATAGATGGTTGTACCAGATATTATGGCACCTTTGTAGTCAGATGTCACAGGACTTTTATGCTCTGGAGCTTGAAATGTTCCAGAAAATCTTGGGAAGATTATGAATAGTGGATTGGAGGCTCCATGTACATTTTAATGTTTGAGCAAACATATCATTCTTCCCTTTAGTCTCAAAGTCTTTCTTCCTAATGACATGATATATTATAAAATAAAGGGAAGAAATTAGCTTTTGAAATATTTCTATTTTGAAAATCCTAACATGAAAAAGATAATTTGTGACAAGTTAGATAAGAAGAATAGTAATTTCTCAGAATTCAAAGCCAAAAGAAAAGAAAATGTGCTCAGGACAGCAAAGCAGCCGCGACACCATCTGCAACCTAACAACATGGCAGACCCAACAGCAACTCCAAAGCAAGCAAAGAACCACCTTTGTCATTTGCCAAGAGAGCAGCTGCAGTCTAAAGAAGAATACCTTCCATATGTTGGCATCTCTACTTAAAGAGTAAAAGTGTTGAATATAATAGCCGATGCACCTGCAGTGCCCTTGACATTATCAAAACAAATGTTATTAAAGCACATAGACAACATATGCATATGTTCATGTATGCAGATATGCATGTGTACACATGTGCATACACATACATACACATACTCACACATACAATAGAAGTAGATGGGAAAATGAGCTAGATATTCTCAAATCAAGCTGTGTATTTCACAGAAAACAAACCCAAAAAAAGTAGGTGGGGGGGACTCTAGTTATATTGGCTGTCTATTACAGAGTGACATTTTTCTCACCTTGAAATAAGCTAATGGAATCATTGGCAGCCCAGCTTCTCCCTAAGAATAAAAGTGAGACATTAATTTAGATCACTGTGCCCACCAGAAGTGAAGGTGCTGCAGGGATTTTCAATTACATGCATGCAGATCTGGGACTGTGTTTGGGTGTCACTTGGCTGCCAGTATCCAAGTGTGAGCTGTGTAACACTCTTCTGCCATAGAGCTCATGTGAGAAAACTATTCTGTTGTTTAAGAAATGGCACACATCTTGGAGACCTTCCCAGTTATACAAAAGGGCATAATTTCCACATTATCACTAGGCATACCCTCTGTGGCGATAATTCTATGATCACTTCATGTGCAAATTATATATACAGTTTGACTAATGAATGGCTCATGGGCTCCTTTTTTTGGTGGTAGTGGTGGTCGGGCAGATGAAATCAAATTTATTTGGCAATGTCTACAATATGACCCCTAGAGTGTACATATTAATCAAATTAGGTTGTTTGTGGGATTCAATGGTACAGAGAGTAGATGCACTATGGTTATTTAGAATAACATGTTAGGCCTGGGGTTTACAGGAAATTTACAGAGTGAGGATTTTATCTTACATAAGCTAATGAATGATTTAAATTAGTATTTTAGTTTTAAATAACAGATACCTTATGTTTTGAACTTATAAGTTCTTATCAATTGTGTTGTACATATCTTAGAACTTCTACAAATCCTGAGAATTAAAGAATATATTTTATTTTCATTATTTGTTTAAGAAATGTGATTTCCCAAGAGTAAAAAAAAAATGAGCTTTTTAAAAAGTATTCAAGTTGATTGTTTATTATCATAAGGTTTTTGAGGAGGAAGTGTTTTGTTTGATTTATTGTATTCAACGATTTAACAAACTTAATCTAGGGGGCAGCTAGGTGGCACAGTGGATAGAGCACCAGCCCTGGAGTCAGGAGTACCTGAGTTAAAATCCAGCCTCAGACACTTGACACTTACTAGCTGTGTGACCCTGGACAAGTCACTTAACCCCAATTGCTTCACTAAAACAAACAAAAAAAAAAACTCAATCTAGTCAAACTATTACTGCCTTAAGGTAGATATAAATGAAGAAAATGAAATTGAAATAATAATGTATAATTCAGAGCTTTAAAATTTCCTTTACCTGAAAATATTTAGCTGTCTTGGGCTTTAACTCATTAATTTCCATTTTAAGTCTTGATACGACAGTCTTCATAAAGAACTCATTTTGTCTTCTCTTGAAAAAGGGGAAAAGAGTAAACTAATTTTTTGTTATAGTTTATGTTTATCATTACTAAGTATAGATTACTTATGTGACCTTTTCCCCTCTCCAGCTTGGTTGTGTTTTATTGCCAGATTTCTAAAAGGAATGACCTACATTCACATCAAGGCCCTAGGCCTAAGGTTCCCTGAAATAACAGATTCTCCTCATGCAAATGATGCATAAAGTCTCTGCCTTTGGTTCTAGAGATTTTTCCTTTTGCTATTGTGTAAATTCCACTGGTTAATGAACCAGTTTACTGCCTTAACCCATGTCCCTGAGCCAGTTTGGTCCTATGCATTCAGATATTTTCCTTCTTTCTTTCTTTCTTTCTTTCTTTCTTTCTTTCTTTCTTTCTTTCTTTCTTTCTTTCTTTCTTTCTTTCTTTCTTTCTTTCTTTCTTTCTTTCTTTCTTCCTTCCTTCCTTCCTTTCTTTCTTTCTTTCTTTCTTTCTTTCTTTCTTTCTTTCTTTCTTTCTTTCTTTCTTTCTTTTTCTTTCTTTTTTTTAGTGAGGCAATTGGGGTTAAGTGATTTGCCCAGAGTCATTCAATTCTCTACCCCAAACCTTATTTAAACTCCCTTATTCCACTGCTTCCACTATCAGTAGATAGCCTGATCTAGCATCCTCCTCTTTCTTTCTCTTCCCTGTCTCTAAAGACAGGAGACTATGTCAGAATGTTTTCCAAGGCTTACCTACAAGGGAAATGAGAATATGCAAATTCAAAAATAATGCATGAGATAATTTTGCTGTTGTAATTGGGATCTGTGATTTTATCTCTGCTAGTACAGAATGGTAATTTGTCTGTAAACTTTACTTGAACCTAATTCATTCTGACTCTGAGCCTGGACCACCATTCATTATGGCAGACTGCTTCTCTGATAATTAAACATGCAAAGAAAAGGAAGCCACTTTAGTAACAGACTATGTGGCACTTGCATCCTATGATATTCTGTCTAGCTACAATTTCACAGACCTAACCTTAACTATCCTCTGTCTGCCTAGGTCAAAAGGTATTGATCTCACTTGTGAACGGCATGGAAGAATGCTATCTTTTGCACCAGCATACTTCCAGGCTGCTTTGGGAATTTTTTACTTGGATTCTCTGGATCAAACTCATTGATCTATTATACAATTGCAGGCTTACTGTCATGCAAAAAGAAAACTCTCCCCTCTATGATCAAATGGTGTGGGGTTGGTGGCTTGCCCATCTCTACATAATCTCTGAGACAAGTAACTTTGTCCTTTCTTCTTTGCTTCTCTAGGAACAAGGGGAAAAGAATGCAATACAAGACAAGTAAAAACAAGGTTACTGTACCTTAAATTTATAATTCAGTCACCCCTCCAGGTGGACACAAAGATACATCCATCATAATCTTCCTCTTCTTCCCCACTCACTTTTTCTTTTATCTTTATGATTTGCTTCTTTTCTCATAATTCTACCAAAAAAAAAAAAAAGGTCAGTCTTATCAGTCATTAGACAAGAAATCTGCTGGTCTTTCCTCAGTCCTTGTCCTCTCTCCAGCATTTGTCACTGTTTATAGTACTGTCTCCTCAAAAGCCAATCCTCCCATGATCTCTGTGACATTCCATCCCACTTTCTTTCTGGTCATTTATTGTTTGTCTCATTCAATAGTTGTTTCTAATCCTTCCCATTTTTTTTTTGCAGGGCTATGGGGGTTAAGTGACTTGCCCAGGGTCACACAGTTGGTAAGTGTCAAGTGTCTGAGTCTGGATTTGAACTCAGGTCCTCCTGAATCCAGGGCCGGTGCTCTATCCACTGTGCCACCTAGCTGCCCCCAATCCTTCCCATTTTTAACTTTGGAAAGTACGCAACAGTATTCCTCTGCTGTTGTTTACTTAAATTCTGTCCATCATCCATTCTATTTCCTCTGTTTGTTGTCAGCTGCCTAACTAGGAGAAGGAATGTTATAATTAAAAAGACAAATTAAAAAAAAAAACAGTATCAGTAAAAACAAGAAATTAACTTCAAAACACTGAAAGTTTTAGACATATCCTATTTGCTGACTTTTTTATTATTATTTATGATATTGTCAGAGGAAGTAAAAATTATACCTTTTAAGAAAAACCAATGGTTTTCAAATGAATGCCTATGAAATACTAACTTCTGTTTTCTGATAAATAAGAGATTTTAGGAAAAAATTAATTTTTTGTTTTTGTTTGTGAGGGTCAATGAGGGTTAAGTGATTTACCCAGGTTAAGTGTTAAGTGTCTGAGGCCAGATTTGAACTCAGGTCCTCCTGAATCCAAGGCTGGTGCTTTATCCACTGTACCATCTAGCTGCCCCCAAAATGAAATTTTTAGTACTGAAACACAGAAAATGAAGAGACAGTGATAAAGAATGATAACATTTAAATACCTAAAACATGATTAACCCCATTCTTCTATTCTAGTTTGTCAAGGGGAGAAAATGAGCAATACAAGGAAAAAATATTTCCATCTTCCGGGTACCTTCAAGTAATGCTGCAGGAGTTCTTAACCTTGTTCCTCTCAACATCCCCCCACTCCTGCCTTCCATTCCAGGATGAATTCCCTTAAAAATTGAATCTTTAATACCCTCAAAACTGAATCCATAGAAGAGGGGATATGCAAATATATGTGGTCAGGAAAGAGCAGAATGAGACAGTAGTAACGAAGCTGTAATTTAGAGTATGAAGAGGTAATTTAATTTAAATATATAATATATATAGTTAATTACATTTTAATATAATTTGTTTCCTTTGTAATGCTGTATATCAAAGTCTGCAAAAGCTTCACCAGCTTTCCAAAGTATCCCATGACCCCCCAAAAGTTAAGAACCACTCATTTTAGAAACAAGTGCTCCAATAACCTTGTTCCTAACTGAAAAGTCAGAGAGGGGAAAAAACACCATTAAGAACTAAATGCTTATTCTTTAGTGAAGCAAACATGAAAAATGCATCTGTGACTCTCTCAGGAAGCAAGTTATTTAACATATGAAGTCAGAGTAAATTTGATGGTATTAAGGTCATGTTTCCTAAATTAACTGTGAGAAAGAAAATCATATCATTTGACATAATTTAGGAGAGCATATAAGATTGAAATACTTTTAACATTACATATTAGAAAGGAAACATTGAGGCATACAGAAGCTAATAACTCTTTAGATATTGACAGAATATTTTCTAAATGTAAAGCAAATATTTGAACGTTAATATAAATACTTCTCCCCCCTACATTCTTTCTCTTCCTTTCATTCCCCATATATACAACATTATATACACATAATTTGTATAGGTATAGATAGATGTGTATGTAGATAAAATTGTTTCTACTTGGCCTGAAAATATCTTATTTCTTTCATATTCTGTCTCCATTTACTCCTAGGTAAAAGTTATACCCAAAGTGAGCATCAAGACAATAACAAGTAAAAATCATCCTCTGATTTATTGTTAAACAGGTTTCACCAACCTCCCAGGAATCCAGGCTTTCAAATCTCACATTTTATTCTTCCCTCTCATTCTCCCTCATCCATCATAGCTAATCACTTACCAAATCCTATGGATTCTACTTCCACCATATTTCCCAAGTCTGTACCCTCTTCTCCATGCACAGTTACATCATCCTAGGTCAGGTTTTCATCCTGTCTTAACTAGATTACTATAATAATCTCCTAACTGGTCCTCCTCACTGTTCTCTCCCTTCTCCAATTCATCCATCACAAAAGTGCCACAGTAATCTTTTTAATATATAGCTATTATCATATCTATTCCCTGTTCAGAAACTTTCCCTGCTCCCCACTACCTAAAAGATAAAAACGCAAACTTTTGTCTGTGGCTCAGAAGTCTAAATCTACATTCAAAAACTTATTTCACATGATACTCCTTCACACACTCCAAATTACACTCATGCTATTACTGTCTCATTCTGCTCTTTCCTGACCACATATATTTGCATATACCCCCTCCCATGGACTCAGTTTTGAGGGTATTGAAGATTCAGGTTTTAAGGGAAGCCTTACTGGAATGGGAGGGGGGATGTTGAAAGAAGCAACCATTAATCTAAGTGCTTGTTAACCTATTGTTAACTCACCGAAGATAAATAATTGAATTATATCCTTGAAATACAATGTTTTTAAATGGATAGTTAATGCAATGATTGATTGGTTCAAAGCCATTGTAAATCTAAATTACACCCTTGGATTCCTCTCTAAAAAGGGAGCACACAAGTCAAACATTGAACCAAATCAAAAATATTATTAAGAAACCCTACCCTGGCCCCCCAAATTTAACCTGCTCCTTACTCAGAACTTGGGCTTCTGGGACAACATTTGCATTAAAAAAACATACATACAAAAGAGAAGCTAGGGTAGAGTACAGAGAATGAATATAAAAGCATAGTTCTTACAAAACAATAATGTCCAGAGCCCTAAAATTTAGAATAATATGAGTTTAGTAAGAAAGCCAAGGACACCAGAAAGGGTGATTTTATTGTTTTGTTTGTTTTATTACTGTAGTCAGGAAAAGGATGTCACCAGAAAAAAGGGGATAAGACTTTAGCTTGGAGTAGATGGCGTGATGAAAATGGATGACAAAAAGATGATTAAAAATGCCGCACCTTTCTTTTATTTACCAAGGAAAACCATCTTTGGATTGGAAAGGACACAACAAGGAGTTTGAAATCTAAGATAAGTAGGGGAACAATAAGAAAGTTATCTTGGATATCTAGCTATCCTCAATGTGTATGTCACCAAATATAGACTAACTTTCTACTAAGATGCCAAGAAAATAGATGGATAGGACTGCCAAGTAACTGTCAATTATTTTTAAAAGAGCATAAAAGAGCAGAGGTACTGTAGGACTGCAAAAGGACAGATTTTGTTCTGATCAGGTGAAAGAATAAGTTTACAAATTATATGCAAGTGATCCTGCCTTCACTTCCTGGTCAAATTCTAGAACATTTTATTTAAAAGTTGTTTAATGAAAATCCAGAAAAGGAAACAAGGACCACAAATAACCAATATAGGCTTCTCAGGTCATGCCAGACTAATTTTGTTACTTTTTTGAGAAAAGAGTGATAGATCAGGACAATGCTGTAAAGTTTTCCCACTTTTTAACAAAGTATTTGACAAAATACCACATACTATTGGAAAACATGGAGAGATGTATACTAGAGGATAGTATAGTTAGGTGGATGTAAATTGTTTTTTTAATTTTTTTTTTATTCTTTGCAGGGCAATGGGAGTTAAGTGACTTGTCCAGGGTCACACAGCTAGTAAGTGTCAAGTGTCTGAAGCCGGATTTGAACTCAGGTCCTCCTGAATCCAGGGCTGGTGCTTTATCCACTGTGCCACCTAGCTGACCCCCAGTTAGGTAGATTTTTAATTGATTGAGTGACTGGATTCAAAACTCATATTTCAAAGGCAACTCAGAGGGAAGACTTTAGCAGAATGCTTGACCATGTCTTAACATTTTTATCAATGACTTGTATAAAGTGATAGATGGCATGCTTATCACAACTGAAGATGAAAGAAATGGGGAGGGGTACGTATCACAATGGATAACAGAGTAAGAGATACAGAAAGATCTTATAAGGCCAGAATATTGAATCAAATATAATAAGATAAAAATTTGTGAGGAATAAAAATCAACTTCATAAGTCCAAGATGGATAAAATGTGGTTAGATAGCCATCTGAAGAAGATCAGTTTTAGAGGGCAGCTAAGTGGCACAGTGGATAAAGCTCTGGCCCTGGATTCAGGAGGACCTGAGTTCAAATCCGGCTTCAGACACTTGACACTTACTAGCTGTGTGACCCTGGACAAGTCACTTAACTCCCATTGCCTGCCCCCCCAAAAAAAATCACTTTTAGTGGACTGCACACTCATCATAAGCAATTGGATCATAGTTATATAGCTGGAAAGGACCTCCAAAGTCATCTACTTCAGCCCCATAATTTTACAGATAAAAAACTGAAGCCAAGAGATGGTAAGTGACTAACCTGGGGTTACAAAGGGAATACATATCAAAGTTAGCATTTGAACCCAGGTTCTCTGACTCCAGGGCCAGTGCTCCTACCACACTATGGCACTGCCTCCACAGTGTGATATGGTTATATGGTTACTGCCATCCTAAACTAAACTAAAAAGAGGCATAGTATAAAGAACTGGGATTATGATACTCTCACTGTTTCCATCTCTGGTCATACAACATATAGAGTATCATATTTAGTCCTGGGAACCACAGTTTAGAAAGGGCATTGATGACCTAGAGAGAGTTCAGAAAAGGGCAATCAGACTGATGAAAGAGCCAGCAATCATGCCAAAAAAGGGGCCACTCAAGGAACTCAGAGTGTTTAACTTGGAGAAAAGAAGACTTTGGGGAAATGCAATAGTGTCATTAAGTACTGAAAAGATTATGATATAGATGAGAAATTAGAACAAATAATTTTGAAATGTTTAAGAACTTTGATCAACTAAATAATCAACCAGAATTCCAGAAGACTGATAATAAAGAACACTACTCACCTCCTGACAGATAATAGAATTACATACAGAATATAGAAATTCAGTTTGGGATATGACCAATAGGAGAAGATATTTTACTTGACTGTGCTATATAATACAGGGGTTCTATATCCTTTTCTTTTTTAATCAATTTCTTTCTCTCTGTTCAGTGGATAGGAGGTATTGGGAGGGAGGAAATAAACATTTGATAATTGAAAAAAATAATTTTTAAAAAGAGGAGTGATTAGGCTTCTGCTTGGTTACAAGGGCCAGATCAAGAGCAATATGTGCAAGATTCAGAGGCAATCTTGCACTTGGATAGATCAAGAAACAAAAGGACTGAAAAAAGATTTGGTAATTAAGAGATTATTGAGAATGAGTGAGTCTAAGAATAAATTGTAGGAAAAATCAATAATGTCATTAAAGAAAATGACAACAAGAGACAATATACTAAAATTTGTGGGATGCATACAAAGCATTAATTAGGGGGAGATTTATATTTCTAGATGTGTACATCAATAAAAGAGAGAAAGAACAGATCAATGAATTGGGCATCCAACTAAAAAAAACTACAAAATAACAAATAAAAATCCCCAATTCAATACCAAAATGTAAATCTTGAAAATCAAAGGAGATATTGGTGAAATTTAACATTTTTAAATAAACTATTAAGTAAAACTAGGAGTTGGTTTTATGAAAACAACAATAAAATAGATAAATCATTTGTTAAATTTGATTTGAAAAGAAGAAAACCAAAATTACCAGGATCAAAAATGAAAAGGGAGAATGTGCCAACAATGAAGATTAAATTAAAGCAATTATTAGGTGCTATTTTGTCCAACTAGATGCCAATAAAACTGACAAAGTGAATATTTGTAAAAATATAAATTGTCCAAATTAACAGAAGAGGAAATAGAATGTTTAAATAACCCTGTCTTAGAAAAAAGAAATTGAACAAGCCATCAATAAGCTCTGTAAGAAAAAACATCCCCAGGACCAGATGGATTCACAATCAAATTCTTTCAAATATTTGAAGAACAATTAATTCCAATACTATATAAATTATTTTTTAAATAGGAAAAAAAGTGTCCTACCAAATTTCTTTTACAACACAAATATAATGCTGATACCTAAGCCAGGAAAAGCAAAAACAGAAAAAGAAAACTATAGACTAATTTCCTTAATGGACATCGATGCAAAAAATTGTAAATAAAATAATAGCAAAAAGATTATAGCACTAAATTGCAAAGATCATCCACTATGACCAAGTAAAATCTATACCAGAAGTGCATGGTGTTCAATACTAGGAAACTATAGGTATAATACACCATATCAATAACCATAAAATGACAAAAATCACATCATTATCTCCATAAATGCAGAAAAAGCTTTTTGACAAAATATAATACCCATTTCTATAAAAACAACAACACTAGAAAGCATAGGAATAAAAGGAAACTTTCTTCAAATGACAAGTAATTTCTATCTAAAACCAAGAACAAGCATTATCTGTAGTGGAAATAAATGAGAAGTCTCCCCAATGAGCTTAAGGGTATTTAATATTGTATTAGAAATGCTAGTTTTCAGATGAAGAAATCAAAGCTATCTATTGCCATATAAAAAGTGCTCTAAATCATTATTGATTAGAGAAATGCAAATTAAAACAACTCTGAGGTACCACCTCAAACCTATCAGATTGACTAATATGACAAAAAAGGAAAATAATAAATATTAGAGAATCTATGGAAAAATTGGAACACTAATGCATTATTGTTGAAGCTATAAACTGATCCGACCATTCTGGAGAACAATTTCGAACTATGTCCAAAGGACTATAAAGCTGCACATACCCTTTGACCCAGCAATACCATTATTAGGTCTTTTTCCCAAAGAGATCATAAAACAGGGAAAAGGACCCATATGTAATATATATATATATATATATATATATATATATATATATATATATATATATATATATATATATATATATATATATATATATATATAAACAGCTCTTTTTGTGTGGCAAAGGATTGAAAATTGATAGGATACCCATCAATTGGAGAATGGCTGAACAGGTTTTAGTATATGAATATAATGGAATACTATTGTACTGTAAGAAATGATGAGCAGGGGGGCAGCTAGATGGCGCAGTGGTTAAAGCGCTGGCCCTGGATTCAGGAGTACCTGAGTTCAAATCCAGCCTCAGACACTTAACACTTACTAGCTGTGTGACCCTGGGCAAGTCACTTAACCCCCATTGCCCCACAAAAAAAAAAAAAAAGAAATGATGAGCAGGCAGATTTCAGAGAAACATGGAAGCACTTACATCATCTGATTCTGAGTAAGATGAACAGAACCAGGAGAACATTGTACATAGTATCAACAGTATTGTATGATGATCAACTGTTCTGGATTTAACTCTTCTCAGCAATACAATGGTCCAAGATAATTTCAAAGAATTCATGATAAAAATGTTCTCCACATCCAGAAAAACAACAACAACAACAACAACAACTGTGGAATCTAGATGCAGATTGAACCATACTGTTTCTTCTAATATTTGTTTTTGTTTTTTCTTTTTTGAGATTTTCCCTTTTTGTTATGATTGTTCTTTCACAACATAACTAATGCAGAAATATGTTTAATGTGATTATATATATAAAACTTATATCAGATTGCTTCCTGTCTTGGGGAAGGAGAAAGGAAGAGAGGAAGGGATAAAATTAAAATTTTGGACCTAGAAATCTTACAAAAACAAATGTTGAAGACTATGTACATGTAACTAAAAATAATAAAATACTTTTATGATTTAAAAATAGAAATAAAAAAGAAAAGAAATGCCAGCTATAGGAATTAGACAAGAAAATTAAATGAAGGGATAAAAATAGGCTATGAGAAAACAAAACAATCACTCTTTGCAGATAATATAATGGTATATTTAGAGAACCCTAGAGAATGAACTAAAACACTAATGGAAACAATTAACAACTTTAGCAAAGTTCTCACATATAAATAAACCCATATACTTAGCATTTCTATATATTATCAACAAAGTTCAACAACAAAAGTTAGAAAGAGATATTCCATTTAAAATAATTGCAGACAATATAAATAATTAAGAGTCTATCTACTGAGAAAAACCCAGGGTGAACACTTTTCATACAAATAAAGACAGATCTAAACAAATGGAGAAATATTAATTGCCCATGGGTAGGTTGAACCAATATAATGATAAAATGATAACGCTACCTAAATTAGTTTATTTATTTGGTGCCATACCAAGCAAACTTTCAAAGAATTATCTTACAGAGCTAGAAAAAATAATAGCAATATTCATCTGGAAGAACAAAAGGTCAAGGATATTAAAAGACTCAATGGGAGGAAAAGTGAAGTAAGGTGGTCTAGCAATACCAGATTTCAAACTATATTACAAAACTATATTTTCTTTAAGAAGTAGAGTGCTGATCAGTGGAATAGATTAGGTACACAAAACATAGTAGTAAATGACTGTCAATATTCAAGTGTTTGATAAACCCAAAACTCTAAGCTTTGGGGGCAAGATCTCATAATTTGACAAGAATTTCTGAGAAAACTGAAAAGCAATTTGGAAGAAATTGTGCACACACCAACATCTCATACCATATACCAAGATAAGATCAAAATGGGTAAATTATTTAGACATAAAGGGTGATATCATAAATAGCAGGGAAGTTTTTGCCTATTAGATATATGGATAAGATAAGAGTTTATAATCAAACAAGATATAGAGGGGACCACAGGAAGTATAATTTATCATTTTGATTACATGAATTAAAAAGGGTTTGCACAAACAAAATCAATGCTGCCAAAATTAGAAGGAAATCAGGAAGTTGGGCAGGAGGGAGAATTACAGCAAGTTTCTCTGAAAAGGGATTCATTTCTCAACTATAGAAGGAGACAAATTTATAAAAAGAAATAAGACCCATTGCCCAATTAATAAATTGTCAAAGGATATGAATAGGCAGATTTCAGAAGAAGAAATCAAAACTCTTAATAGTCACATGAAAAAAATGCACTAAATCACTGCTGATTAGAGAAATATAAATTAAACCAAACTCTGAGGTAACACCTCACACCTAATAGATTGACTAACATGACAGAAAAGGAAAATGATAAATGCTGGAGTAGATGTGGAAAAAATAGATATAGTAATGTGTACTCTTGATGGAGTTGTGAACTGGCCCAACCATTCTGTAGAGCATTTTGGCATCATACCCAAAGGGCTATAAAACTGTGCATATCCTCTGATCCAGCAATATCACTACTATATTCCAAAGATCTATATCCCAAAGATATCAAAGAGAAGGAACAGGACCAATATGTACAAAAACATTTTTGGCAGTCCTTTGTGTGCTGACAAAGAATTGGAAGCGGAGGGGATGCCCATCAATTGGGCAATGGATAAACAAGTTGTAGTATATGATTGTCACAGAATACTATTGTGCTGTAAGAAATTATGAACAGGATAGTTTCAGAAAAACCTGGGAAGAATTGTATGAACTAATGCAGAGTGAAATGAGCAGAACCAGGAGACCATTTTACACAGTAACAGCAATGTTATAATGATAATCAACTGTGAAACACTGATCAAACAATGATACAAGATAGTTTCAAAGGACCCATAATGAAAACTATATTTGCTTCTAGAGAAGTGATGAACTCTAAGTGCAGACTGAAGTATACTGCTTTCTCCTTATGTTTCTTATTAATTTTATTTGCAACATGGCTATTATGGGAATATGTTCATATGACTTCACATGCATAATTGACATATTGCTTGCCTTCTCAATGCGGGGGAGGAAAGGAGTTAGAGGAAGAGAATTTGGAACTCAGTGTTTAAATGAATGTTAAAATTACAGTTAAAATGAACAAGTAAGAGAAGAAAAATAAACTTTTAAAAAGAAATAATTGGTCAAAAGAACAATCTCAATTGAAACTTTAGTCAAAAGCCATATTTTTAAAGGGTTGAGGAATGAGAAGAGGAGAAAGGAGGATATTATCTTTATTCTATGAACCTATCCCTTTTTTGTCTCTAATGTAGAAAACATAGATAAAAGTTTGTGCCAAATAAGCTACATCATATTGGATAGAATGAATGAGTGGAAAAGTATTAATTAAATAAATGCTTGCTGTCAGTCACTATGCTAAACACAAGAGATCAAACATGAACAAGCAAAGCAGAAACCCCCTGCCCTCAAAGAATTTACATTCTAGTGGGAGAAGATATTATTTAAAGGGGAGCAAGAAGAGGTAAGGAAGGTAGTATGTCCATGTCAGCACAGTTCAGAAATGGACATGAAGTGACATGAAGGCCTGATTCTGGGTAACATAGGGTGAAATGCTCAGAGTCTAGGTCACAGAGAAAGATTATAGTTATTGCCCTATCCTTTTTCCCACTAGGTTGCACTCCTATGAATTTCTCCATAACACCTCTGAAACTTCTTTATCCTAGATCACTTCAACCTGGAACTGATACCTCAGAAGTACCCTATGTCCCTGAGTTAACTCTCTCCAATTGGAAGGTGGAGGACTCTTCATAGAGCTCTGTTTAAGGAGGGTACCCAGGCCAGCCATCTTTTCATTTCTCACCAGACTGTACTTTGGTCTTCTCTATCAGGCTCCAACTCCTGTCCCCTCCCTTAACCCCACCTCCTTCAGCTTTCTTTTATGTGATTTTTTCCCCCATTAGAACATAAACTCCTGGAGGGGGCTAATATTCTAGCTATACTATCTAAAATCTAATGAGTGGTCACCAATAAATTGTAAGCTTTGGCAAGAGTATTTAAGTGTTTAAGTATTTATTAAAGAGCATTAGGATCAGAGAGAAATGTAAAAATCTAACTATTTCTAAGAGACCACAGCATCCAACCTGCCATGGCGAGGTCAGGAACCCAAAAAGGACCCAATGCCTCCTGTGAAGCTGGGAACACCCTGCTACACGCGCACACACAGCTCTAAGCTAATTGGCTGGCAGGTTTGATAGACAGCACCCACAAGCAAATGTCATTTCCTGACGCCAAGGACCTGACTGCATGGCTTGCCCTCAGACGCCTTCTCCTCATGGCAGAGCTTTCCTACAGTAACTCTCCAGCAGGTGGCGTCATTCCAATATTTACACTCCTTAAGGACAGGCATTGCCTTTTTGCTTGTATTTGTATTCCCAGTGCTCCTGGCACAAAGTTAGTGCTTAATAAATGCTTTTTGACTCACTCAGCATTACACAGCTATATTATAGGTGATTAACAAATTCTTTCTGGTGTTTCAGCAATAAAGGCCACGTGTCAAGGTCTGAAGTGAGTCCTCGTTTAAGGAATCCCAAATGATGGTGGCAGCTATTTACAGCAAGAAAAAGCCAATATGCATGGAAATGCCTAATTCATATAGGCAGAAACTAAAAGGTAAATATAAACTGTTCTAGCAAAATAATAACAAATGCATCTCTTCACATTACCAAATAGAATTATTTGGTGAGCAATTTCTCAGTCTATATCACATTTTAATGAGTAATAAGACATTCCCTTTGTATATATGTACTCATAAAATTAAACTATTTTCAGAGGGTAAATTAAAATAAGCATGATTATTTTTCAATTATGAGGAACCATTTCTTTTGATCTTCTAAATACCATTTTAGGTAATCAATTGTCATTTCTGACTCTATGGACTACTCAATATTTTGCTTTTTATTAAGATATTTTAACAAGTGAATCCCATATTCAAGTCATAAATTTCTGATTTTGTCCAAGAAAGGTTTTTTTTCTCTGTTTTTATGATCAAAGAAAAACATCAAGACATGAGATCCCAAAACAACAACAAAAAAATTAATGAATACTATTTGAAATAGTACACTAGGCAAAAAGGAATGGTATAGGTTTCTGTGTAGTGCTGGATACATCAGGGAAACTTTTTTCAGTGCAAAGAAGAAAACAAAAAAAGTATAAAAGGGGACACAAATAGTGCAAATTAATGACTATTTTGTTATATGATATATGTATTTACCTATATAGACATACGTTTTTTCTAAAAGCCAACTACAAAAGTTCACAATTGTTCATATAATCTTCTTCTTTGTTCTTTGTTTATTGATTTTTGTATCTGTTGATGATTAAGTTCAGGATAAAAAAAATTTTTTTAAATGAAAGAATGGGTAAAAGGATAGTAGAAACTCAAAAGCATCTCTTTAAATAATGTTTTAAAGGAAGATAAGCCAAGAAGAAGTTGTAAAATCGAGTCAAACAAGTTTGATTTTTAAAATTTTATTTTAATCTGTATGTATTATGCATTATTCAAAACACTGTTGCAAGTCTTTGGGAAAAGGCTCCCTATTGATGTGAATACACTTAAAAATTTTCTTAATGCTGCCAAGGACATTTCTGATTTTGTGAAGGACCACTTCTCCTTTCTTTCTTGTATTTTGAGACTTCAGAAATGTAAAAAGTTAGGATGGGGGGGCAGCTAGGTGGTATAGTGGATAAAACACCGGCCCTGGATTCAGGAGGATCTGAGTTCAAATCTTATCTCAGATACTTGACACTTACTAGCTGTGTGACCCTGGGCAAGTCACTTAACCCTCATTGCTCCAAAAAAATAAAATAATTTTTTAAAAGTTAGGATGGCATATTATAAGAAGGCAGAAACTGTGTTTGTCATCCTCTTGGGCTCCCCCCCGCCATGAGTTCTACAGTCCTTTGAACAAAGTAGGTTCAAATGCAACAGCAACGAATATCTGTTGAATTTGTTAAATAGGTAAAATTTGACAAGCTACATAATTTAAATTACTTTGAACCTATCCCTTCTCAGTTCCATTTCTGTGCACATGTATAGTGACAGCAGTGAAGCAATAAAAAGAGGGCCTCCTACTTAACATCTTTGAAAGTACTTCCATAGATTGGTATTTCATTGAAGTCATTTGACCCTGGGGAGAGACAAATGCTAATCATAAAAGAGGAAAGAGAAACATGAGGAAGATATTTCTGCAACATTTACATGAACACTGACTAAAAACAGGAGTCTAGTACTGCACTCTGGAGCATAGGGCTTGTCAGAAACTGAGATTCTAGAAAACCACTCCCTAGGAGCTTTGTGACTCATCTCTTAAAGGTAGAGACTATGTGTTGGCTCCAGATGTACAGGGTAAAAGTGTATTGAAGTCACAAGGCTACTTCTATTTTCCCTCTCTGTGCAAGATCACTCTAATTAAAGTTTCAAAACCTATAAAAAGGTGAAGATTTTAAGTTCCTCTATCAAGCAAGACAACTATAGACTTTAGCATTTATCTGCCTAGAAGAAATACACTTTCCAACAGCTATTACATTATCTTAATATCTGAAATATCTGAACCGAAAGTTCATTAGCACATCATTAGTATCAGAGTTCTTTTCTTAATACTGAAAGAAAACATCTGATTCTAATCAAAAGATGGGCATTTCAACAATTGTCAGAATTTGGACTTTCAAAGCAATTTTCTTATGAGTAGCTCATATCCTGTCAAGCAAGTTTTTTTTCCAAAATATTAAGGCAAAGGCTTTAAGTACAATCCTGGAAAGTTTAGTCACCTGATGAATTATTTTGGCCTCCATAATTCATAAACTATGTAGCCACTTATATCACATTTCACCATGTAGTATTGCCTTTAAGTATCTGAAGGGATATCATAAAGAAAATATTTATTCCTGATCCCAGAAGGCTAGAAATTAAGAATAATAGGTGGTAGTTTAAAAAAAAGGGAAAATTTAGTCTAGAAATTAGAAAAAATCTCCTAACCATTACATCTGTCCCCATGTGGAGATGGGCTACCTCCAGAAGTAATGTGTTCCTTCTCATTGGAAGTCTTCAAGAAAACTTGGAAGTCTGGATACCCACTTGGGTATGTTCATATACAGGTACATATTGGAGTAGTTAATTAATTAGTTAGATAATTAATAATAATTAGTTAATTAGACAATCTCTGAGCTCCCTTCCAACTCTGAGATTGTTTGTGCGATTCTCTGATAGACAGAACCTTCAAATAAGGTTAGAGAGAATTTATGATCTAAATCAGTGAAGTAAAGAACTATCTGATAAAATCTCAGATCTAAGGAAGGGAGGTGAGGGAAACATACTTGTATTAAGCAACAACACAGGTCAACAAACCCATGTGTCTTTAACAAGCTATAGCCTATGAAGCCTTTGTCATCAAGTGGAAGAGTCAGAAGCAGCAGCAATTGACCTGTGTTCATTAATTATATAAATTTTATAATTATATGAAACACATCCTTCAGTTCTACTTAACGTTGTCATTACTATGAAGCACCCTGAATCTCCCTTCTCCTTGTGTGGATATCTTAAAACACTCAAAGAACTTGTTATTTAGAAACATGACACGGAGGAAACTTTGGCTTAAAGAAAAACAAAACTAAGCTCAAAAGATGAGCTCCCTCCATTCTATTTAGGATATGAAGTTCTTCTTTTCTTTGGTCAAATTCAGTGTTTAATTTTATTTAATTTTATCTTTTTAGCAAAATTATATTTGTTATCAGCAAAATTTTAATAATGTATACAATGCTGCTCTTGGCCAAACTGAGACAAACAATGCAGTGCAATTTCTTATCTTACTTGAGCAATTTTTGACACTGTTCTCAAAATATCTCAATTCTTTTCATCCTCACATGGATATTAATAAGTTGGGAACATTCCAAGAAGAAAATTGGCATGTTTGGCAAAGGAAGGAAAGCAACAATCTTACCAAATGAACAAATTGCCATGAATTTTTCTCTTTGCCATAAGAAAGCTTAGGGTCAGCATTTAGCACCTCTGAAAAAAACTAAAATTGGACCATTTACAACTGAGGCAGATATGGGTGTGTGTGAAGTTTTTATTTGTGTCAATGGAAGTAGCACCTGTGGGTATGTGTCCCCACATGGAGAGATATGAGGAAACAAAACTCAAACAGAATAAAAGAATCATGGAATCCCAGAGTTGGAAAGAAGTTGGAGGACATCTGTCCAACACAAACAAGAAAAACCCTCTAGAATTAGCTAGCATTTATATAGAACTTTAAGGTTTACACAGAACTTTATAAATTTTACCTCATTTGATCTCACCAAGCCTTGGAGGTAGATGCTATTATGATCCTCATTTTATAGCTGAATAAACTGAGGCATAAAGAGGTTAAGTGACTTACCCAAGGTCACACAGCTAGGACACACATGAGGAAGTATTTGAACTCAGGTCTTCCTGACTCCAAGTCCAGCTCTCTGAGAGTAAACCTGACAAGTGGTTGTTCAGCATTTTCTTGGGAACCTCCAGTGATGAGAGACTGCCTGCCTCCTTACAAAGCCTGTTACACAGGGGGAAAACTCTAATTCTTAAAATTTTCCTCTAGCTTGAACTTCTTTTTTTAACTCCTACCCACTGCTCCTGGTTCTACCTTCAGGGGTCAAGCAAAGTAACTGCCCCCTTGCCAGTGCTTCAGCTACTTAAAGATGGTTCTCATTTCCCCAAATGAATAGCACTATTCAAATTGTTCATAGGCCACAATTGAGTGAATATATCCCTTTCCCCAGAATATACATTTGCTAGCTGTTAGTTATGTTCATGATGTCATTCATCTTTTTGGCTTGTCCACACACTTATCTTTCTCAATTTCTCCACTCAGCCCCACTACATTTTCAGAAAGTATTTTGTGATTGGTTGTATATTACCCTAACTATCAAAAGACCTACCCAGAGTTCTATATATGTTGGTGGGAACTCTTCCCATTGAATCACTAACATTACAATGGCAAGCATACTTCCTTGGTGAGCCTGCTCTACTTCCCCGGTCAATCAGGATTTTCAATTCAATTCATTCATCTTTAACACATACTTACTCTGTGCTTTCTTTTCCTTTCCTTTCTTTTCTTTTCTTTTCTTTTCTTTGCTTTTCTTTTCTTTTCTTTTTCGGGGCAATGAGGGTTAAATGACTTGCCCAGGGTCACACAGCTAAGTGTCTGAGGCCAGATTTGAACTCAGGTCCTCCTGAATCCAGAGCCGGTGCTTTATCCACTGCACCACATAACTGTCCCCTATCCTGCTTTCTTCACAACAATTCTGTGAGGTGAAAAGTGCATTTTTACCCCCATTTTACAGGTGAAGAAACTGAGGGTGAGAAGGAATGAGCAACTCATCCATGATCACACAGTTAGTTAAGGGTCAAAACCAGGACTGTGGTTCAGGTCTTCTAGTCCCTGTGAGGCCAGTTCTCTTTCCAATACACAACACTACACTGCTATGACTTCTTCTGCTCCTACTCTTTGCACTGGTTTGACCCAAATTAAGAACTGAATTTAATGGAAGATTTACTAATGGTCAAGGGGAAATAAAGATTGAAATATTGAAGTTGATGAAAAAAGGTATCCAGGTGAGACAGGTAAGCTCTCATCCCACTCTGGCAATCATTTTAGCATTTAAGTCTCAAGTATCCACATTCATTCTAGATGATCTGAACTGGAATTTTAACCATAGATAATTCTACTTCAACACCACCCCACTATCCTCCATCTAACATATTCCTGGGCATCCCCTCTTCATCCCTAATCTGGCCTATATTTCAAGAATTCAATGTAACAGTAATATTACTAAGCAATACATAATTATCCTGGACTCAGGAGGACTTGAGTTCAAATCTGTCCTTGGACACTTAATAGCTGTGTAACCCTGATTGCCCTCCAAAACAAAAAAGAAATAACATAATTATTAAGGTGAAAGCTACAATATCATGTCATGATTTTAACACTAAATAGAAAAAGAATTTTACCAGCTTTGAGGGATTATCTGGGTCACTCCCCTCCTTAATAACTAGCAAAACAAAATGAAATTTTACATGCTTATAATTTAACTAGTATCTTGCTTTCTTGGAAAGATGGTATCTCCTGGGTATACAATTTTTATGAAAACCCATGAAGCCCCAAGAGCCATGGGTATGATGTGGCAGGTAAGACAGTATTACACATAGTAACCCTAGAAGTGCTTAAGTTCCATACCTTTATCACCCCTATCAGCTTCAGTTACCTTGGAGATTCAGATGCAGATAGGGGCAAATTCTGATGAGGCCATGAATAGCGTTACTGGGTATGTCATGGTCAAGTAAAAAGAACAGCAACTATCTAGCTTTGCTCTGCTTGCCACTTATCTACTCTTAGTTAAGTCACTTAATGTTCTTTGGTTTTTTCCATTAGATGAGTCAAAATGATGATAAGAAAACTTTCAGCATGATGATATAATGAGAAGACCACTTCATGCAATGATCAAAGATGGTTTCATGATGAAGCACACTTTGCTCCTCTTGGTAGATTCACAGCACTTGTTAAGTGATGAACATTGCAAATGCAGATACAAAAGAGTGTTAGCAATTAATCTTCCTTAACTGCTCTTTATTACAAAGGATGGTCCTTGTGTGGGGGTGGAGGGATGTTGAAAGGGGACAAAATACTAATAAATGATTACAGTGGGGAAAAAAGGAATCAAAGCAAAAATCATAAAGAACATTTGGCTTAGAGTCAGTAGAGGCATTCAGTTTCTAGCTCCAATACTTACCAACCAAGTGCCCTTAGGCAAATCAATTCTATTCTCTGAGTTTCAATATTCATATACATAAAATGAAATTAAAACCTTTTCACCATTTATCTTATGGTGTCATGAGTGGAGGGGAGAGTGCATTATAAACCTTGAGTACTTTATAGAGGAGTTATTATTATCAATAGCCCCAACCATCAAGACTGTTTGAAAGATTCATCAATAATGCAATGAATACATGTGAAGTATCTTCCATGTACAGAGAACCATGTCAGGTGCTATGAAAGACTTAAGTTTTTGATCAAACATAGTCTCTGGCCTTACAGAACTTAAAGCTGAGGTGACCCATACATACATAAATGACTAACAAACAAAATAAGACAAGATGGACACAAAATATGTTCAAGTGAATTGTTATAAGATCTTATCATAGAATTATCATTATTGACTAGTAGTATTGTGGAAGTCTGTCTGGATGGGGTAGCAATTGTAGATTTTTAAAGACAAGACATTTCTATAAAAACTATACTAATGCAAGGAATTATCATTAGTATCTACTATAGGTAGCACAGTAGATAGAGTGCTGGGCCTGGATTAAAGAAGACTCATTTTCCTGACTTCAAATCTGGCCTCAGAAACTTAATAGCTATGTAACCCTAGGAAAGTCACTGAACCCTATTTGCCTCAGTTACTTCATCTGCAAAAAAAGCTGAAGAAGGAAATGGCAAAACCACTCCAGTATCTTTGCCATGAAAACCCAAAATGGAGTCATGAAGAGCCAGACATGACTGAAAATGACTGAACAACAATAATAATAACAATTGGTAATCTCAAGGTTTCAAATGAAACAGTTCTCACTAAGAGAAAATCTTACATACATCTTTAGAGTGTATTTTTTATAAATTATTATGTTAGACTCTACTTTCTAAAATTATTGCTACTTATATATTAATGGTTATTGCACCCATTTTGGCAGTAAGCATTTATTAATGCTATATATTAATAAAGTATTGATTGCATGAGAAAAGCCCCAGACCCATTTTGTCTATTAGAGAGAAAACACGTGATCTCAAGAAGAGTTCAGAAGCCCTACATTACTACACGGTCCTAAGAGGAAGAGCATGTACCAAGTGACAGCATTCTGACACAAGGGAGCAGGTCTAGGAAGTCAAGAATGGTGACCCTTGAGTGGTCAAGGCTTTTATCCTCTTTTGTTAGAGACAAATCATGAAACACTGATCAAAGCTAATTGGTTAGCATCATTAAATTCCATTAGTTGAAGTGACTTGAGGGTGGTCCATTGGATTTTTTTTTTTTTTAGTGAGGCAATTGGGGTTAAGTGACTTGCCCAGGGTCACACAGCTAGTAAGTGTTAAGTGTCTGAGGCCGGATTTGAACTCAGGTCCTCCTGACTCCAGGGCCGGTGCTCTATCCACTGTGCCACCTAGCTGCCCTCAGGTCCATTGGATTTTGATCCACTTTGCCATGTTGCCTCATAAGATTTCAATAAAATGTTTGTAGAATTGAACTAAACTGAAATTTCTTTTTCCTCCATGTCTGAAGGAAACCAGGAGAAAAATGCTGATAATAATGATGGGGGTTGGGGGGCGGGGGGAGGAGAAGATAAAAGCTGTGAATGAAAAGGGAAAAATACAAAGACTTCAGTGGTGAATTCCATGGAGGAAACAAGTCCTCCATGGAAGAGAGCCATAGCTTTCACAGTTAAAAGGGCTTTCTATGATCAATTAAGGACAATGTTTGATCTTACATTAATTGATATATTCTGTGACCTTAAATTTATTAAGGAGAAAAAACAGTGAAACTCATGGTATTTTTCAGATTCTTATGGCAAACATATTTTGTCTAACCATGTGTTTTGTGTTCCTCCCAAGAAGAAGGCATAATAAACAGCTTGATTCCCTATTCAAGTTAAAACCCTCAATGGGAAGAAGGCCCCAGGAGGCATGTTATTGTAGCAAGGCCTCTATTATGTTGGAATCACTAATTTTAATCACGTTTTAATGAGCATCTTGTACTCACAAGACAGACATTTAAGAAAAAGAAACCAAACTCAAAGAATCTGTGTAAAACCCAAAGCAGACCATAAAGCTTCAATTTGATTTTCCCAGCCTTCATTTTGACTTTTAAAGTCCTGCTAACCTTCCCAAAGAACCCAAGTCATTTCCTCTTGTCTAGACAACATAACTTGCTTCCTTCTGGAGATAGGACATTTGGGAGCTCTCTCATCCCTCCCCCTCCCTCCCTATTCTACAAATTGCCTTTGGTCCATAGTCTTTCTTCTGACATCTAGCCTGTACTCTGTCTCATTTCACAAACATGCGGTTGGATTCAACCTAAAACAGGACTGTTTCTACAAGTTCCCCACATACACACACTCTTCTAGTCCCCCTCCTTCCAAATAGGAAGTCTTCTATGCCTGGACTTATGAACATTTCTCGGCTGGTATTATTGTAAATTACTTTTACCCCCTCTAGGGAGGTGTTTTCTCTCCCCTTTGTCATTTTTTTTTTTCCTCCTCAAGTGAGGTCTCATGGCCAGGCTGTCTGACAGTTGTTTTGAACATAGACTACAGAGAAGCAATCGAGCAGTGGTTAGAGACATGGTTTCCTGTGGAGCTGGGGCAACTCTGGCAGTTGAGTACAGCACACCAAGAACTGTGTCCTCTGAGGTCAGGTCATCCTCTGAAATAGTCAAAACGAGAAGTCAAAGACAAGTCAAGATTAGGCAGTAGAATGGTTTCAATGAACCCACACAAACAAGATTCAAAGCATTTGAGCTGTTGAGCTTCCCTGAAGCACAGCCATTTGCTTTTGTAAATCTTTCTAATGAAGCATCAGAGAGAGTATTATTGAGAGAGGAGGACCACTTCTTTATAACAGAACAGTTCTTATGATGAAAAATGTGATCCATCTGCAGAGAAAGAACTGATGGTGTCTGAATACAGATTGAAGCATAATTTTTTTTTTAGTTTATTTTTCTTGGGGGTTTTTTGGTCTCTTTTCTTTTACAACCTGACTAATATGTAAATGTTTTGCATGACTACACATGTATAACTTATATTGAATTTCTTACCTTTGTAAAGGATGGGTGGGGAGGGAAGGAGGGAGGGAGGAAGAGAATTTGAAACACCAAGTTTTAAAAAATGGATGTTAAAAAATTGTTTTTACATGTATAACCCCTATTTAATTGTTTGATGCCTCAGGGAGGGGGAAGAGGGGAGGGAGGGAAAGAGGGATAAAAATTGGAACCCAAAACTATAAATAAAAATGTTTATTATATAAAATAAAGGAAAAATTGTTTTTGCATGTAATCAGGGAAAAATAAAATTCTAAATTAAAATGAAAAAAGAAAAACAATAGCAATGGGTCTCTAGATATTAAATTCTATGTCTTATTCTCAATGAAAACTAAGTCATTTACATATGAAGCAATAGACTTAGGTCTTGGTTGCAGTTATCAGACTGCCTGTATGTTCTACACAACCTCTCAGTGATCTAGCCTAGGCAAGTAAGAGGAAATAGCAGAAAAGATTCTGGCCTTCATCAGAAAAGGGAGAGTCTTCACCTGGAAACTCCCCACACTCATGAAATGTTAGGTCTAGTTGCTTGCTCTATCTTTGCAATAAGAATACTCCAAAAAAAAAAAAGGCAAGAAAAAGAATACTCTAATAATCTAGTGAATCTGTGACATTATTGATGTGGGTACTTCCACCACTGGCATAGCATCCCATCTCTCCCCTCTCATCCCAGGGGAGTCTTTTCTATTTCCTCCAGTAAATCCTCCATAGAGCAACCATCCTAAGTGCAGAATGTCCCAATCAGAGGAATATACTACTACTCCTACTCTTACCACTAGTGCTGCTGCTACTCTTGCTGCTGCTCTTACTACTAATAATAATAATAGCTAACAATTATATAGTGCCTACTATGTGCCAGGCACTGTGCTAAGAACATTAAAAATATTATCTCATTTGATCTTCACAACACCCCTCAGAAGTAAGTGCTGTTATCTCCATTCTTCAGCTGAGCAAACTGAGGTACCAAGAGATTAAGGGTCTTGCCCAGGTTCATACAGTTACTAACTGCCTAAGGCTGGATTTGAACTCAGGACTTCCAGGCCCAGCATTCTTCCCCTGTGCCAGCTATAATAATTCACTGTACCAGTCCTATCTCTAACCCTTTTTGAAGGCTGGGATGTGGGATTATTCTTTTTTCTATCAATTCAATTCAATAAGCATTTATTAAACAAGTGCCATGTGCCAGGTACTGTGTTAGCTGCTGTGGATACAAAGAGGAAAGTGGAATACTCTTTGATTCAAAGAGGAAAAAACATGTCTACAAATAAAGAATATCGAGAGAATATGTACAGAGTAAACTTGGAGGAAGAGGGGAGCACTAACAGAAGAATCACAGAGGGTCTCTCATGGTGGAGCTTGAGTTTGGATGGTGTGAGAGGTTCCAACAAGAGGTATTGAGGGGGAAGAGCATCCTAGGCCTATGGGCACCACTGCTTAGAGGCAGAAGACACAAGGTTAGGATGAAATGTCATGTATGAGAAACAAGGAAACATTCTGGAGAATGTGTAGAAGCCAGGAAAGGGGAGTAATGTGTAATCAGCCTGGAAAGACAGGTTGGGACCAGGTTGGGAAGAAGGGCTTTAAATAACAAGCAGAAGTTTTGATATTTTATTCTAGAGGTGAAAGGGAGGCCCTGAAACTTTTTCATCAGGAAAGGGAGTGAAGTGGTCACTTTAAAATTATCACTCTGGGAGCTGGGTGGAATATTGGAGGAGGGAGATATGGCAAGTCTAATTAGGAGGCTATTGCAATAGTCCAGTTAGAGGTGATGAATTTGAATTAGGCTTTTGGCTGTGTGAGTGAAGAGGAGATGGATGGGAAATGGAGACAGGATTAAAGCCCAATGTGATTATTTTTAAATGTCTATTCATATTATGAAAAGACTGTCAATTTTCTACAGAAAGCCTTCACTGTCTTCCATCCAAAAAATAATTACTTATTTGACTTATTGATTCTACCTTGAGATGTCAGGTTCTTACTTAGATGCTATACTTTTTGAAAGAAAAAAAAATCTATTAAAAAATCATCTTTTCCTCCCTCACACAGTACCTTGCAAAATAGGTGCTTAATAGCATTGATTTTTTTTAAGCTAAAAAGACAAATTTTGCTTTTAAAAACAATTAAAAGTAGGTGCCATGGCATATTTATGCATAATATAAGTGTTGTCCCAAAAGTCTAAATGCAGTTTTAAGTTTTAATAACTTAAAAATACTTGAAAATGCTAGGTTAGATACTATCATCCAAGGACCTTGTGCTAGAAAATGTACACCCTACTTAGACCTAAATTTCATAAACCCTTCTTTCACCAAAAAGCCAAAGACATCAACTTCCTGGACTATAGCAGCTACTTCCTCCCTAGCAAATACAGTACTGCCCCAGGATAGGCTGCAGTAGTTTCCTGCTGACTTCTCTCTCAGTCTTCTTCCCTCCCCTGCACCCAAGGACTTGAGCTGCCTATAACTGTTTCCTCCAGTTGTGTTTGGGCAGGAGATTAAGTATGGACATATCAAGCTATTCACCTAATACATGTAAGAAGCAGCATAATAACATCTTCCCCTTCTTACGCTTTAACATCTCTCCATCATACTGGCCCAGTTCTCCCCTTGATGAGTTCCTCCTAGGACCAATCTAGATTAGGTGAAATGGGAAGACGCAGGTTAAAAAAAGAAAAAAAGACTGCCTTCTGCTAGGGGGACTGAGAGAAATAATTAGATGGTTTAATGGATACAGCAATAGACTTCTAGTTAGGAAGACAAGTTTAAATACCACCTCAGAGATATACTTAGCTATATGACTCTTGGCAAATCACTTAACCAACTTCTCCCTTGTCTGCCTCAGTAGATTGTAAAATGAGAATGATAATAACACCTACCTCCCAAGATTGTTGTGAGAATAGCATGAGATAACATTTATCTATCTATTTATTCATTCATTCATACACTCACTTATTCATTTATTCATTTGTTTATTTATTCATTCATTCCTTCTTTTGTTTGCTTGTTTTTTGTTTATTTTGCAGGACAATGAGGGTTAAGTGACTTGCCCAGGGTCACACAACTAATAAGTGTCAAGTGTCTGAGGCAGGATTTGAACTTAGGTCCTCCCGAATCCAGGGCCAGTGCTTTATCCACTGTGCCACATAGCTGTCCCACATGAGATAATATTTGTAAAAGCTTTAGAAACCTTAAAGCGCTAAATAAATGTTAGATTTATTATTACTATTATTATTATTATATTAACCCAGTACTAGGTGGTACAATGGATGGAGTGCCAGGCCTTGATTCAGGAAGATCTGAGTTCAAATTTAGCCTTAGACTCCTACTAGCTATGTGACCCTGTACAATTAATTCACTTAACCTTTCTGTCTCAGTTTCCTCAACTGTAAAATAGGGATAATAATTGTACCTCCCTCTCAGGGTTGTTGTGTACCACAGTGCCTAGCACATATTAAGTACTATATATATGGTAGCTATTTTTATTATTGCTTCACATGATTCCTCTCTCCAACAAACATTCTAGATTTTAGAACTATTTCTCCATCAAAACATATCTATTGGGGGCAGCTAGGTGGCACAGTGGATAGAGCACCGGCCCTGGAGTCAGGATTACCCGAGTTCAAATCCGGCCTCAGACACTTAACACTTACTAGCTGTGTGACCCTAGGCAAGTCACTTAACCCCAATTGCCTCATTAAAAAAAAACAAAAACAAAAAACATATCTATTCTGAATTTCCTGTTCCCTCAGGACGCTTATATTTTTATTTTGAGGAAAACAAGTTAGTGGTCATGATTAATCCATGATAAGGATGAAAAACAGTTTAATCTGTTATCATACCAGATATTTTTAATTTCATCTTTGACTCCTCCTTTCTCTTCACCCTCCACATCCAATGTCACTAAGTCCTACTGAGCATTTCTTCATAATGCACGTTCTATCCCTTTCCATTATCATAACCTCCATCCTAGTTCAAGTTCTCATCACATTATGCTTAGATTTTTTCCCCAAAAACAATTTTCCTTATTGGTCTAACTCCCAGCTCTCCCTGTCCAATAAACATAATTAACCTTTTTTAAACTGACTTTTAAAGAATTAAATAAACACTGGCCATTACATATGACACAAAATAAAAATTCTTTGGTCTAGTATTTGAGATCCTACCACTGTCTGTCTCCTTCCTCCCTCTCCAATCTTACCTCTGACTCTTTTCTCTCTGTATACCTTCAATTTTAGTAAAAATGTCAGCAAGTCAATAAACATTCATTAATTACCTACTATTTACCAGACACTGTGCCAAGTACAGTTACAAAGAAAACCAAAATACAGTCTCTGCTCTTAGCTCATGATCTAATGGGAGAAAGAACATGCAAACATTTTTGTACAAGCTATATACAAGATAAATTGGAAATAATTAACAGAGAGAAAGCACTAGAGGGAAGGAGGATCAGGAGAATCTTCTTGTAGTAGGTAGGATTTCAGCTAGGACTCAAAATAGACCAGGGAAACTGGGAGGTGAAAATGAAAAGGGAAATCATTTTAGACATGGGAAACAGTCAGGGAAAATGCCCAGAGTAGAGAAATGGAAGATCTTGTTCAAGGAACAGCAAGAAGGTCCAAGAGTAGGTGGAAGGGTGGAAGGTATAAGAAGTGCCAAGTATCCTCCTATCACTGCCACTTCTCCCATTTGGAATGACCTCCATCCCCTCTGTCCCTCTGCTTATCTTGGCCCTCATCCTTCAAGAACTAGCTTCAGACCCACCTACTTCATAAAGCCTTTTGCTAGCATACTAATAATTAGTTATCTCTCCTTCCAACAAACTTCTGTAGTACTTAACAAATGAGATATTAATTATAAAGTACTTGGCAAAGTTAACTATAACCATAATTATCACCACCAGCAGCAGCATTATCATGGATTCATTCATCATTAACATTGTTAATCATGATGATGATGGTGATGTTGTTCTTATTGTTATTGAGATCATTTGTGATCCCATTTGAGGTTTCTTGGCAAAGACTTCTTGGCAAAGAGCGGTTTGCCCTTTCCTTCTCCAGCTCATTGTACAGATGAGGAAACTGAAGCAAACAGGGTTAAATGACTTGTTCACAGTCATGCAGCCGGTGTCTGAGCACATATTTGAACTCAGTTCTTCCTGATCCAAGGCCTGTACCCTATCCACTGTGCCACCTATCTTCCCATTGCTAACAATATACTCCATTTTATGGTTTTAGTTATCTTTTTATCTATATGTCCTGTTTCCTCTTTCATCCCATTTCCTCATACTATAAGCTCCCTTTTCACATGTGTAGACTCACTGAGTGGGTGATTAAAGAAGTACATCTGAAATTCATTTTGGTATAAAAACAAAAGAGATCAATAAAATCTTAATGAAAAATAAAGCAATATGGAAGGACCAGAACTAAACTCAAAATACCACAGAGTATAATGGAACTATCACCTTCTCTGTTCTGGTCTCTATATTTCTATCAATACAACCTAAAAGTCAGAATTATTATTTTTATTTTTATTGTCAGGATTATTTTTGGAGG
Source organism: Dromiciops gliroides (assembly GCF_019393635.1). Classification (NCBI taxonomy): domain Eukaryota; kingdom Metazoa; phylum Chordata; class Mammalia; order Microbiotheria; family Microbiotheriidae; genus Dromiciops; species Dromiciops gliroides. The sequence goes on from NC_057863.1 coordinate 430,784,400, forward strand.
GCACCCATATTCTAATGTTGACTTATACTGAGCTTTTTTCCATGAATTGTTGATAAGCCACACCTCCCTCACTTCAAACACTTGTTGTTGATTTTTTTTTTAAGCTAAGCATAGGTCTTCCCCTTGTCCCCATTTTATTTAATCTTGCTAGATTTCTTTGATCATTTTAGTCTATTAAGATTTTTCTGGATCTTGGGATATTTCCCAGATTTGCATCTTATTCATTCTAAGAAGCATGCCAATTCAACTCAGGGATAAAAATTTGGAATAAAACAAAGAGTATTTTCAGCTACTTATTTCCCTACAGGTTGATTGATCTTATATTTGTCATTCAAATCCAAATCTATGCATATTCCATATTCAAGGAAGGAATGAGATTGATCTGACAAGACTTATACTTAATGAACCCATGTAGATTCTAATGATCACCATTTATATTCCTTTTTTTATTTAGAACTTTATTTTTTTCCATTTTCAATATTATTTCTCTCATGCATTTCCTCCCCTTCCCAGGCTAGGGGTAGGGGGGGAGGAAGAGAACAGAAAAACAAAACTCCTGTAACAAAAAGGCAAAGTTAAACTTGAACATAACATGTCCAAGCTTGCCCCAAAAGTCCATATTGGATATGTCCAGAAATGTGTCTTATTCTGCACATTAGTTTCTCAGGAAGTGGGTAGCATTCTTCATCACTGGTCTTCTAGAATCATGACTGATCATTGCACTAATTAGTGTTTTTAAATCTTTCAAAAATATTTATTTTTAGAACATAGATACTATAGTATATCTTGTTTTCTTGGTTCCTTTCACTTCTCTCTTCATCATTTCATACAAGTCTTCCAAGGATTCTCTGAAAATACCTCTCATCATATCTTACAACTCAATAGTATTGTATTATATTCAATTATCATAATCTATTCAGCCATTCACCAATTAATAGGTGCCCTGTCCCCTCAGTTTCTGGTTTTTTGTCACTACAAAAAAGAACTGCTATATTTTTGTACATATTGAATTTTTTTTTCCCTTTCTTTGATCTAATTAAAGACCTACTAGCAGTATCTTAGTATAGGTATGCATAATTTAGTTTTGGACATAGTTCCAAAATGCAACTTGCTTACATTTCTAAGTATTCACAAAACATTCATTTCATGATAGAGATGAACAAACTTATGATACAGAACTATTCAACACACTGATGACAATAACTAACTTTTTGACAAAAAAGTTATCCATTGGTGGAATAGCTATGATTATTAAAAATATTTTGCTTTATACTCAGTCAAAATCTTTCCACCCTATAACTTCCATTTATTGCTCCTAATTTGGGCTAGTGGACAAAAACATAATAAAACTTCTATTGTCACATAATGGCACCTCAACTTTTTGAAGGAAAGTACTATAGTTCTCCCTTTATTATCTCTTTCCCAAGATAAACATAGATTCAGACAGCATGCATTTTCAAGGAACCAAGAGTGTACAGATAGTGAAAACATAATGACTGACCAAGAAATCAAGTGTCATGGCTTCCTGTATACACACAACACCAAGAAGTAAACTAATCTAAATATAATAAATGAAAGTTGTGCCCACCATAGAGTTACAATCACAACTGATCACTGATATGTGGGAAAAAATATCATAACAGAAAAAGGTCAATGGGTAGAGCCAATATGGAAGGCAGGGACTTTCCTGAGCTCTCCAAAATTCCCCTCCAAACAACTTTAAAATAATTTCTCAAAATAAATTCTGGAGCCACAGAACCAACAAAAGGACAGAATGAAACAATTCTCTAGCCCAAAACACCTTAGAAAGTCAGCTGGAAAGGTCTGTCTACCTAGGGTTAGAGTAGAGCTCAGTCTAGCACATGGCATTCCTCCCACCCCCAAAGTGAGCCAGAAGCAGGCCTTGAAGGTATCTGCATCAGCAGTAAGTGATTTCCAGAGTTCTCAATCCACAGACTGTAAGGGGGTCAAGCAACTGGTCAGAAAGAGATTAAAAGTGACCTGTTGCTGACACTGGGAGCAAGACTCTGTTGCTTTTTTTTTAATTGAATAGAATTTTATTTTCCAAAATATATGTAAAAACAAATTTTGACATCAATTTTTAAAAACTTTGTATTCCAACTTCTCTTCCTCCCTCCTTTCCCACCCCCCATCCACAAGAACACAAGCAATTCAAAATAAGTTATACATGAGTAGTCATGGAAAACATTCCCACATTAGCTAGGTTGGGAGAGAAAACAGTTAAAAAAACAAAACTTCAGAATAAGGAATTGTCAAAGAGGGAAAAAAAATTTTAACGTGTTTCCATCTATTTTCAGATACTATCAGTTCTTTCTCTGTAGATGGGTTGCAATTTTCATAAGTCCTTCAAGGTTATATTGGATCATTGCCTTGGTGAAAATAACCACATGCTTTCTAGCAGATCATCTTACACTATTGCTGTTATTTTGTATACAGTACATTTCACTCTGCTTCAATTGTACATCTTTCCAGGTTTTTCTGATAGTATTCTGTTCATCATAACCTGTATATAGTATCTTAAACTTGACAGAGAATTTTCTTTATGATAGCCCAGCAAAGTAGGTACCATACATTTTGCCATTATAATCAATCATCATAACTATTTCCCTCCATCCTATTCCCTTCCCATGATACTTACTCTATTTTCTATCTTCTTTTAACCTATTCCTCCTCAAAAGTGTTTTACTTCTGACTGTCCCCTCCCCTGCTCTACACTCCCTTTTTTCACCCTTCCCTCTTTATCCTCTTCTCCTCCTACTTTCCTGTAGGGTTAAATAGATTACTCCTCCCAATTGTGTGTGAATGTTATTCCCTCCTTGAGCCCACTCTGATGAGATTAAGGTCTTTGAGCTAATTCTGTGTTCTAAATTTTCCTTCCTCCCTCCCTCCTCAACCCTCCCTATGAAATCAAGCAATTCAATATGTCATACTTGTGCAGTAATGCAGAACATCTTCACCTTTCTTGAAAGTGTTTTGCTTTTTACTGTTCTCTCCCTCAAACTGCCCTTCCCTCCTTCCCCTCTCCCCACCCCCATCTCCCTCCCCTCCCTCAGGGCAAAAATATATTACCTACTTGAGTATGTATGTTAGTCCCTCTTTGAGCCAATTCTGATGATATTAAGATTCATTTACTCCCCAACTCCTTCTCCCTCTTCCCCTCCCCTCCATAAGCTTTTTTCTTGTTTCCTTCATGTGAATTACCTCTCCCCAGACCATCTCTCCCCTTCCCCCTCCCCCAGTCTATTCCTCCTACACCTCAACCCTATTTTAAAGATGTCATCATGAGTTAGTTAGGTGGCACAGTGGACAAAGCACCAGACCCAGACCCAGGACGCCCCAAGCCCAAATCTGGCCCCAGACATAAGACACCCCACCCTGTCTGCCCCACAAAGAACAAAACACAAATGCTTTACAGATATCATCCCTTCATATTCAGTTCAGACCTGTGTCCTCTGTGAATTCCTTATTGAGATAGTTCTTAAGAGTTAATAGTATTATCTTCCCATGTAGGAATGTAAACAGTTTGATCTTTTAATATCCCTCATGAAGTCTTTTTCCTGTTTACCTTTTTATGCTTCTCCAGGGTCTTGTTTTTGAAAGTCAAATTTTCTACCCAGTTCAGGTCTTTTCATCACAGATGCCTGAAAGTGTTGTTTTTCATTGAAGTCTCACTTTTTCCTCTGAAAGGGTATAATCAGTTTTGCTGGGTACATGATTCTTGGCTGTAGTCCCAGTTCCTTTGCTCTTTGGAATATCATATTACATGCCCTCTGGTCCTTTAATGTAGATGCTGCTAGATCTTATTTTAGCCTTATTGGAGCTCCACAATGTTTGAATTCCTTTTTTCTAGCTGCTTGCAATATTTTCTCCTTGACCTGGGAGCTCTAGAATTTGGCTATAATATTCCTGGAGGTTTTCCTTTTGGGATCTCTTTCAGGAGGTGATCGGTGGATTCTTTCAACTTCTATTTTGCCTTCTGCTCCTAGAATATCAGGGCAATTTTCCCTGACAATCTCTTGGAGGATGGTTTCTAAGTTCTTATTTTGGTCATGGTTTTCAGGTAGTCCAATGATTTTCAAATTATCTCTCTTGGATCTGTTTTCCAGGTCAGCTGTTTTTCCAAGGAGATATTTCATATCGCCCTCTATTTTTTATTCAGTTGGATTTGTTTTATTGTGTCTTGATTTCTCATAAGTTCACTAGCTTCCATTTGTTCAATCCTAATTCTTAGGCAATTATTTTCTTGAGAGAGCTTTTCTATTTCTTTTCCCATTTGGCTTTTTAAACTGTTGACTTTTTTCTCATGGCTTTCCTTCATTGCTCTCATTTCTCTTTCCATTCTTTCCTCCATCTCTCTAAATCTTCCTTCTATCTCTCCTACTTTCTCTTCAAAGTCCCTTTTGAGTGCTTCCATGGCCTGAGACCAATTCATATTTTCTTGGAAGATTTGAATGTTGGAGCTTTGACCCTGTTATTATCTTCTTCTTCTGAGGGTGTATTGTGGTCTACCTTTCCCCCAAAGAAGTTTTCAATGGTCTGCTGCTTTCTCTGCCTACTCATCCTGTCTATTTCTTGGCTTTTAACTCCTTCTTAGAGTGTAGCACTGCTTCCAGGACACACTGTTCGAGCTACAGTATGGCCCAGGGGGTGATTGGGCTTCTTCTCAGCCTGCCTGGCCTGTGAGTAGCCACAGCCACTTTCTCTTTCACCAGGAAATAGAAGTCTGATTCAACTCTGATTCTCTATTGTTGGAAGCTTGGCATGCCTGTGCTCTTCCCCCACTGGGCCACCACCACTCGATTCAGCCCACTGGTTCAGACCCAGGGCACTTTGCCCCAACTCCAGCAGACTGCCTCCACTTCACCCCAGCCTACTGCTGAACCCCCTCATCAATCTGTGATTGGAGCCTCAGAAACTGCTGGTGCTGAAGACTCTGACGGGCGCTGGAAGTACTGTCCCTGCCTGGGTCCAGACTATGGGCTGAGCTGTTCAGCCTGATCAGTATGTGATCAGAATTGTTCTCCTTTGCTGAGAAATAGTCTCACTCTGTTCTTATGTGCATTAGGCTGCTCTGGTTTTGTTTTGTTTTGTTTTTACCGCATTATTTGGGCATGAGTGGACAGGTTTATCTGGAGCTTGTGGGAGTCACAGCCTCTCCTCTGCCATCTTGGCTCTGCCTCTACTCTGTTGCTTTTTCATATGAAATTCAGGGTTACCATCCCAGGGAGAGGAAGAGCACTCACAGGAATAGGGATGCAGGACACAGTTCCAGGGCTGAAAAGAGTGCCTGTGATTACTCAGAGATCAGAAAACAGGTGAGGAAAGCAGTAACCACCCCTCTCCTTAGATGATGCTACATTGGAAGAACTGAAAATGTCCAGAAGTAGCTCTGAAAACAGCAGCACACACACAAAAAAAAACTTATCACTTACCCCCTTCACCCAGGGAGACAAATCCAATTTTATCAAGAACTAAAAAAATCAAGAAAGCTGGGAAAAAAAGCAAACAACAAAAAAGGAACCTGAGCATAGAAAGTTACTATGGTAACAGGAAAGATCAAAATGCAAACTCAAAAGAAGAAAATGAAATTAAAGGAACTACATTCAAAGCCTCAAATTAAAATGTGAATTGGTTTCAGGTCCTGGGAAAGCTCAAAAAGATTTTAAAAATCAAATAAGAGAGGTAGTGGGGAAGTTGCACAAACAGAGCAAAGGTAAGAGGCTAGAGAAGAATTTATCTTGTTTCAGCTTTAGTTAAAAAAAAAAAGCAGGAGTAGCAATCATGATCTTAGACAAAGCTAAACCAAAAAAAAAAACTAATTAAAAGGGATAAAGAGGGAAACTACATTTTGCTAAAAGGTATCATAGACAATGAAGTAATGTCAATACTAAACATATATGCAACAAATGGTATAGCATCCAAATTCTTAAAATGAGATTTAAATGAGTTATAGGAGGAAATAGACAGTAAACCTATACTAGTGGGGTACCTCAACTTTCCCCTCTCAGAACCAGATAAATTGAACCATAAAATAAGAAAGAAGGAGATAAAGAGAATTTTAGAAATTGAATGGAAATAGAAAGGAATAAACCATTTTATCAGTGGTACATGGGACACATAAAAATTGACAATGTTTTAAGACATTAAAATCTCATAGTCATGCAAAAAACCAAATACTAAATGCATCCTTTTCAGATCATAATGCAATAAAAATTACATTTAGTAAAAGGCTGTAGAAACATAGATTAAAAACGGGTTGGTTGTTGTTGTTCATTCTTGAAGAGGACCAAAGTGACATTACTATGTTAGGGTCAAGGTACAGTGTGTCAGACTGTGGCTGATCAGACCAATAGGAGCTTGGAAGGCTCTACCGTAGGTTGGACACAAATAGCTTGTATGAACATTTGGAATGGATATGTCTTTACATTTGTGTGTCTCACATTTCTCTGAGCAACTGTAATTCTGCTATGTTCATAGAGCACAGTGGCTTCTTTGATTTAAGCAAACAATGCTGGGTGGTCCTTTTTCTCCCATGTCACACAATCAATTCCAAAGTTTTTCAGAGAGACCTTGAGAGTATCCTTGTATCACTTCTTTTGACCTTGATGTGAATGCTTGCTTTGTGTGAGTTATCCAAATGTATATTTGGTATTCAAACAATATGGCTAGCCCATCAGTGTTGCATTCTGCAATAGAGTCTGAATTCTTGGCAGTTTAGGACTCCAGTGTCCAATACCTTATTTTGCAAGGTGATCTTCAGAATCTTCCTAAGACAATTCAAATGGAAACAATTCATTTTCCTGGCAGGCACAGGTAGACTGTCTAGGTTTTACAGGCATAAAACAATGAGGTTAGCACAACAACTCTATAGACCTTCAGTTTGGTAGTTGGTCTTATATCTCTTCTCCCCCATACTTTTCTTCAGAGCCTCCCAAATGCTGGCAATGTGTGTATCAGCATCACCATCTATCTGTACATCCCCAGAAAGTATACTACCAAGGTAAGTGAACTTATCCACAGTATTCAAAATTTATTTATCTGCTGTAACCAATGGTTCCACATATGGATGGTGTGATGCTGGCTGGCAGAGAACCTGTGTTTCCTTGGTGTTAATTGTTAGGTCAAAATCAGCACAAACAGCAAAGAATTGATCCACACTGTGTTGCACCTCAGCTTCAGAGGCTGCATTGCATGCCCAATCATCACAAACAAAAAATCATACACCTACTTTTCCTCCATTTTAGTCTCAGCTTGTAGCCTTTTCAAGTAAAATAATTTAACATCAATGCAGTAGCTGAACTTGATGCCATTTTCATCCTCATTGAAGGCATCTGACAGCATTGCTTGAAAAACATGGGAGAAAACACACAGCTTTGCTTCACTCCATTGGTGACTGGAGAAGCTGAAGAGCATTGTCCATTATCCAGAAGCTGTGCAAGTATGCTGTCATGAAAATGATATACAATACTGACGAACTTTTCCAGGCAACCAAATTTTTACATAATTTTCCACAAGCCCTCATAGTTGACAATATCACAGATTAAAAATTAATTATATACTATATAATCTAATTCTAAAGAATGAATGGGTCAAAGAACAAATCATAGAAACAATCAATAATTTCATTAAAGATAATGACAACAATGAGAAAACATATCAAAATTTATGGGATACAGCCAAAGCAGTACTTAAGGAAAAATTTATATCTCTACACACTTACATCAATAAAATAAAGAGCACTTCAATGAATTGGGTGTACAACTTTAAAAACAAACTAGAAAAAGAACAAATTAAAAATATCTAATTAAACACCAAATACAAAATCCTGGAAATGAAAGGAGAGATTAATAAAATTCAAAGTAAAAAGGCCATTATTGCTTGGTTACAAATTCATCCTTTTCATTTTTGATCCTGGTGATTTGATTTTCTTCTTTCTTTTTAAAAAAAAATCAAATTAAAACAATTGTTTATCCATTTTACTTTTTCTCATGAACACAGCTTCTAGGTTTATTGATTAGTTTAATGGGTTTTTTAACATTGTACAAGACATGCTATCTATAGCAATAAGACAAGAAAAAGAAATTGAAAGAATTAAAATAGGCAATGAGAAAGCAAAACTATCATTCTTTGCAGATGATATGATGGTATCCTAGGAGAATCCTAGAGAATCAACTAAAAATTAGTTGAAATCATTAACAACTTCAGCAAAGTTACAGGATACAAAATAAACTCACATAAAACATCAGGATTTTGCGATGCTTAAAAAGGTTCAAGAGACATAGTTTCTGAGTAATTTAATCATTTTGTTAATAAGGCCAGCAAGTTATTAATAAAAGGACGGTCATTTGTCATTTTCCTTACACCAAAGACAATTATGGCAGCAGGCTCACTATATATATATATATATATATATATATATACATACACATACATACATATATATGTGTATGTATGTATATGTATGTATATATGTATGTATATACATATATATACATATATACATACATATATATATGTATGTATTGTAACTATTGGAATGATGCCACCTGCTAGAGAGTTACTGTGGGAAAGCTCCGCCATGAGGAGAAAGCCTCTGAGGGCAAGCCATGTGGTCAAGGTCCTTAGTGTCAGGAAGTGACATTTGCTCGTGAGTACTGTCTATCAAGGCTAACAGACAATCAACTTGAGGAGCCTCCCATTTCTGGGAGGGGGACATGAAGTAGGAAGTGGACACTGAGAGAGGGCTTTTGCCTCTTTTGGTTCCTGACCTCACCATGGTGGGTCAGATGATGGGGTCTCTTAGAAATAGTTAGATTTTTACCTTTCTCTCTGATCCTAATGCTCTTTAATAAATACTTAAACACTTAAATACTCTTGCTAGAGCTTATAATTTCTTGGCGACCACTCATTAGATTTTGGATAGTATAGCTAGAATTTTAGCCCCTTACAGTACATATGTGTATATATGTATATATATGTATGTATGTGTAAATATACATACATACATGGGTAATATCACCCAATCATCACATAACCCTTGGACAGAGAAAATTCTCTACACCAGACCACTTCCAGCTATACCAGACCACTCCTAGCTTTGGGCCATCTAGGCAAAAGGATGTCTCCACCAAAGCTTGAGTAAAATACAATGGGCTTGACCACCTTAGACTAAATTCTTTGCAAAGTTAGGTGGAGTCTGACCAAGAAGGAGGAGAGTTAATGCAATCTTATTATCAGTAATGTCCTTCAAAAAAGCTGACTTTTTTAAATTGAGAAATTTAGAAAAAGTGGAGATGTCTAAATCTCCCTAAGATATTGGTTATTAATAATCATTTCTCTCAATTTCTACACAATACCAACAAAGTTCAGCAATTAGAGATAGAAAGCAAAACTGCATTTAAAACAACTGCGAACAATATGAAATACATGAGAATCTACCTGCCAGATAAACCTAGGAACCATATGAACATAATTACAAAACACTTTTCATGTAAATAAAGTCAGGTCTAAAAAATTGCAAAAAATAAAGTATGCTTTGTTTTTCTTGTGGGTTGGGTTGAGGGGTTTTTTTTTTGGTCTTTGTTTTCTTTCAAAACATGACCGATATGGAAATATGTTTTGTATGACTATATATGTAAAACCTATATAAATTTGCTTGTTTTCTCAATCAAGGGAAAGGAAGAGAAAGAGGAAGAAAATTTGCAACTCAACTTTTAAAAAAAAATAACAATAGGGGGCAGCTAGGTGGCGCAGTGGATAAAGCAGTGGCCCTGGATTCAGGAGTACCTGAGTTCAAATCCGTCCTCAGACACTTGACACTTCTAGCTGTGTGACCGTGGGCAAGTCACTTAATCCCCATTGCCCCACCAAAACAACAACAACAACAACAACAAAATAACAATAAACATTTTAATTTAAAGTTTTGTGTTCCAAATTCTATCCCCCCCTTACCTCCCTCCCCTTCCCCCTCCCTGAGGTGGTAAGTAATCAGATATAGTTTATACATGTGCAGTTATATAAAACATTACCATATTATTCATTTTGTATACGAAAACTTGAATAAAAGAAAAAATGAAAGAAAGTGAAAAATACCATGCTTCAGTCTGTGTTCAATTAATAACAAGATTGTTTTGGATCATTGTATTGCTGAGAATAGTTAAGTCATTCAAAGTTCTTCATCAAACAATATTGCTGTCACTGTGCACAACATTCTCCTGGTTCTGTTCACTTCATTATACATCAGTTCATATAAGTCTTTCCAGGCCTTTCTGAAATCATCCTGTTTGTCATTTCTTATAGCACAATAATATTCCATCATAATCATATACCACAGATTATTTAGGCATTCCCCAATTGGTGGGCATTCCTTTAATTTCTAATTCTTAGCCAACACGAAAAGAGCTGCTATAAATATTTTTTTGTATAAATAGGTATTTTTCTCTTTGGGTGGGGATGTCTTTGGGACATAAACCTATCGGTGATACCACTGCTGGATCAAAGGGTATACACAGTTTTATAGCACTTTGGGCATAGTTCCAAATTGCTCTCCAGAATGGTTGGATCTTTTCACAACTCCACCAAGAGTGAATTGATTAGTGTCCCAGTTTTCCCACATCCCCTCCAACTTCCAATGTTTTCCTTTTTTATTATATTTGCCACTCTGATAGGTATGAGGTTATACTTCAAAGTAGTTTTTATTTGCATTTCTCTGACCAATAGTGATCTAGATAATTTTTTCATATGACTAGAGATAGCTTTGATTTCTTTGTCTGAAAACTGCCTGTTCATATCCTTTGATCATTTATCAGTTGGGGATGGAACTCAACTTTAAAAAACCAAAAAAATAAATGTTTAAAATGTGTTCATATACTTAGAAAAAATGTATTTTTTTAAATAGCAGAGAGAAGTCAGTTGTCAGGTTATACAGCTAGATGATCTCACCAGTTTCTGTCACCACTGGAGGCAGTTAATACGGGAAATAACATGTAAATAAATAGATATGTACATGATACATATAGATAGAAGGAAGGTAACTTTTGAGGTAAAGTTCCATGTGGCTGGGGGGCCGGGGGAGGGATTGGAAAGGCTTCCTATATTTGTCTAATATTGCATTAGCTTTTTTCAGAAATCACTTCCCACTTTTCATTCATATTGAGCTTCCTTCAAAACTTCAATAAATTTGCTTTTTCAGTGACATGAAAATTCCCTCTACTAAGGCAAATTATAACTGACCTATACCTGCCCATCATGTATAACTCTTGTCCATAATGTCCTATGAAGTTTACTTCAGGGGTCTGCCTAAAATTCAGGAACCCTTTTCCACATTCTATTGATTTCTCAAGGATACCAATGGAGCTGAGGACTGCCCATCAGTTCTCACAATGTGACTGGCCATCTCTTTTTTCTCCCTCACATTTCTTTGATAATAAATACCATTTACACTACTTCTGAACAATTCTTCACTTGTAATGTATTGCAGAGTGCTCAGCCCACCATAAGCCTTTCCAAAGCTCTTTCAGTAATCCTTAACTTCAAAAAGTATAGAGTTGCATGATTTGTAGCCTGAATAATATTGGTTTAAAAAAATCAGTCGCATCAATTGGGGAATAGCTGAAGACATTATGGTATATGAATGTGAAAGAATACTATTGTGCTGTAAGAAATTATGAAAGATATAGTTTCAGAGTCACCTGAGAAGATTTATATGAACTGATGCAGGGAAGTGAGAATAATTTGTACAATAAGAGCAATACTGAAAAGACTATAAACTAAAAGATTTAGGACCAGCTACAATTCCAAAAGATTCATGATAAAATCATATTATCCCCTTCCAGAGAGAGACGTGATAGACTTAAAGTGCAGATCAAAGCAAATTTACTTTTCCTATATTCTATTTTTTTTAATATAACTGATGTGGAAATTTGTTTTGCATGTCCTTATATATTTGTAATGAGCTTTGTTTTGTTTGCCTTCTCAATTGGTGGAAGAGAATTTGGAATGGAATTTTTTTTAATTAAATTAATTTTTTTTAAAATTGTGATCAATCAAATCCTTCAGGTCTTTTTCACTTGGATTGCTTTTTCAATCACATCTCCATCATCCTGTAATTTATTCTTTGATTTTAAATGTATTACTGTATGATTGCTCCTGTTAATTGTTATTTTGTTCCATTAGATCTAGTTGAGGTAATTGGGAACTTGATTCTGTCATCCACTGTATTTGCTATGCACCCTTTCTCCCAATTTTGTGTCATTCATTTACTAAGCGTGTATCTATGCAAATTCACATAATCAATTTCTTCCAAACATCTGACTTACAAATGATCTGTATATAAAAGTGGATGCTAATGCTAAATACATCTCCAGGACCTCTGCTCTCCTTCTGCCTGAGCCCTAGGTATACTGGAGCTAAAGCTGTGTACCCCAAGCTCTGGGGCAGTTAGGTGGCACAGAGAATAGAGCACTGAAGTCAGGAGGACCTGAATTCAAATCTCACCTCAGACACTCCCTAGCTATGTGACCCTGAGCAAGTCATTTAACCCCAATTGCCTTAAATATTCAGGGTCATCTCCAGTTGTCCTGATATACATCTTGCCACTGGACCCAGATGACTTTGGAGGAAAGAGAAAGGTTGGTTTGGAATTACAGTGTAAATTTACTTCCACTAGTTCAGATAAATTATAAATAAATCACCATAGCCGGAAGAAATAATTAGTTTTCTCCTTAATTTGATATCTTGCTTTTATCTGGGATTTGGAATCTAACAAACAGCTGGAGTCTATTCACTATACTAAATTCTTTAACTATAAGAGCTACATTAAAATTTTATATTTGAAAATATCATTGAATAAATGTTCAATTTTGTTTATTCAACAAATACTTAAGTGTCTGATGTGAGATATTATCTTTACAGTCACACAATTGACTAAAATATGTGTAAAATACAAGATGCCATTGTAGTTATTATTTGCTATTTTAAAAAATTGAATTGGTACAGCAAACTGCCACTTTAAAACTTTCCTCCAACAATGTGTCCTCCATGGATTTGTCTGAATTATACAAAATTCCTTAAAAGATGCAATCATAGAAATAATTTAACGTGAAGCATAAAGCAGGAAGATGTATGCTTGCTGCTGTGAGGGAAGATATCCAGTATGGAGTCCAATTGGAAAAGGGAATCTTTGTGGAATGTGAAATCATTCTAATTTGTAGATAGCATTGCACTGATTAAATCAAGCCCTCAAATATTATGAAGCTGCTTAAATAAGAACCATAATCCATCATATAAATGTGGACTAATTATCCAAATGGGAAAAAACAAAATCTATAAATATATTTCCTAGATACATGTTTCAGATAACCAAAGAGTTGGGTCAAAAGTAAATAAGAGGGGGCAGCTAGGTGGCGCAGTGGATAGAGCACCAGCCCTGGAGTCAGGAGTACCTGGCTTCAAATCCGGCCTCAGACACTTAACACTTACTAGCTGTGTGACCCTGGGCAAGTCACTTAACCCCAATTGCCTCATCAAAAACAAAAAAAAACAAAAACAAAAGTAAATAAGAGAAGAAACTGGGCATTTAGGAAATAATGTGGGGCTTTTGATGATCCCAAGATTCTCCCTGAAACACAGACACATCTTTTAAACACCATTATTCTTCTGGTAATGCTATATAGTTATGAGTCATGCATTACTACACTCTGAAGCATTCAAATTACAGGGCCCTCTAAGGGTGACAAACACATAGCAGAAATTAGTAGGCTGCTGCATACATCCAAGTAGGAGAAGCAACAAAATGGATGTCATCCAAGAAAACTATGAATGGAAAAAGCAGTTGGTCTTCTTGAGATTTCACTTCTAATTGACATAATACTAGAAATGCTGGGTATAGCAATAAAATAAGAAATTGAGGGGATAACCTTAGGTAAAGAAGAACAAAATTATCACTTTTTAATTTTTGTAATGTATACCCTAAAGAGTTCATTAAAAAATTAATTGAAATGATAACTTCAGCAAACTTGAAGGATATAAAATATCCTTGGAAGATATAAAATAAACCAACAGCATATATATAGTACCAATAAAACCCAGCATAAGGGGAAGAGAAATTCCATTTAAAATTACTATAGAATATGTGAAATACTTGAGAATCTATCCCCCAGATACAGGAACTATTGAAACATAACTACAAACAACTATTTGCCAAAATAAAGAGTGAATTAAATAATTGGAAAAATATTAATTGCTCATGAGTAGGATAAGCCAATACAATTAAAATGACAATGCAACTGAGATTAATTTGCATATTAAATGCCACACAAATCAAACTATCAAAAGATTACTATATAGAATAAGAAAAACATGATATTGAAATTCATATGAAGAAAAAATGGTAGAGAATCTTAGAAAAATAATGAAAAGAAATTGGAACAAAGGAGACATGGCAATGCTGGATTTTAAACTATACCTCAAAGTCGTAATTGCTAAAATAATTTGTACTGGTTAAAACAGCAATTGAGCAGTAGAAAGGCTTACATATACAACATATAGATGCAAATATATCTAATATTTTTAATAAACACAAAGACCCCAGCTACTAGGATAATCAGTCACTATTTGACAAAAATAGCTAGGAAAACTGAACAGCAATATAGAAGAAATTAGATCTAGACCAACATCTCACACCTTATATAAAGACATGTTCCAAATAGGTAGATGAACTACCTATAAAAGATCATATTATAAACAAATTAGTGAAACAAGGCAAAAAAAAATTGCCTAGCAGATCTATGAATAGTAGAAAAATTTATGACCAGACAAGGAATAGAGAGAATCTCAAAAGATAAAATGAATAATTTTGATTACATAAAATTTAATTTTTGCATAAATAGATATGATAAAGCTAAAATTAAGAGAGAAAATATTTTAGCAAGTTTTCTGAAAAATATCTCACTTGTAACATATATTTATATATGTACATATAGAACAGATTCAAATTTATACAAAAAATAGCCATTCCCCAATTGACAAATAGTTTAAGGATATGAACAGACAATTCTCAAGGGAAGAAACTCAAGCTATGTACAGCCATATATAAAAATGTTCTACACCACTAATTAGTCAAATGCAAATTAAATCAATCCTGAGATTCCATCTCCTACTCATTAGAGTGACAAAGATGACAAAAAAGGGAAAATGATAAGTGCTGGATGGGCTGTGAATAAATAGGCACATTAATACACTGCTAATAGACATATAAATGGATACAACCATTCTGGAAAACAGTTTGGAATTATGCATAAAAAGTTACTAAGCAATACTCATACACTCTTTCACCCAACTATACCAGTGCTACACCCATACCCAAAACTGATCAAAGAGAAAAAGGTCTTTTATGTACAAAAATGTTTATAAATATCATTTTTGAGGGAGAAAAACCCTAAAAACTTGAGGTGTCCATCAATTAAGGAACAGCTGAATAAGCTATGATACATGAATGGGATAGAGTATTATTATGCTGTAAGAAATTAGGAAATAGATGATTTCAAAAAGAAAAGGAAAAAACTTGTAAGAATGCATTAATGCGGGGGCAGCTAGGTGGCACAGTGGATAAGCACCAGCCCTGGAGTCAGGAGTACCTGAGTTCAAATCCGGCCTCAGACACTTAACACTTACTAGCTGTGTGACCCTGGGCAAGTCACTTAACCCAACTGCCTCACTAAAAAAAAAAAAAAAAAAAAGAATGAATTAATGCACTATTTGCACTACTTTGGAGTCCCTCTGAGTGGAGGGTGGAGAACTCCTGTTAAGAATGTCCTCCAAGCCAGCCATCTCTTCATTCCCACCTGGCTATACTACTTTCAACTGTATCATTTCTGGTATCTTCCTTTCCCCTAGCCTTCCCCCCTTTTAGTTTCTTTGTATGTGTTGTCTTCCCCCATTAGATTGTAAGGTCCTTGAGGGCAGGGACTTTTTTTCTTTTTCATATTTGTAACCCCAGTGCTTAGTACAGTGCATGACACATAGTAGGCTACCTGGGTTAGCACTAAAACCATGGAGCTGGACACAGCTGAGATGCCCTGTGCCATCCTTTGGACAGTGTATAAGAGAAAGCATTAATTGGGATAGTTATTTATTTATTTTATATACACACACACACACACACACACATATATATAGTATATGTTCTATGTTATTACACTTAGATATACCTAGATATATTCTAGTATATATAACTTAATATTTTAAATCCTTCCTCTTCCTTTTTTTTAATAAACAGGCAGTTTTTTTTCTTTTTTACATACAGGTAAATAACTGTTTATAAATAACATACACATATCAATTTAAATAAATAATTTATATTGTGAGAAAATAATGGGTTTTGGACTGCCCAGAGGCCCCCCTGTTTGAGGGGATTATATTAAGATTGATTGGATTGACTTTGCTGATTGACTCACTTGAAGTTGACTTGATTGAAACCACACCTACCTGAGAGCCTGGCCCTTAGGGGGTAGGTTCTCTGACCTCTGCACATTCTGCTCATGGACTGACCTCAAGTTCAGTGAACCAATGGATTTGGGTGATGCTAGCCAATTAGCTTGGAGCGGTGTGTAGGGGCCAGCTCTCATCCAGACCCAGAGGTAGCTTCTGCTCTCACAGGCACATGAACTTTCTCTTTTTGGCCTGAGACTCCGAGGTGGTGAGGGTGCCTTGTTCTGACTCTTCTATCCTAGGTATGTAGGGCTTCTGAACTTCTGAACTCCATGTTTTCTCTCTTTACTAATATCTAATATGTTCTAATAAATGCTTAATGCCCCCAAACTGCTAAAACTTCTAATTTATAAGTAACAAATATATTAGAAACCCCAACTAATTTTCCCTACACTTGGGACAGTAATAGGACCACCACATTTAATTTTACTTGTAACAATATGACAAATTTATTTAAATATAATTACTATAAAAATAAGACCTAAATAACTCAAATATGAACAACATATATATTTATGTGTGTGAATATAGATACACATATACATCCTGTACCCTTCCCAGCACACCCCTCCACTTTTTTTTTCAGGTTAAACATTTTTATTTATATTTTTCCTGTTCCAATATCTATTGGGATATTTAAAGAGAAGGAAGGGCTATTACCAGCTACCTGTTCATAACTAGATTTGGTAGCTTTTGCGTCTTTATGCAATTTAAATTGCTTGTAAGGCAACAATCAGACTCAAGTAAGCCTCTAGACCTTGGGATGGATGCTGCTGCATTGGTTTCTTTGAAAAGGAATTGCCCTTACATGGGTCTTTGTGTCTCTTTCCCACAGCCCTTATTGGCAGAAAGGCAGTCAGAGAAGAGTGTGCTATCTATTTTCCTTGCCACAGACATCTGGTGTCCTATAGCAGTTTTTTGGAATGATCCCTGACAGTGAGCAGCAGAGAGGATTTAGGGGAAACATTAATCTTCCAATAACAGCATAGACTGTGATGAGAGGTAATTTCAAGTGATGCATTTCTGATGGTTCAAGTGTCTAGGATGCTATCCCACCACCCTGTTGTGGGAATGTAGTGGGGCCCCAAGAAATCTAAAGATCCCAAACCCCAAAGAATCCTTAAACTTTCCCAAGGGAAAAGCAGCTCTGGCTGCCACCTCAGGAATGAGTGTTGCTGAGTACTACCCTGGTACACTGATAAGCAATACAAAGTTCTACAAGATGATGTGCAGGATGCTGTATATCTTACTGATACTCCATTATTCAAATATCCCTTCCCAGTTTTGTATTTCCTCTTGCTTTGTAATATCCTCCCCTTTGTTTTGTAAACAAACAAAAGAGCAGGTCTTCTCTCACTCAAATGGAAAAACTCCATAGTGATCTGTCGCCCCGCCCCGCCCCCATATATTCCTCTTTCCTAATAAATCTCTTTTTATTTTAAATGATTCATGATGAAACTCCAATTCTTTGGATGAGCTAGCCCAAACCCCCATCCAGGTCACAAGTCCCCCCAACAATCCTAAGCAGTATTTTTAAAAGCCAAGATTTAATCCCCATTATTATAACAGAGAACTTAGACTTTTGAAGTACTCAGTGGGGCAACTTGGCAAGACCTCAGCCAAATAACACTGCACTACCCCACCACAAGGACACACAAGCCCCAAAACATAAGTATTTACAAAGGACTCCCTAACTACAAACTCATGCACCTCTGGGCAAACTCACTCAGGTAAATGCACAAAAACAAACAGACATACTTGACCTTTCTGGAACAAACAACCTTTCCCTCATATTCAGAATAATTTGGCCTCTCACTCACTTACTGAATGTTCCAAGTTACAGTGGCCTGGCCAGGCATTCAGAGCCTATGGACTAGAAACTGCCAAGAAAAGGAAAGAAGCTCAAAAATAAAATACCCAACCCGGAGATAAGCTGTTCAATGGATACAGGTCAGTGGCAGCCACTGTGTCCTAAGCCTTCAGAACAATTTTGTTTATTTAATTTTTTTTTCACTGAACTGTTTCTGAAGCAGCTCAAAATGGTTTAACAAGCTGACTTCCCCATTTTAAGATAGCCAGTTACCTACTCATGTCTTCCATATCAATTCATCTGTTTAAAGAAGGTCTTTTCACTGTTTTTTGAAGTTTGTTTAATGGTGAGATGAATACATTTTAAAATATCATAGCGACTTACCTGATTTTATGTTTTTGTTTGTTTTAAAGCGAGGCAGAGTAGATAGAATGCTGATTTTGAAATCAGTAAGACCTGGATTCAAATTCTGTTTTAACACAAACATGTGTAAAGCTCTTAGTTTCAGGACTGGGAAAACAAATAGAAGCAAAAAGAAAGCCACTCCCTGCCCTTGAATAGCTTGCATTTTAATGGTGGTGGAGGAGGGGAAGTGGAGAACAAGTCCATAAAAGAAAAATTAAAGGGGTGGAGGACTATCACCTCCACAGGACCTGGTGGAGGAAGAATTCCAGAAAGTCAGGAACTGGGGGAGGAGGGGCAGAAAGGAATGAAGGAGTGAATATGGTTAGTCAGGGGGTCCTTCCTTAAAATGGAGCCTTCAGGAGGAAATAGCCAATCAAAAGAAGAGGCAAGAAGGACAGAGGTATTGATATGAGAAGGCTACAGGGAAGAGTCACTTACTCTTACTGCCCCAGACAATTATCTAAGACTAAAAGTTCCAAATGAGTTGCTGATCTGCAGCAGAGGAGGGAGTTTCCCCATATCAAGGAAATTGTAGATTTGGATGGATGGATGGGTGGATGAATGGATGGATGGGGTGACAGACAGACTGATGGACAGACTGACAGACAGACAGACAGACAGACAGACAGACAGACAGACAGGAATAGAAAGAGATGGATAGATTGAGAGATTGATAGATGGATAGATAGAAGATAGATATAGATGGGTGGTTGGATGGATAGATGCAGAGATAAATACAGACATCTATAGATGGACAGATAAAGATATAGGGATGTGTAGATGGATACATATAGACATAGATACATATATAATGAGACAAACAGGAAGATATATGTGTGTGTGTGTGTGTGTGTGTGTACAGATACTGTGGGTATGTGTAACTTAAAATTACAATACAAATAAACTTAGATTCTTTGTTTCAGGAAATTCTGGGAGAATTAAAAGTTAGATTTGTTTCTTTCTTTTTTCTTTCTTCTTCTTCATCTTCTTTTTTTTTTGGTGAGATAATTGGGGTTAAGTGACTTACCCAGGGTCACACAACTCACAGGTGTCAAGTGTCTTGAGGCTGGATTTGAACTCAGGTCCTCTTGAATCCTAGGATAGTTCTTTATCTACTTTACCAATGAGCTACCCTGATAAGTTCATTTTCAATGAAATCAGGAAATCTCAGTTTCTGAATAAGTCAGTATTATTTCAACACTTAGAAGTGCCTAAAAGAATAATCAAAACCTGAGTCTTTGGAAAAGGACAAATTTATGCTATCCATAAATCCAACATACTCTTTGTGGAAATTCTATAAACATTTTTCCTATCCTTTTTTTTTTTGTGTGAGGCGATTGGGGTTAAGTGACTTGCCCAGGGTCACACAGCTAGTAAGTGTTAAGTGTCTGAGGCCGGATTTGAACTCAGGTACTCCTGAATCAAGGGCTGGTGCTTTATCCACTGCGCCATCTAGCTGCCCCAACACTTTTGTTTTTCCTGTTTCCTGGTGATCTTTATTAGTGTGGTTGGATAACATGACTGTACATCCCTACATATTTCTACTCAAAACTGACCTGTGCATATTGGATTAGAAGCAGTCTTTCTCCCTTACTATTCCTGACAGTCCGGAAGGGATCTAATTAGAGTGGAATATTAGGTACTGCACAGATTAGGTATTCAGCCAATCAGATTTGCTATTGACATGGTGGTTATTGCCACTTATACTCATTTCTGGCAGTATTTTTAGGAATTAAATCATGGCATTAGAGAGCCCTGCTTGGCCAAGAGAACCTAATAGGTCATCATTTTATGTCCTGACCCCTAGACGAGTGGCAGGTGGAACAGGCAACATCAGCTCCCAAATGCCCAGAGCTGGATCTTCAGCCTACTAGATGGGTGTTTATGGTTTTTTTGAGGATTTTTTTTAATCCATCATGCCATATGCTGCCAGGCTCATATGCAAATAGACAAAATTACAAATAATAAAAAAGAACCAACCAGTTTAGAGGTTGTCTATTTACTGTCAGCATTGCCATCCATGTAGTAGGCCAGTTAATGAAAGGAGTCTAGGGTGCCCAATGTTATCAACCTGAAGAGGTAAGCATTATCAAATCTAAGCTTCATTGAAACCATGTTCAACCTCTGCCCAGGGGTAATTGGGTGCCAAGTGTCTATTTGGCTGAGAATGACGGTAGCCTTGCTTTCCAGCTGGCCTGAAGGTTGGGTTAGCTTTCCTAATACTCTGTGCAGCTGAGGCCCATTGTCCACTGATTTGGTAAGAGAGAAAAGGTTAAGTCCCATTTCGACTGGGCCCAGTTAGTATTCCTGGATTTGTCAGATTCAGGCATTTTAAACATCAGACAGCTTCAGTAATAGAAGAGATCATTTAATGCCATTTGCTATCTTAAATCACAAGAGAATTAGCTTTTGTAGGCTGTTTGCAAACACCTAACCTTTCAATATCAAACAGGCTAAAATCTCTCAAAGCATTCTGAAATTGCTTGTCCAAAATTGCAGAAATGGTATGCACTTCTGATTTCTCTTGGTATTAGAGCCAATTATTATCAAGTTTCCCAGACTATTCAAATACAGACTTACACACACACACACACACACACACAGAGTTAAATTCACACATTTATTTCCCATTTTGAATAATAATTTTTTAAAATACTACAACAACCAATATGGCCATTGTAGAGTTGATATGTATTCATATCTCCATGTGGGCAGAATATAAAATTATTCTGTTTTAGAAATATTGTGCTAACGTTCATTTGCACCTTGAACAGGTCATTGAGAAAGCCTGATTTGCACCTTCTTAAAGGATATTTAAAACTAGTCACAGTAGATGAATATGGAAGGTGGTGCAGTTTAAAGAACTGTCAAAATACAAAAGTCATCAGGAAAAAAAAAACCCCATAAATACACATGTGCGGGTGCTCTGAGAAGGTTGTGATGACAGTCTCTTGTTACATTGACTGCACACAGCATGGAACCCGTAGATGATATGTTATCACAGGCAACAAGCCAAGCACTTCACAGGTATCTGCATTAGGCAAGAATGCATGCTATAATACTTCCTGTTTCCTCTACCTTGTCGGGAAAATCAGCTGTTCCTTGGGTGCATCGATCTGGCTGGTTTTGCCTCCTGGTTAATTTAGCAACTGGAAGAAAAAAAGAAAGAAAGAAAGGAAGGAAGGAAGAAAGAAAGGAAGAAAAAAAGAAAGAAAGAAAGAAAGGAAGGAAGGAAGGAAGAAAGGAAGAAAAAAAGAAAGAAAGAAAGGAAGGAAGGAAGGAAGAAAGGAAGAAAAAAAGAAAGAAAGAAAGAAAGAAAGAAAGAAAGAAAGAAAGAAAGAAAGAAAGAAAGAAAGAAAGAAAGAAAGAAAGAAAGAAAGAAAGAAAGAAAGAAAGAAAGAAAGAAAGAAAGAAAGAAAGAAGGAAAGGCGAGCCTGTTAAGATGAACAAGGACTTACGTTTGCTGTCAGTAAGTGGTTCTTCTCAGACAGGCTGAGGGGCAAATCATCTTGACAGGTGGAAACTGCCTCCGACACACTGCCAGAAATGCTCCATAGCAGAGCCTGGCCATGACCCAGCTTTCAAACCAAGAATGATGTGACTATCACTCTTGGTTAGCACAAGCACCCAGCTTAGGAACACATTTGGCTATTCCTCACAAAAGAAGGATCTTTAAGACTCAGGTAGATGCCAGACCATCCCCTTTCATGTTTCACTTACTAAGGTGTTACTCAAGGCTCTAGGTACTTCTAAAGGGAAAACCAAGATCTATTGTCACTGCTGTTATAATTTGCAACTTCAGAGCCATGTTAAATGTCTTGATTTTGAAGCAGGGGCTTCACTAAAAGGGAGCAGGTTCAATCACAAATGCCATTTCTTCACAGGGAAAAATCTGGAGTCAATGTATTCAAATCAGCCTTTACTCAAATATAAGTTGGAGGCAAGAGCAATTCAGCTGGTCCTAGAAAAATAACTGACGATTTTTGTCAAGGGTTACACGACAGTAAATGAGGTGTGAAAGATGGTGTGACTTTCCAATCTCTGTGAAAGAAAACCAAGATAAACACTCCTATATTCTCTCCACTAAGATTTATAATTCACAACTGCCACTGAGGACATGCATCCTCTCAGCTAAAAATTCATAACACCAATGGGCAAATTCATTCATATAAAGTAGGCTCGTACCTAATTAACAAATCCACAAGCATTGAGTAAGCACCTCCTCCTGACAGGTACAATGATAAATATGAAACAGTCACTACCCTCCAGAAGCGTATGGTCTCTTAGGAAAGATAGCATGGGACAGCAGCAATGAAGGCGGCAGCAACGGAGGTGGCAGCAGAGACAGAGCTGCACGGCCAAGATGTGGGACTTCACAGTGGATCAGACTGCTGAGTTCAAGGAGGCCTTCCAGCTGTTTGACTGCATGGGGGATGGAAAGATCTTATACAGCCAGTGTGGGGACGTGATGTGGGCCCTGGGCCAGAACCCCACCAATGCTGAGGTGCTCAAGGTGTTAGAAGGAATCCCAAGAGTGATCCCAGGAATGTGAAGATGCTGGACTTTGAACACTTCCTGCCAATGCTGCAGATGGTAGCAAAGAATAAGGACCAGGGCATATATAAAGACTACGTAGAGGGGCTTCAGGTGTTTGATAAGGAAGGGAACAGCACAGTCATGGGGGCTGAAATACTGAACGTCCTCATCGCTCTGGGTGAGAAGATGACCCAGGAAGAAGTGGAAGTGTTGGTGGCAGGGCATGAGGATAGCAGTGGTTGTATGCACTATGAAGAGCTAGTCCTGTTGGTGCTGAACTGCTGAGAACAAAAGTCCCCTTTCCACAAAGAATTCCTTAACTTTCTCAGGGTGAAAATGTTCCTCTCACTCCTGAAGCAATTAACTACATTTTAAAGGTTACCGACGTCCTTCTTTCCAACCCCCGCCCCCCCCCCCCCGCCTCCCCCCCTACACACACACATGTCCTCTGTGGCCTACCAGCTCTCCGATTTCACCAACTTAAACTTGCTAACTGCTCCTAAAAAAAAAAAAAAAGGAAAGATAGCATGTATGTATAAAAGCATATAAAATGCACTAATAAAAATTCAATATCATAAAATACATTTTAAAATGATATTTTTGTTGCTTAATTTTGTAACTATTCAAAATTAAAGTGGTAGTGAATGGATTGAGAGAGGTTGTGGAAGTAAAAAGAAATAAGATTTAGCAACTGATTAGAGATGGAAGGTGAAAGAGGAAGGAGTCGAGGGTGTGAAACTAGAGACACAATGGTATCCTTGATGGAACCAGATGTTCCAAAGAGCAATGGGTTTAGCAGAAAGATGAGTTCTGTTTTGAACAGATTGGGTTTGGACATCTGGTTGGAAATGTCCAGTAGATATTTGATGATATGGGACCTGAGTTCACAAGAGAATATAGGGTTGTACATATAGATCTGAAAGTCATGTAAGGTGGCAGCTAGGTGTTGGAGTGGATAAAGCACCAGCCCTGGATTCAGAAGGACCTGAGTTCAAATCCAGTTTTAGACACTTGACACTAGCTGTGTGACCCTGGGCAAGTCACTTAACCCTCATTGCCCTGCCCCCCCCCAAAAAAAAGTCATCTGAATAGAGAGGATAGTTGAATCTCAGGGAGCTCATGAGGTCATCATCAGCTGATGAGAGAAAACAACTCAGATTCTTGAGGTACATTCACATACGCTAGTTAGGGATGTAATATGGACTATTGACACTCAGAAGAAAGAAAAATAGATAGAAAGAAAACAAAGAGAAAGTGATATCACAAAAACCCAAAGAAAACAGAATATCCATAAAGAGAGAGTGGTCAGTAGTGTCATATGCTACCAAGAAGTCAAGAAAGATAAAGACCTGTGTCACCCTGGACAATACACTTCACTTGCCTGGGCCTCAGTGTTTTTATCTGAAAAATGAGAGGGTTAAACTTGATGGTCCTTAGTGGGCCCTTCCAGCTCTAAAGCTATAATTTCTCAACTAAACTCCTAATCCAGTGTTCATACCACAAGAAGAAGAGGTATAATTTGGTGAAAGGCATTCCTAATAAAGATTCAAGTCTTGGCTGGTGGAATAGATAGAGTGCAGGGACTGGAATCAAGAAGAGTCATCTACATGAGTTCAAATCTGACTTCAGGCACAAGTCATTTAACCCTGTTTGCCTCAGTTTTCTCATCTGTAAAATGAGCTGGAGAAAGAAATGGCAAATCACTCCAGTTTTCTTTGCTGAGAAAACCTCAAATGGGGTTTTTAATTAATTATAATCTATGCAGGTTTGAGCACTCATCACCAGCACAACTGGCATAGACTAATACTGATTCAATGACTTTTAGGTAAGGTAGAATCACAGTACCAAGAAAGGTACTGTTCAGCTACAACCAAAAGAAGCCTGGATTACAATAAATGGTAAGGCAGATCACTTTGACAGCTGATCAGAGAAGGATGGACTGGAATGGAGAGAGACTTCAGGCAGGCAGACCAACTAAAAGGCTCTTGAAATAGTCCAGGCATGAGGTGATAAGCACTTGAACCAGGGTAGGGGGTAGTGTCAAAGGAGAGGAGGGGGCATGTATAGAGATGTTATGAAAGTGAAATCTAAAGGCCTTGGCAACATGTTGAAGGGGCTGGGGACAAAAGAGAGTGAGGAATCAAATCAAGATGACACCTAGGCTGCAAGTCTGGGTGATTGAGAGGATGATATTGTCTCCAAAAGGAAAAGAGCAAACTTGGGACAAGAGGAAGGGATTTTTTTTAGGGGGTGGGGCAGAGGAAGATAGGAGAACAGTGATGTAAAAGATGCCACCAACTAAATATATGAGCCACAAAAAAAAAAAAAAAGATGAGCTGGTTATCTAGTGAGGCTGAAAGAAAACCATTGTATAAGCCCTAGCTTCTTAAACGGTGGGGTCACGACCCCATACGGAGTCACCTAACTGAATGTGGTGGTCACAAAAATTTGACAACAGTAAAAGGTTATGTATCCCTATTTTATATGCTTATAACCCAGGGTCATGTAAAAATTTCTCAGGGGAAAAAGGGTTGTGAATAGAAAAAGTTTAAGAAGCCCTGGTATAAGCCACCTACTTCGTTGTATCAAAAGAATATGAAAATCTCCTTCCCACCTCCCAGCATTTTGGAAGGATCCCCTCTGGTAGACTTGTAGATGAGAGTCATACAGAATGGGCAGGCACAGATGAGTTACAATCTGTATTGTAGGAGGAAATACACAGAGTAATGAGATCATAGCCCTACTTGAGTATCTGAATAAAGAGTATGAGGCAGAAAGAGATGTGGATGATTAAAATAAGTCCATCTGCTTCCATGATTAATGTAAATTCTAGGTGTATTTAAAGTATAATAGATGAATAGAGCAGTATTAGATAGGTTTCAAAATTATCTAATTGCCTGGGAAATTTGTCCCATTGGTGCAAAGAAAAAAAAAACTAACAGAGAAATTGGCTACTCTCTCCTCTTGAAGCCAGTGGTGCTAGTATATGAGGTTACCACAGCAAGGAACCCTACCAGGAGATGAGGCAGTGCTCTAAGATTGGCAGTTGTCCTTGTTGAGACATGTGTGCAAGTCTTCAAAATATCCCATTACGTCAAGTGGTTCAAAGACATTTCATAATCCTGACTCCCATAACAAGTACAAATAATGAATAATCCTGACAGAGCCTATTATTTTTACACTCAAGTGCATCACATTAAAGTAACAGACAGAGGCTACATCAAGTGTGACATTTTTTGTTCCATGAGTAATCATTTATATGGATGCTGCTTATGTTACTACATTCCTCTCTTCCCTCACCAATAGGGAAAGCTGAAACAGCATGTCACTACACAGCTAATACATCAACTCTCAGTTTTTCTTGAATTGTGGAAGTTATTTCTAGTCATTTTCACTGGGGGGAATTTGATATTGACAGAAAGTGGCTACAGTGGAAATAAATTGTTAGCAGGAAGAAAAATTAAACATAATCTTAGAGCTGAAACTGTTTAAGACAAAGTATGTTTGATATTGATCAGGGAAATGATGACACCAATTTGGTTATGACAAAGGACAGAAGGTAAGAATTACATTTTTTCCCCTAAATTAAGTATATGGCTCTATTCTCAAAGTCAAAGGACACTTATTAATACATTTCAATGCATTCATCATGAAAAACACAAGCTTCAAGGAATAAAATTTTATCATTATATATGTTGTTGGTTTTCCTTCATTTTTGAAAAGGACCATGATGTCAGGAAGTGATATCATGACTTACACTGAATTGGATTTAAGTAAGGGAGGTATGTACAAGGTCAGAAACCTCACTCTCTCCTCCAGAGTAATCTGGGTCAAGTGGCAAGATATATATCAGAATGACTGGAGATGGCCCCAGATATTTAAGGCAGTTGGAGTTAAGTGACTTGCCTAGGGTGACACAGCTAGTAAGTGTCTGAGATGATATTTGAAATCAGGTTTTCCTGACTTCAGGACTAGTGCTCTACCCATGGCATCATCTAGCTGCCCCATCATTATATATAAATTCATGTCAACACATGCCTAGCATAGACATTAACACTACATTTGTATGACGATTCTCATTGGCATACATGAAAAGTCAAAACTAGAGCTACCACACATTTCTAATGAAATGGTTTTTATTTATATATGTATATGTAAACAGGGTGCTCCTTCTTATAAGTTACTAAAGCTTAAAACTTTACTAAGACTTTTGGAACATTTATATAAGTATATAATGGAAAACTGCAGCAATTAAAGTTTATTATAACAAACTAAGGCTATATAATTCATAACATATATGTGTGGGTAACTCCTCATGTCCAAAACCAAACTCATTCTCTTTCTCCCTAAACCCTCCTCCTAGTTCTAGCTTCCCTGTGGAGGGTAACACCATCCTCCCAGTCCCTCAGGCTCATGGCCTAGGGTTTCATCCTCTACTCCTCCCTTACTCTCACACACCCCCTCCTCACATGCGTTCTACTGCCAAGGCCTGTCAATTTCACCTTTGCAACATCTTTTGAATATGACCCTTTCTCTGACATTGTCACCACTCTGGAGTAGGCCTTCATCATGTCATGTCTTGATTATTGCAATAGGCTACTGATGAATCTGCCTACCTCAAGTCTCTCCCCACAACAATCCATCTTCCATTCAGTCATTAAAGTGATTTTCCTAAAAAAGCAGTTCTGACCATGTCACTCCTAATTTCCCCACTCAATAAACTCCAGTGACAGATATTGCTTCCAAGAACAAATACAAAATCATGTTTGCCATTCAAAGTTTTGTCATAACCTGTTCCCCTCCTACCTTTCCAGTCTTCTTACACCTCATTCCCCACCACATAAGTCTTCCATCCAGTGACACTGGCCTCTTCTCTGTTTCATGAAAAAGACACTCCATATTTTTGCTAGATGTTCCCCATGCCTGTAACTCTCTCCTTCCTCATTTCTACCCACTGACTTCCCTGACTCCTTTTCAAGTCCCAACTAAAATCCCATCTTCTACAAGAAGCCTTTTCCAACTCCTCTCAATTTAATGTCTCCCCTCTCTTAATTATTCCCATTTATCCTGTATATAGCTTGTTTGTATATATTTGTTTGCTTGTTGTCTCCCCCATTAGACTGTGAGCTCCTATAGGGTAAAGACTGTCTTGGCTATGTGCCTGGGACACAGAAGGCATTTAATCAATGTTTATTGACTGATTGGGCATATTCATATATGCATGTTCATCCTCTACAAAGTCCTACTCTTAATGTATCATCACACTGTAGAAGTGACCATAGATTGTTTTTTTGTTTGGTTTTTTTTTTTTTTTTAGTGAGGCAATTGGGGTTAAGTTACTTGCCCAGGGTCACACAGCTAGTAAGTGTTAAGTGTCTGAAGCCGGATTTGAACTCGGGTACTCCTGACTCCAGGGCCAGTGCTCTATCCACTGTGCCATCTAGCTGCCCCCAACCATAGATTTTTGATAACAATTCTGACAGAGGACAATCTCAAATAAGTTCTCCCATTCTAAAATGGCTTTGAGTTCAGTACTCGTAAGAGATCAATTAATTCTGATTTCTAAAGACCAGTCTAGCTAAACATGGTACAATTCATCATTAGTATACTGGTACTTAGTGTTGAATTCTTTGACCTTGGACATCAGTGAAACCAATAAAAAAGCAAAATGGCCCTCATGTGTATTTTTCCTTCTGCTACAACATTGATGGTAGCACACTAGCACCAAAAAAAGGACAGGCAAAACAAAAAAGCATACAGGTTTTAAACTGTCAAAAAACCACAATTTTAAAGTCTTTTTTCAGTTGCAGCCAACTCTTCATGATCCCTTTGGGTTTTTCTTTGCAAAGATACTAGAGTAGTTTGCCTTTTCCTTTTCCAGGTCATTTTATAGATGAGGAAACTAAGGCAAATAGGGTTAAGTGACTTGCCCAGGGTCACACAGCTAGTAGGTATCTGAGTTCTAATGTTAACTTAGGTCTTGTCCAAAGGAATTTATAGCCAATTGGAAGGATGGTTCTTGGATAAAATTGTTATAGGGAAAACCCAAATTGAAGAGATCATGGATTCATTATTGTGCATGTATACATAAATGCACATGTGCACACAAACACACACACACATACACCCCCCCCAAAAAAAAACCTAGTGAAGTTTTTGCTCCAGTAGGTTCTACATATAGCTATACATACATATGCATATATATATATATATGTACACACATATAGAAATATGTGTATATGTACACATCTATATGTTTCAGTCCTTCAGTTCTTCAGTAAGCCCATATTTTCTTCAGGGTGGGAACTGCTCCTTCCATTGGTGAATACTGAAACCCATTAACTTTTCTTTTAAAATTTTTTTTTCAAGTGAGGCAATTGAGGTTAAGTGACTTGCCCAGGGTCACACAGCTAGTAAGTATTAAGTGTCTGAGGCCAGATTTGAACTCAGGTACTCCTGACTACAGGGCCAGTGCTCTATCCACAGCACCACCTAGCTGCCCCTAACCCATTCACTTTTCATCCTGTGCAAATCTAGTCCTTAATGTTCTGTAAGTTTTTCACAGAGAATGCATCCATTGTCCTGGTGATTTTCCTCTACTCCTCTTAATATTTTGCGGGCACTGATGCAGTGCACTGTCTATCCATCTTGTAGCTTTCATTCTTACTAGCCCACATCCTGTTCCCATCATATTCATTCTAGATGGTGTCTTTCTCAGGTACAATTCATCATTTGCAATATGCTACAATGGACTTAGACCCAACACTTGTCTTTCCACTGTGCTTTGGTTCAATGCAGTTATGATTCTCTTGAAAAGACAAAGTGGGGAAGAGTAGCTGGATTTTACCAAATGCACAAAGAAATCCCCATTGGATATAATACAATTTTAAATTTTTATTTTTTATTTTTGGTAAGGCAATTAGGGCCAAGTGACTTGCCCAGGGTCACACAGCCAGTAAATGTCAAGTGTCCAAGGAGGGACCTGAACTCAGGTCCTCCCAAATCCAGGGCTGGCGCTTCATCCACTGCACCACCTAGCTGCCCCATAATATAATTTTAAAAGGGACTTCACAGAATATAAGCTCCTTAAAGGTCACAACATATAGTTTTTGTCTTTTTATTATAATCCTAAAACAGTGATTCACATATACTAGGCGATTAATAAAGTTCAGGAGTATGAAATAAAGGACATGCAACTAAAAGATTGCTTCTTATTCTTATTAATAAAAATAATAAAAGATCCTGCTTTGTCTGTTTAATTAGTGATTAATTTTTAAAGTATCTCAAAGATTATTACCCCAAAACAGAAAAAAAAATAATTTTAAAGGATTGTCAACCATATATGAAAGTTACTAGAATACATATTTACTGCCATTATGAGAATGATATATGTATACATCAAGGGTATTCATGATGATAAAAAAAGAAAACTCAAGAAGGGAAAGGGTTGACTTTTTAAAAATATTTAACAGTTTTATAGATGTTCTTTTCTAAAAGCCAATATTACTTCCCAATGACTTCTCTGTGTGATTATAATGCCCATAAGAGAATACTACTTGGTAATAAAAAAAATTTCAGAAAAGCAGGAGAAATCAACACATTGGCTATATCTGACATATATGCCTCATCCTAGATCTATAGTCCACCACCTCTCTGGCAAGAGTTGAGACATCTGTTTCATTCTGAATCTTCTTAAGTTGATTAGTCACATGTTCTTGGTTTGTTTCTGGTTTTGTTTTTTTACCTTATTGTGGTTATAGTGTACATTATTTTCCTTGATCAGTGAATTTTCTTGCATTATTTTAAACAAGTGCAATATATCATATCTTCCAAGTCTCACAACTGGATATGAGAGCTGTAGAGAATAACAAACCCTGCTGATTTATTTATTACCCCCCCAAAACACTTAAATAATACAAACACAATAAATGCAGGTTTAGAGATATTTTCCATGCCTATATTAAAATTATTAAACATTGTTTTATAGATGCTACTATGGAGATAACTATAATAATCATTCACAGGACCACCAGCCTTCTTCAAGCTCTTATCAATGCTCACCTAGTCTTTTGGAATAACCTCCTAATTGGTGTTTCTACCTCCAATCTCTATGCTCTCTACTCTATCCTTCACATAGCTGTCAAAGTGATATTACTAAGACACAAATCAGGCTCTCTATTCTAAAAACCCTATTCTAAAGCTTTTGATGACTCCTTTCAAATATCCGTCCAGCATTCACAGCATTTTAAAACACACTTTACTGGGAGGCAAAATAACATTTCACCTAGTGGTTCATATTCGTTGTGGCTTCTTAACCAATAATCAAAAGCAAAAGAGTTTCTGATGGTAATTTCTGGGTTTTGTGAGGTAGTCTGCCTAAGATATTGCTCTGGACTCTACACCTAGATTACTCAGTCATCAGAAGGCTTTGGGTGCCATCCTGTCACCAAGGGTCTTAATGTAGAGAAGTCATCCAATTATAGTGCATTTCTTGAAACTTACACCAAGAGAGGCACATAAAATCTTCCTGATAATAAATATCTCTTTTGTTTGATATTCAATCAGAAAAGATTTCCTGAGAAAGTCACAAGAAGTTGCTGTGAAGCAAATTATTATTTTTGGTATTGCTTTACTCCTTACTATAATATTCTTTAAATCTTTCTTATAGTGCAATACTATTATTAGTCTTTTTTACTTAGTCATGTTGGACTAGAATTATTAAGAAACAATTGGGATTAATTCAGCGATTCCACTGCCAGGCCTATACCCCTGAGGAGTTCAAAGACAGAAAGAAGGTATCATTTTCACCAAAATACTCACAGAATTGTTTTGTTTTTGTGGTAGCAAAAAATTGGAAACAAAGTAGTTATCCATAAATTGTAGGATAGATAAGTAAATTGTGGCACATGAATGTAACAGAATATTATTTTAACATTTTTGTTCTTGAGTCATTTCACTCATCCAACTCCTCATGACCCCATTTTGGGTTTTCTTGGCAAAGATACAGGAGTGCTTTGTCATTTCCTTCTCCAGCAGATTTTTACAGATGAGGAAACTGAAGTAAACAAAGTTCAGTGGGTTGCCCAAGGTTACACAGCTAGTAAATGTCTGAGGCCAGATTTGAACTCAGGAAGATGAGTTGTCCTGATACCAGGCTCAGCACTCTATCCACTGTGCCATCTAGAGGCCCTTTTATAACATAAGAAACAAAGAATATGCCAAATGAAATAGAACCAGGAAAACAATACACATAATTGCTACAATAATGTAAATGGAAAGAGCAAGGGAAAAATGCTAAATGCAAGAAGAGATAAGGAAATGTACATCTCTCCCTTTGCTGGAGAAGCTGGAGGCAAAACATGGTGGGGAGGGTGACTGGAGAGGGACAACTTCTGGTTAAGATTGTGTCATAAATGCCCAGGTCTCCTACATAAAGCAGATCTTTAAATGGCCTCAGAAATACCAAGAATGAAGAAAACTAAAAAGATTGAGAAGTAAGCTCCTCCGTCTAGTCCAGAATTGCCCCAAAACAATTACAAAAGCTAACAGAGAAAGACAGAAGGTTATCACCAGGAAACAAGTCCAGGTGTAGATAAACATGGGTATTCAAAGAAGCAAATATAGAGATCTTCACAAGAAAACCAGCAGGAAATTAGAGAGATGAGCTATGCTGGAGCCAGCTTAAAGATACGTAAGTGGGCTGGTCAGTGGAAACAGGGTGGTCTTACCATGAGCAAACTCAAGAAAATTCTGACCACCATGAGTAAATAACTTAATGTCCAGGGGGTTAACCCTGAAGATGACGGGACACCATAACAAGGACAGATAAAGCCTCAGGAAAAGAAAAAGGCATTGACCACAGGAACTGCAAGAGTACCTGGAGGAAATGAAACAAGATACAGAATGAAAAAGCTAGGGAGGAAAGAATGGCAAGAAAAACTTGACATTCTTAGAGCTAACAGGGAAAACCACATCCAAATACTAAATGTTCTGATAATTAGAAGGGAGGTGGAGAGTGGGGGAGGTAGAACAATGCCTCAACAATACAAGAAATATAAAAAGAAAACAAAAAAGAAAAACAGAAGAAAACTCAGAAATATAGTATCAAAAACTGGAAAAAAATGTCACAGAGAGACAATCTAAGAATTAGCAAATTGACCGAAAACTGTGATGAGAAAAAAAAAAAGTCCTCATCTGTAAAACGATCTATAGAAGGAAACTGAAAACCACTTCAGTATTTTTGCCAAGAAAATCCCAAATGGGGTCACAGAAAATCAGATATGACTAAACAACAAAGTGCCTATCCAAGATCCATGCATTAATAGACTAATGCAATAGGATGCCCCCTTCAAATTAATACTGTAATGTGGATAATATGCATTTTTCATCCTTTTTTTACAGTGTGAGTGCTTAGGACTCTATTAAATCACTTAATGTTTCTGGATTCCATTTCCTCATCTGTAAAATGAAGATGTTGGAATTCTAACTTCCCTTCTAAATCCAAATTGATGATCCTATGAACTTCAATGATGGCTGTGATTGAGGAGACTTCAGTATATTTCAGGGATTGCTATAATAAACATGAAATTATCTAGATTTTTTTTTTTTGTGGGGCAATGGGGGTTAAGTGACTTGCCCAGGGTCACACAGCTAGTAAGTGTCAAGTGTCTGAGGCCACATTTGAACTCAGGTACTCCTGAATCCAAGGCTGGTGCTTTATCCACTGCGCTACCTAGCCACCCCGACATGATATTATCTAAAAATAGGAATGTTTTGAAAACTTCATTATCAGTAGAGGATTCCTTTTATCTGTATGATGCGTAAGTCATTTTCCTGGAAAACACTAGCACATAGCTTACGTAAGCACATTTCCCTGCTTTATACCTTGTTTGAAATTGATAATCAGTAGATACTTCAACAAAGTTATATCCATGGTTACATCTGTCATAGTATCTCATACAATATTAACATGTTTATGGGG
Source organism: Dromiciops gliroides (assembly GCF_019393635.1). NCBI lineage: Eukaryota > Metazoa > Chordata > Mammalia > Microbiotheria > Microbiotheriidae > Dromiciops > Dromiciops gliroides. Next base: position 430,818,641 of record NC_057863.1, read on the forward strand.
ACACCTTGTTGGAAGAAATGACTAAGGCTTCATTTTGTTCTGTTGTTTGTTGATCTCATTTTTAAAATGCATTTTAAAAGCATCTGATGTGAAATATGTTCATGTGTGTATATATGATACAAATATACCACGTGGTTAATATTGATTTCATTTGGGCTTCTCACTGTCTCACAGGTCCTGAAAGTTGAGCAACTATATGACTTCCAAATATGAAAAAAAGATTCACTGGAAGAATCAAGGACAAACTGGATAAATTATGGGGAGATGTCTGCCAGCAAGAACTCAAACCAGACCAATTTGCCAGTTGCATGGTGAAAACATTTATCAAATATTCAACATAGATGATAAAGGAGTGTTTTATGTATTCAGCCCATGAGGAATACTATCAATTTTCCTTGATTCAACTTCTAAATACACGCAACTTAAATATCCCTTAGTGATATATTACTTAGGAAAATATTTGTAGGTCTTTGGTCTTCATTTTCTTTGAAATTTTGCTTTGGGTCCCCAGGGACCTAAAAAATTTGCATATAAGAAATCAGTTAAGACAACTAAAAAGAGTGCCTCTTTTAACCAATTAAATGTTTAAAAGCAAATTTTCACTGATGACTCTGATACTAATTGGATGGTTTTCTATTAGTCAATCATAGTTTATTAAATTGTTAATCAAGACTTCTTAAACTTTTTCCATGGGGCAGCTAGGTGGTTCAGTGGATAGAGCAGTGGCCCTGGATTCAGGAGGACCTGAGTTCAAATACTGCCTCAGAAACTTAACACTTACTAGCTGTGTGACCCTGGGCAAGTCACTTAACCCTAATTGCCCCACAAAAAAAACCAAAACAAAAATAAACTTTTTCTACTCGCAACCCCTTTTTGCCCAACGAATTTTTACAAAACCCTGGTATAGAGGTATACAAAAATAAATATACATAACCTTTTACTGTTGCTAAATTTTTCACAGCCCCCACATTCAGTTATGCGACCCCATATTGGGTCACAACCCACAATTTAAGAAGCTTTGTCCTAGATGATGGTAGGGCTACAAAGGTTCATTTTGGGTGCTATTCTCTATATGAGGCTTTTCCTGATGCTCCCAGATACTAATGCTTCCCTCCATCACCAAAAAACCTTGTTTTATTTTGTCTATAGTTTGAACACACACACACACACACACACACACACACGTCTCTATGTATATATAAAATGTGTATATATTTGTATACACACACACACACACACACGTGTGTTTTTTCTCCCCTGATACAATGTAAACTCTGAGAGAAGGAACTTGCATTTTTTGTCTTTGTAACTCTAGCACAGTACCTGGCCCACAATGGGTACTTAATAAATGTTTGTCAATTAATTGATTGAAATCTACTTCTTAGTTGCCTTTTCTGTAAAAGAGATTAGACTAAATATTCTCTAATACTCCTTCTAAATCCAAAAATAAAATATTAGGCAAAAAGAACTATGGAATGTTTCAAAATGTTTCACCATTAGTTAAAACAAATAGCACTATTAATTTAAAGAAAAGCTGCTTTCTCATAAGGAGTCATTCAGATGAGCTGGAGCTACTTTTCCTTTCTCATTTTAATTCCAAACTCCTCTAAGCCATTCATTCTTTATCCCTTCCTCTTTCTATATGACCAGGTCATCTTCTTTTTGGATAATATCTTTCTTTGATTACATACTTTCTTTGGGCTCTTTTTCATATTTCCTTATTTGTAATGTGTTGCAACCTGTTTACACACACCTCATGTCTCTCCATTGCTTTCTCGGTGATATTCAATTTTGATTCCTCAAAGACTGAAGTATACTGTGACTTGCAACAATATTGCAGTACTGGTGGAATGTTGCTATTTAAAGGATAGGCCTTGGTTTCAGGAAGAATTTTGGAATCAGAAAAATTTTAGTTTCACAGAGGAAAACTATCTGACTCTTCCTATATTAATTTTGGTCCAATTTGTTTCCCTTTGCATTGCCTACCCAAGAAATGCTGAAGAAAGATTTCTGTAAAGTTCCCATCTAATTGAATTTCATATTCTGGGCAATAGTCATCACAATCCACTTGCTTTTTCCTGTGTGGATGGTTAAATTAAACTCCTTTAAGTGGTTAAGGATCTTATCCAGACAACTGCAAGATTTTAGGGTTTGATGCATGGAGCACAATGTCATATGCAAATGGAGACATATGTAAAGTGCAAATCATACTTAGGGAATCCCTCTTCAACTTAGACTCTACTGATTTCATCCATGATAACGGTTCACATTTCAATTGTTTCCCTCTTTTACACCTAGCTTAATTGGAGGGTCATCAAAAAAAAGTTATCTCTATTATTATGTCTTTCGAGGAATTTTTCCATAATTTTGATGTATAGCCTCATAGAAGACACTAAGTTCAAAGAATGCCTTTAAGGCTGTGTTTTATTCTAACAGTAAGTTACAGGGTGAGCTTGTATTTTCTACATCTATTAGTGTATTTTACAGGTAAGATTGTGTTGATCATTTTGAATGTTGAATAATGTTTTAAATGTGTGTGTGTGTATTATTCTTATACAGATTTTCTATAGATGGAAAAGTAGCTAAATATGTTGGTAGGTTTTTGTATGGTTTAGATTGTAAGAAAACAAGTAATAATGGTCAGCAACAGTTATAAGCCAGTTTAGGGCAATATTTAGAGGATTCCAGCCCTCTTGGGGTGACATTACAGATCTCATGCAAATAATACTTTTCCCATAGTTAAGAACCCTCTGGAAAGTATTTGTAATATTAGTTATTGCTTCATTAAGGAAACATTAGTTCCTTAATGAAGCACATAGGGGATTGCAAGAAAATAATTATTAATAATGTGGGTTTTGGGGGGGGAACCCCCCCCTCCCACTTGAAGGTTTATCTCTGGAACTTCAGCTGACCTCTTTCAGAGCCAGCCCAAAGGTACACTAGAGATCTGACTAACTCGGTGGAGATTAAAACCACACCTATCAGAAAGGGCCTTTGCCCTCAGGGCATCTATCTTTCACTAGACCTGAACCTCTCTGGTAGAGTTCATTTTAATATGGACCACCCTCGGGGCATGTCAACCAATGGAATTGAATGATTCTAGCCAATTAGCTTTGAGCAGTGTGTAAGAGCCACCTCTATGGAAGGAGAAAGGGGACTGGACTGTAGGAGGCTCTCTCCCTTTCCCCAGAGATGCTCTTGAACTAGCCACTTGCCCTCTCCTCTCCTTCTTGGGAAAATGTACTGGGTATATAACTAGCAGAGAAGTCAGTCAGACATGTGGTTAATACTTTAGAAATATGTGATCTTAATGAATAATAAATGCTTACTGCCAAAACTGGTGCAATAGCCTTTCATTTATAAGTAGCAATATTTTAGAAAATTCCAGCCTAGTCCCACAATATTTTACATGAAACATGATATTCTCTCCTAATGGGGTTTGTCTCTCCTTAGGCAATCTAGTGGCCCCTTGTTTTTGTGGGCTGACCCTACTGATATGAAACACTGACAGAGCCCACTGCAGCTGAGAGCTCCTTAGCTCAAGAGATCCACTGGATTCATCCTTCCCAGTATACTTATTTGCGTCTGCACTATAGCCCTCCAATAGAGAATAAACTCCAGGAGAGAAGGGTGTGTATTTCATTTTCTCTTGTATCCTCCCTCAGGGCCTTGAACTAGAACAGATATATTTAGTAAATGGCAGCCATACAGCATAATAGACACATGCTAGGCTCTCCAGTCAGGCCTCCTAAATTCATCCCATCTCTGACAACTTGCTACCTTTATGATCTTGGGTAAGTCATATAACCACTTGGATCCAGAGCAACTCTAGATCTCTAATCCTAAATGGTTGTTAACAAATTTAGAGGAAGGGAAATTCTTTCTTCATAAATACACAAATATGTCACAGATTGAGGGCAAGCCTAGACATATTTGGGGCTGGTCTACTGGGACTTTAACCTAGCATATTGAAGTTAGATGCCACTGATCATATCTGAGTACAAACAACAGAGCTTAGCACCTAGCTAATCAGAATAATTGTTTAAAATGGGAATCTATCAGATACCTCCTCCCTGCAGGAACTATTTTCTCCATCTTAGACATAAGCATCCTTGGTGAGCTCTTACCTGAGATCCATGATTCTATTCTCACCCTTTCCCCAGGTGGCAGCCTCTCCTACAAGGAACATTGTCCTAGCTTTAAAAGCATTTCTTATTGCTTGCCTCAGGTTTAGGTTTTGTCACCTCAGATACAGAAATTACTAGTTACTACTCCGATGGTGGGTAGCAAAAGCCACACTAAAGTATAAACAATACAGAAAGAATGTTACCATAGCAGCAAATAAATACAATGGTGGGCACATTATTAGCAAAAGCCACACCGGTTTCACAAAGGCAATTGCTGTAGAGAAAGTATAAACCCATTGCAAAAGTGAAGGTATAGATAACAATCAATTACCAAGAGTGTGCTTTTATAACTTCCGTCAAATTGAGTGACTTCCTGACTTGCTTCCTACGGTCCTCTCTCTTTCGCCACCTGATTGTCGCCATGCACGCTCCTGGGAAGGGCCTGTTCCAGTCAGCTTTGCCTACTGCCACAGCGTGCCCGCGTGGCTGAAGCTCACCTTGTACGACGTGAAGGAACAGATCTACAAGCTGGCCAAGAAGGGCCTGACACCGTCCCAGGTCGGTGTAGTCCTGAGGGATTCTCATGGTGTGGCACAAGTGAGCTTTGTAACTGGCAAAAAATTTTGAGAATTCTCAAGTCCAAGGGACTTGCCCCTGATCTTCCTGAAGATCTTTATCACTTGATCAAGAAAGCTGTTGCTGTTTGAAAGCATCTTGAGAGAAACAGAAAGGATAAGGATTCTAGATTACATCTGATTCTCAAGGAGAGCCAAATTCACAGGCTGGCTCGTTACCACAAGACCAAGAGAGTGCTACCACCCAATTGGAAATATGAATCATCCACAGCCTCTGCTCTGGTTGTATAAATTTTGGTTTATGTACTAAAATTAAAAAATCACATCTAGATGGGAAAAAAAGTGTGCTTTATAGAACTAGACTAGACAATAACAAAACTCATCAGGAGGAACAAAAGTTGCAGAATTTCAAGGGAAATGATGGGGGGAGAGTAGTAATGATTGGGAATAGTACTTCCAGACCTTAAATTATATATACTACAAAACAGTAGTCATCATAACTACTGGGTATTCATTTAAAAAAAATTAGGTGGATGAAACTAGGACTAGATGAGAAAGGCTCATAAACAGTATACTTTGATAATTCAGTGTTGAACAAGCCAGAGAACATAACTTTTTTAGGGAAGAATTCCCTATTTGGCAAGAACTGTTAGCAAACTGTAAAGCAGTTTGGCAGAAATTAGATTTAGAGGACTATCTTATACCATGTGCTATAACAAACTAGATACAAATGGCTTAAATCTAAATATCACATCATTAAAAATTTGGAAGAATGTGAAAAAGGTCTTTTTCATATCTGTCACTGAGCAGTGCTGATCCTTAACCAAACAAGGAATATAGGCATTCACAAATGATAAAATAGATGATTTTGATTACATGAAATTGAAAAAACCCTTTTACACAAATAAAATTCATGAACTGGGATAATAAGATATAAATTAAGAGAAAGTTTTGAATACAACATTTCTACTAATGCTCTGATATCCAAGATATAAAGGAAATTAATGCAAATATTAAGATTAAGAACTATTCCTCAATAGATAATTGGTTAAAATATATGAACTAACAGTTTACAAAAGAATTAAAAATGAACAACCATATGAAAGATTGCTCAAAAGCACTAAAAATAAGAGAAATGCACATCAAAATAACCAAGGTTTCACTTCACACCCAACAAATCAGCCAAGATAAAAAAAGATGGATATAAATATTCAAAGCTGAACACCAAGTTGGTGGAAAAACAGGAACACAAACAAACTGCTGGTGGAACTGTGATTTGGTTCAACCATTCCAGAAAGTAATTTGAAACTATGCTAATGAAAAATGATTTAAATGTTCATACCTTTTTTTTTTGTCCATACCTTTTGATCCAGAGATCCTGCTACTAGACATATACCCAAAGGAGGTCAAAGACAGAAATAAAGGTTAACTATACACTAAAGTATTTTAAATGGTCTTTTTCTTGTGGTAACAAAGAACTGGAAACAAAATAGACAACCACCCATTGCAGAATGGCAAAACAAATTGTAGAATATTAATGAATATACTAGAATGTTATAAGACTATAAAAACTGATATAAAAAATTTGAGGAAAATATGGGAAAATTTATTTGAACTGAAGCAAAATGAAGAAAGCAGAACAGGAAAATACCATATCTACTCAGAGGAGTTATACTATGCACTGAATAGACCATTTGAACTGCAATCAAGATGACCTGAGTTCAAATCTGACCTCAGACACTTTCTATTCTGTGTGATCCTGGGCAAGTCACTTCATCTCAATTTCCTCATCTGTAAAATAGAGATAATAATCACCTACCACCCAGGGTTGTTGGAGTGGAAAGAGCATTAACTCTGGAGTCTGAGGACTTGGGCTCAGATCTCACCCTGACACTTACTACCTTTGTACCTGTGAATAGTCATTTAACTTCTATGGGCCTCAATTCTCTCATCTAGAAAATGAAGATGTCAGACTAGAAAGTCTTTGAGTTCCTTTTCAATTCTACATCTATAGCCCTATAAAGTGCCAGTTAAATTAGATAATATTTATAAAGCACTTTGTAAATCTTTAAAGTACTTTAGAAATGCTAGCCACCATTATTAGTAGTAAGTGTCAGGGTGAGTTAATGCTCTTTCCACTCTACAGGATGTCCTACCCCTTCTTTGCTGAGGCTGGGGATTAGGACTGTGGAATATTGCACACACTGTCATACATGGTATATTTATTACCTTGGCTTGTTTTACTGGAGGTTTTCTTTTTCTTTTTTTTTTTTAATTTTTTAAATTTTTTAAATTAAAAAAAATTCTTTGTTATAACGGATGGATTGCTGGATAGGATGGAAGAAAGGAAAATTAAGAAATGAATATAATGTGGAAACAAAATATATCTCTAGATTTTTTTAAAAAATAGAGATGGTATAGTTTCTTCAGTGTAAATGAAGCATGTCCCCCCTATCTGATGTCCCTCTAAAGTGAAGACAGGCAACCCAGACCATAAAAGCCAGTGATATCAATATAGTGCTGTAGGCAATCTGATCTACATCGTGGGCAGCCACACAACTTAGTCTCATTGCATCAGGGAAGTTGTGCAAATTTATTGACAAAAACATACTCCTCTCTTCCTCCTCCATTACAAATCTCCCACATTCCTCACTTGGAAGAGACCTAAAGTCTAGACAGCTTCTAGATGTTTGAGTCTTTTTCCTAGATCCTGACCATAATTTTGATCCCCACCATAATTTTGTCCCAAGAAGGAGTATCCTTCCCTATTGTTGTTGTTCATCCTTTGTTCAGTGACATTACAAGTGCGGTCTTGACTTTTGATTTTCATATGAATTGGATTTTTGTGTCCCTAGAGAATGGAGACTCCATGGGGGAGGGGGAGAATTAGTAGTAGACAGTCTGCTAGTCTGTTGCTTTGTGATTTACTGTGGACAGCAGGAGAGAACTAAGACTCTAACCCAGGTAGTTTAGATTGCTTAAGAGAACAACTAAGAATAAATTTAGGTATAAGATTAGAGTAATTCAACTCATACCCAAGAATATGTTATATCCCACAACCATCCTTTCCCTTATTCCACTTCTCAGAATTCCATCAAGAAATAAAGTTATTTGAGTAAGTTGAAAATAATTGAATAAGATGAAGTTAATTGTATAGGTAAAACAAACAAACAAACAAAAAACAAGAGCAGTTAGATGGCCCAGTGGATAGAGCACTAGGCTTGGAATTAGGAAGACTTATTTTCATGAGTTCAATTCTGGCTTCAGACACTCACTAGCTATGTGACCCTGGGAAAGTCACTAAACCCTGTTTGCCTCAGTTTTCTCATCTGCAAAATGAGCTAGAGAAGGAAATGGCAAACCACTCTAGTATCTTTGCCAAGAAAACCCCAAAATGGGGTCACAAAGAGTCAGATACAACCAAAACAACTGAACAATAACCAACAGGTAAAAGCAGGGTCATTGCATTTACAAGATGAGATGGATACATATATGACTTTCATATTACAAGTTGGCCTCACCTTATGTTGGGAGACTAGAAAGTAATGTCAAGTGCTTCAGTGATAGAGGTTAGAAACCACAGAAATGGGTCAACAGGGGAACAGAACTATTTTCAACAGAGATAAACACAGAAAAATGCTTAAATATTGTGTTTAGGAATAAAATTGAATATTGTCACATTAGCTGCACTTTGTATAAATATTTGTCCCTAGTGCCTACCAAATTTTAATAACTGTAGTAAGATTTTCCAGAAGTAAATGACTATCCCACACTTTGAGTCATTTAACCTTATGTTGACATATTATTATTAAATGTTTCTCTTATAGCTTGTTTCCCATATTAGGTTATAAGCCCTTTGAGAGAAGGATGCAGTCTTATTTTATGCATATTTCCCTTAGCTCAGAGTAGGAACTCAATAAATAGTGAATGAATCTATAACCAGGAGCCCCCTAAACTCAACTAAAACTAACGGAGAATGAGTGGGGCTTTGCTTTGGGATGCCAGTGTTAGTGTGGAGGGGGAGAACTCTCCCTCATGCTTTGCCTCAAGACTGTCAGTCAGTCTCAGCCACTTTGTGGAACTCCCAGTCCATCAGCACTGCTCCCTCTAGTATCATGTCAACATAGTGTCCTTCCCCTGGGGTTCGTGTATACCACCAAACTGCATAAGGGGATAGACCAAACTTTCTAGGGGACAGGCTACCCCCTTTAGCAAAGGAACCGTCCCTGTCTCTGTATTGTCTTATGTGCCCTCACTCCCCCACTTTCCCCACCCCAGCCCACTCAACTGAATTCCTTTAACACATAATAGTAGTTAACATTTAAATAGCACTTGCTACATGCCAGGTACCGTGCTAAGCCTTTAAAATTATCTCACTTGATTTTTCAAATAAATTCCTGGTTACCAAATTCTGCCTCTGACATTCCAAAATGTTGTTTAATTTTGATGGACCGAATTCATAGCTTTTGTTCACTACTTGTAGCTTCTGTTTTATACAGAAACAAGAAACAGGAAATAGGATGTCATACTGTGCCAATTTAAGATATGAATCTAACATTTAATATATGAGAGATATAGTAAATAGAATTTACTTAGCTACTTGGTTTACTTAATTATTTACTTTAGTTACTTAGTTACTTAGTTTATTTAGTTACTTACTCATAATAATTTCCCAACTCTTTTAAATACTTTAGGCAAGAAAAACAGTGTAGCCACTGGTTCCTGTAACTAACATCTTTGGTCTTTGGTGTTTGCAGGTGACTTATGGTGACCCCTCAGATCACAGATTTAAGACTTGCTAGCTAGCAAGAACCAGCAATAAAAACAAAAGCTTAATGAATTAGCTCAAATACTGCTCACAGCATTAAACCACAAGGATGGGTTTATCTTATAATGGAAATAACTATTAATTTTGATGTTCACCTGGCATAGTGATTCAGGCCTGTAAATCCAGTTATGGGAGAGGATAAGGTTGGCAGATCTCTTAAGCTCCATAGCTCTAAGCTGTAGTATGCTATGACAACACTAAGTGAGGTGTTCTCACTAAGCTCTGTTTTAACATGGTAAGCCCCCTGCAGTGGGGTTGGGGGTGGGGGAGTGGAGGAGTGGGGGCCAAGTCACCAGGATAAATAAAGAGGGGTGAACTGGCCCCTTGTCAAAAACAACAGGTTCAGGGGAAGCTAGGTGGCGCAGTGGATAAAGCACTGGCCTTGGATTCAAGAGGACCTGAGTTCAAGTCAAGCCTCAGACACTTGACACTTGCTAGCTGTGTGACCCTGGGCAAGTCACTTGACCCTCATTGCTCTGCAAAAAAACAAACAAAAAAAAACCCCCAACAGGTTCTCTATCAATCAGAGAAGGATTAGTCTGTTGAGTAGCCCTAGTATTTCCAACCTGGGAGATATAAAAAAAGAGAAGGAAAATGAATTTCGATTTCCCCTTAATATGAGGAGTCCAGAATATACACTTAACTGGCTCTAATTGAATGTCACTATCTATAACTTAGATCTACATAGTAAAGTTTTGCATCATCACTTTGGTACATGGATAGAGCTGTGATCACACTAATGGGAATACTCCTTATACAAAAATCCAGGATGCAGATCATAATCCACTCATGTCTTCCTGTTTTGTGTCACTCTGTCCACATCCTCCTATAAATCCCCTAGGGAGTCCATCCACTAGGCTAGTGCCATTGAATAGATAATTACTATGTGGGCTATCCAATTATTATACTTAATTCTTGCTTCTGACCTCCTCCCAACTCTTTTTCTGATCATCTATTTCTCTATAATATACTTTATGCCACTTCCTTTGTGTCAATGATGATGATGCAACCCAATATCTCTATACCACAGATATAATCTGCTAAGATTATAATGGAGAAAGTTCATTGCTATCAATAAGTAAAAATTACATTTATGGAACTAGAGAGCTTCTGTGTCTTTGGTTAAATGGATCTTTTCTGAATTTTTTTAAAAAATGGTCATCCTAAGAAATACAAAGTATAGTTTAGGTTCTGGCAGTTGGATGGCAAAAGGTAGTTGGTTATTCAGTAAGCATTTATTAAGCACCTACTATGTGTCAGATACTGTGCCAAATACTGGAGATACAAAAAAGGGGGGGAAAGTTCTTGATGTCAAGAAGCTCACAGTTTAACCAGCAAGTCAACATGAAACATCTATGTACATGCAAAATGTATACAGAATAAACCGTTCATAAGGAATATAGGAAAGGGGCTAGCAAGAAGAGGGATTGACAAAAGCTTCTTGTAGAAGGTGGGATTTTAGCCATGACTTGAAGGAATACTGGAATTTAGGAGGGAGAGATGAGGAGGGAGAGCATTTCAGGCATGAGAGACAGACAGTGAAAACTCAGAGACAAGAGATGGAGTGTCTCATTCATGGAAGTGCAAGGAGGCTGATGCCCCTGGATTGAACAATACCTAGTGGAGTAAGGGATAAGAAGACTGCAAAGTTTATAGAGAGTTTTGAACGCCAAACTGAAGATTTTATATCTGATTCTGGAAGTGACTGGGAGCCAATGAATTTATTGAATAGGGAGATGACATGGTCAGACTTTCAATTTAGGAAGATCACTTTGACAGCTGAGTGAAGGATGCACTAGAGTGGGGAGAGACTTAAGGAAGGGATACCAACCAGCAGGCTATTACAATAATGTACCCACAAGGTGATGAGGCCCTGTATTAGAGTGGTGGCAGTGTCAGAAGAGAGAAGGGGGCATATGCAAGAGACACTTTAAAGGAAGAAACCACAGGACTTGACAACAGATTGGATGGTGGGGAGGGGGAAAGATTAAGGAATTGAGGACAACACCCAGGTTGTGAGCCTGGGTAACTGAGAAGATGGTGGTACCTTCAATAGTAATAGGGAAGATAGGAAGATGGGAGAGGATTGGTAGGGGTGAGTTCACTTTTGGACATACTGAGTTTAAGATGTTTACAGGTGGGGCAGCTAGATGGCACAGTGGATTCAGCACCAGCTCTGGAGTCAGGAGGACCTGAGCCCAAATCCAGTCTGAGATACTTACAAGCTGTGTGACTGTGGGCAAGTCACTTAACACCAACTGCCTAAAAAGATGTCTACAGAAATCCAGTTAAAGATGTAGAGATGTAAGACTGGATGACAGAATAGATATTAGAGCTAGATAAGCAGATCTGAGAATTATCAACCTAGAAATGATAATTGAATCGATGAGAGCTAATAAGATCACCAAGTGAAATAATATAGAAGGAGAAGAGGAGTCAGAATAGAGCCTTGAGGGGCCCCACTGTTTATGAGTCTGACATGGATGAAGATCCAACAAAGGAGACAAAAAAGCAGAGGTTAGATAGATGGAAGGGGAGCTAAGAGAGAGCAGTATCCTTCAAAGAAGAGAGAATCAAGAAGATGGCTATCTAGTGTCAAAGTCTGCAGAGATCAAGAAGGATGATGATTGAAAAACTATTAGATTTGGCATTTAAGAGATCATTAGTATTTTTGGAAAGAACAGTCCTGATTGAATGATGAAAACAAAAGTCATATTATAGAAAGTTAAAAATAGAGAAAAAGGAAAGGAAAATGGAGAAAATGATTGTGGACGATCCTCTCAAGTAGTTTAGCCACAAAAAGTAAGAGATATATGAGATAACATGTAGAGGGGATGTGTGGATCCAATGATGTTTTTTTGAAGATGGGGAAGCCATAGACATCTTTATAGGCAGTAAGGAAGCAGCCAGTTGATAGGGAGAAATTAAAGATAAGTGAGAGAGTGGAGATAATAAAAGGGGTACTCTTCTGGAGAAGATGAGATAGAATGGGATCACTTGTGCAGGTTGGAGGGTTTGCCTAGGCAAAAAGAAGTGCAAATTCATGTGAGACAAGGGTAAAGGAGGGAATAGTTGCAGGAGGCATCTGAGTGACATGAAATAAAGAGGGGGTAAAAAGAGGGAGCCCTCAGAAAATGTCCTCAATTTCTCAGTGAAATATGAGGCAAGGGTCTCAGCTGAGGTAGTAGGATAAGGAAGAATCATGAGAAGTTTCATGGGGAATGAAAACTTAGAAAAGCCCAGTGGTTAGTGAGATAGTAAGTCATTTAGAGAGGTGTAAACGGATTTCCTTCCCACACTGAGGGCCTAGTTGAGATTACATAATATAAATGTGTATTAGATCTAATCAACATGGCTTTGTGATTTTTCTCCAACAAAAGTTAAAAAGAAAACCTTCAAGGGGTGTGATTCAAGTTGTAGGATATTAATTGTATATGTTACAATTACTTAATGTAGTCTATTTTATTTATTTGGGGGAGATTTGAGTCCCTTCTGTTGGGGCATTATTAATAACTCACATATGTAGATAGATAGATAGACAGATGGATAGAGAGAGAGAGAGAGAGAGATGATAGGTAGATGGATATGGATATAGATACAGATACAGCTATGATACATAAAATCACAGATAAACATATATGTGTACACGTATATATCTAACATTCACATAGCACCTTGAGGTTTTAAAAAGTGTGCCATATATATTCTCTTCCTTGAGCCCCACAATTATATCACTTGGGCCCTGTGAGGTAAATAATAGAGGTCCTGTTATTGCCATTTTTCACGTAGTACTTTCTGGCACTGGCCTCTTTTATACAGGGACTCCATAAAAGTTGCCCATATTAAAAGTTCTCTCTAAATCATAGCTTACAAATTTCCACTGATGTGTTCATTTTTATCAGTCAGCCAGAGGATAATTGGGGGGGGGGGCAGGGCAATGAAGGTTAAGTGATTTGCCCAGGGTCACACAGCTAGTAAGTGTCAAATGTCTGAGGTCGAATTTGAACTCAGGTTCTCCTGAATCCGGAGCCAGTGCTTTATCCACTGCTCCACCTAGCTTCCCCCAGAGGATAAAATTAAATTAAAACAATGGCATTTAATGAAATAGCATAGTAAAAAAAAAAAGAAGAAAGAAGAAGAAAGGAAGGAAGGAAGGAAGGAAGGAAGAAGAAGAAGAAGAAGAAGAAGAAGAAGAAGAAGAAGAAGAAGAAGAAGAAGAAGAAGAAGAAGAAGAAGAAGAAGAAGAAGAAGAAGAAAAAGAAGAAAGGGAGGAGTAGAATGTTTTCAACCACAAATACAAAACTATCAGTGGGCATGGCTAGGGAACATATGTGAAAGGGCCCGAATATAGGTTATACGAGCAGTGAGGACACAAGTGTGGAAGGGCAAATACATAGGAAACATGTAGTGGCAGGGGTACATTTTTATGGGGCTATCTCATGCCTCCCGTGCTGCAGAGCTGCTTCTAGCTTCTGGGGAGATCATCATGCTGCTTCTGCTGTGCCTGCTCCCTGCTGGTCTCAGGTGATGGACGGGATGTCTTGTCTGGAAGTGCTCCATTGGTCTTATGGTTACTGCTGGGCTTTGCTCAGTTGGGTGAATGGTTGTATAGCTTCACTAAGCTACCAGTTCCTAGGCTTCAGCTGTCATTTTTCAGTTGAGCTACCCTTTCTTCCCCATAAAAGGAAGAGTGATTTTTGCCAACTCTTTTTTTGATGGCTGAAGCTTCAGTTCTTTTAGTGAAGAAAACAGACCCTTCACATATCAAAACATGAGATGGAGAGGGAAACCCATAGCTGTTTCTATTTTTGTTTTTCCTGTAAGGAGATTTATTTGTCATGTCTAGAGTCTTAGTTTTGTGTGTTCTTTCTCCCCAGAAGTGGAGGCTTGCATCTATCTCTTTTAGAGCACAGAATAGCTGACCAGCTAAATAAAGACTCCAGGTATTTAGTGTGTCTTTCAACCTATTTGTTCCTACATTAGGAGTAATGGCTTTGTTCCAAGCCTCTACCTGATTTAGAGTAGAGACTCTTTCTAAATTTCCCTCAATTCCAGGTTACCAATTTGGACCCCTTCAAAATTATTTTAGTCTCCCTTTCAACAAACAATTGCCAAGAGCTTCCTGGGTTTTTCCATGGTCTTTCTCAACCTCTTAAGATCCTTTGGCTTCTCCCATGCCAATGAAAATGGAAAGGGTCGGGGAAAAGACAAGAACAACTCCCAAACCTTAGGTAGAATCCAAGTAAGAAATCGGTTGGTCCAAATTCTTACCTTATTATGTATACGTGGCTAAGAACAAACCTCTCAGGCTTTCAGTTGTCCCACATATTTTCCCTACAAGCCTGAGGAAATGAAAGGAAAAAAGATGAGTAAAAGTTGAGGAAATTGAGACTCTGAGAGGTTGTGACCTTCCCATTCTCACACCGCTGATAAATGTCAGAATTGGGATTTGAATCTGTATCTTCCTGGCTCTGAATCCAGCACTTTATACATTCTGACTCAATTGCCTCTGTATGTGGAGTATTTAAAAAAGGAAATCAGCAATTCATAACCTAAAATTATGCATAACATTTTGCTCCATTTAAAATTAGAGCACCAGAGGAAGCAGACTTCCAAGGCATTTTCATTATGCAAAGAGGTAAACAATAAATAAATAAGGAGTTCCTGAATATGAAATTAACAACATGATAATTGCTTTACTCCTTGAGTGCAGGCAATATTAAATCCTCAAATAAACACTTAGTTAACCCTCATTTTCACATATGCTTATTATTTTTGTCAAAAATAGTAAACTTTGTATGTTGTCCATCCTCTGACCAGACGTCTAAATGAAGGTGAAATGTTATGTGGCAATCATTGCAATTCCTTGAAAATTTGAAGGGATTTGGGGGATAAGCATAGTCATGGAAGCAAGCAAGTCTTAGAGGCCAGGAAAGTCAAGAGATAACTTAGGAAACATTCTTCATTTTATTATGGTACTATTATTACTTATGTTTTAATATACTTTATCATTCTGCAAGCTAGTGGAAAAATCTCATCTAGATAATGTAGTCATTCTGATAACATGTGACCTCCCTGCTGAGCCAAAGCCCAGTCTTTCTACTGGCACAACTCCCCACTGACTAGCATTAAAACATTTATACAGGAAACTGTTAAATCTTATTTCTAGGGTCCCCTTTTCTCCTTTCTTTTCTCAACCAGCCCTACTCCAACCCAACACCTATTTGGCCAAAAAGAGTATTGAGTTCTTTAGCTACTACCGTGTTTAAAAGGATACCTTGATAAATGACACCAAAGATGCATGTTTTCAAATACTCAACAACTCTGATGAGATTTCCCAAGCTGTTCTGACTACTTTTTCTCCTACCCTAGAAGAGAAAAATCACCTTTTTCTTCTTTTCTCATCCTCTATTCTAAAAATCTGGTCACTAAATTAAAGTGCCTTACTTTGCATGCTCAATAATTGCCCTGACTTTAACCCTAGTTAAATGATTTCTTTATCTTACTCAGATCCTGAAAATGATTCATTTGGTTACTTCATATATGAATGTTTGGCTCTTACTGGAGTTTTCCAACAAGCTCAGGTTAAAAGGTCAGTAAGATTGTCATCCTATGGGCAAGAGTATAGAACGGTTTCAAGTCAATCAGTTATAAACTTACAACTCCCCTATCCCCCACAAATTCTAGGTGCTTTCCCCGACTGTTCTCAAAAGAAGATAGATCAAATGAAGATGGAGGCACCACTCGTTTATCCTAGGGACACAACCTCCGAACACGAGGCACCAACTGTTTCATTTGAACTCTATAAGATGATAAAGAAACAACTCTGATTCAGGAAAGGAAGACAACCTAGTCTGCCCAAATCAGCCTCTCAAATAGATATTCAGGTTTACAGTTATGGCAATGAAATACAACCAACGAACCAAAGAAAAGGAGCGTGTCTTCATGAGTATAAACTTAACTGTGACATAATGGACAAAGTTAAAGCCCGGGGCTCTTCTGCCATTATCAGAGACTGTGCCAGTGAGTGCTGTAACCTAATTACTTTTGATGCAGCGAATCAACAAAACCACTGCTGGTTACGACCTCTGCCAAGAGCACTAGAGATGCAGACAAATGAAGCTTAAGATGCCGTTGTTTGCTCGCTTGCAAAGTTCCAGATAAAAAATGACAGGATGTTGTTGCCTGACTTCAGCATCCGTTCTCCAGATGGCTCCCTGCACTGGCTTGTGGCAAGGCTCACAGGGAGGGAGGCTGGCACATTTTCTCTGTCAGAATGAAAGTTTTCCAATTACAAAGAGATAATGTGAGGAGATGCAAACTTAATCTCCTGAACAAAGGGTTGCAAGCTGTGTAATGGCCGATTCAGAGGGAAAAATTTCACTATAGTTCAATTGATTTAAACACTGCGGATCACAAAATTGGCTACCTTTCCTAATAAAACCAAGAAATCAGCCGTGTTGATTCCATTTACTGGAACTGCTTCGGTAATGGTTTCATCTTCCATGAGACAGGAAGTGCAGGTGCTTTTTCTAAGTATTTTTAGGCTAAATTGAACACTACCTTTCTTATTTTAATGAATTTGAATAAAATGAGCCCCCCAAAAGGAGTCACTCTTCTTTGAGCAAACCAACAAATTGCTTAAAGACAGGACTGAGGATGACAAAGGATCAATTAAATAACCATGAAAACAAGATGATAATACCCTTGATGATCCCATGATCTCTAGCACAGTCCTACCTAAACTATTTCCCGGCATCCAAAGCCAGTGAATACAAGCTGCCCAAATTAGATGTTTGTGTTTGTTTGTTAAACTTGAGGCCAAAAGGGTTAGGGAGGGAAGAAGGTTGCAGAGGATGATCTAGCTTTGAGTCAAGTTGCCCAGGACAGAGGACATTGCAGAAATCGAGAGGGAAGAGGACTGTGGCCATGAGGCTCTGAAGGCAGGGGAGAAAGGTCCTGTGGAGGTGCCATGAGGTGAGACCCGGGGACTGTGGTCACTAGTGGAAGGAAGTGTCATTCCCTTTGCCCCTTGGTACCCTAGGGCAAGGACCTTTTGCCCTCTATTATTTAGGTCTCTTAGGAATGCTAATGAAAATGATGTCTTATAGATTTAGAATTAGAAGGGAATTTACAGGCTATTTAGAGCAATGCCCTAGAGAGAAAACTGGAGCCTAGAGAAGGGTTTGTCCAGGGTCACAAGGCTAGTAGTGTGGAAAATGGAATTTGAACCCAGGTGTTCCTGTGGACTCTAAATCCAGCACTATACCCATTACCACTATGATTTTTAGCAATAGCTCTGCTTCCTTGTTTGCCCCAAAGAGCTGACAGCTTTGGAGATACACACACACACACACACACACACACACACATACACATACACACATACATACATATACATATATATACACATATGTGTGTATGTATATGTATATATGTTGACACAAAGGGAAAAGGTTTGTGTATTTATATGTCTAGTAAGACAAGGACCCTGCCTTATGAGAAGGAACTCTGGCTGTGATGATAATATTACTGTCATTGCAGCTAAAACCCAGAGTTTCTCTTCTCCATCAAGATCAAATTACACAGATTTGGGGAGAATTTAAATGCAAATGATAGAAATGAAATTCTGATATCAGTTTAATATTTATGTTGCATTCCTTTCTTGTGAGGTTTACTTATTCAACAACCTCAAGCACAGACCCAGAATACAAAACATCAGGTAAGCTTAAAGAAAGTAACTAAAAAGTTATCTTGCAGACAGAAAAAAAGACATTTTTCTATTAGCCTAAAAACCTCTCTTCAAAATACATACTTTTCTCAATAGCTCCAGATGGAAGGCAATGTTGGAATAAGATTTTTCATTGGATGGGATGGTTGTTGACAGGTCAGGGCCACTTCAGACAGATGATTTTTGCCATTTCCATCTGACCTTGCTAGGAAGTGCTGGTTGCATTACTGAAAATATAGCTAGCCTAGAAACACACACACACACACACACACACACACACACACACACACACACACACACACACACACACACACGGTGTTCAATTCCAAATAGTTTCAACTGCAGCCACTTAAGATCAGTATATCAGTCTGAAGTACAAGTAAACCTTTCAAAGCCCTTGGAAACCTTCAACAGATTCCTGCTGAAGAGTTAACATTTCCAAGTAATGAGCATTTTTAAAAAGTCACAACATCAACATAAAGTGGTGTCTAACAGCTGTTGTAAAACTCAACATCAATTTAACGTGGGCTCAACTACTAAACAGCAATCACAATGGCATCCCCTAGGAGGCATTTAAGGACCCAAGCGTATAGCCATTTTTAAACTGAGGGAGAGAACTAAGCAAGTTCATAGCCTGCAGAGAGGAATATTTCTGCCCGTGTTCTTGTACCACCACCTAGTGGCTTCAAATTTCTCGAACAGAAGCTATGAACAGAAAAACAAAAACAGAAACAAAAATTTGCCACAAGCAATAAATGTACAATGCCTTCAAGTATCTAATGCTTTCAATAACATATACAGAAAAATATTAAAATTCATTTTAAAATGAACCTAAAATGAGTCTAAAATCTTAGGCTATTTTTTAAAGCAAGAAACATTCATCATTATTCTGAAGTCTGCCATTTTATAAGAATACATTTTTAAGGCTATGCTGTTCAGCTATATATTCAATTTAAGCAGCATTTATTGTCTACTATCCAAGACAAAAAGAATGAACAGTCTCTATTTATGTCTCTACCTATAAGCTTGGGGAGAAACAACATATACATAGATTAGTAAATGCAAAATACATGCATAATAATGGTTAGAGTATTGGACTTGGAGTCAAGAAGACCTGGGTTTAAATCTTGCCTCAGATACATGATCTCTGTGATCCTGGACAAATCATTTAGCCTTTCTCAACTTCTGTTTACTCATCTGCAAAATGGGGGTAATAAAAGCACCTATCTTTCACAGGATTGTTATGAGGATCAAAGGAGATGATGTATGTGTATATATGGATTATGTGTGTGTGTGTGTGTGTGTGTGTGTATGTGTGTGTGTGTGTGTGTGTGTGTGTGTGTATATATATATAAGAATGTATTATAATTCCCAGTAATTTTGGTGGGTACAATGGGGAGCACCAAGAACTTTAAGAAATCAGGAAAAATACTCTATAGGAGGTGATTGTTGCTGTTCAGTAGTTTTTCAGCCATGCCCAACTCTTTGTTTATTTTATTTATTTTGTCTATTTGGGGTTTTCTTGGCAGAGATACTGGAATGAATGGGCGATTTCCTTCTCTAGCTCATTTTATAGATAAGAAAACTGAGGCAAACAGTTAAGTGACTTGCCCAGGGTCACACAGCTAGGAAGTGTTTGAGGCTGGATTTGAACTCAAGTCTTCCTGATGCCAGGACCAGTGCTCTAACTACTGGACAACCTAGCTGTCATAGGATGGGAGTACCTGAGATAATTCTTTGAAGGCTGATAGACTGTCTATAAGTCAGAAGTTAAGAGAGAGTGCATTCTAACACAGGGAAACAGGATAAGAGAGGGAGGAGACATGGAGATGAACATGGGTTGTCTAGTGTAATAGCTAAAGGGAGAATTTGACTAGAAAAAAAATTATCTGTGTAATCAGGTGTACCAGATGGGACTGTAAATGGTTAGAACTGCAGGCAAAAAGAGCTATTGCCAAAGTGCTTACCTTTGTGATGACGGAAGCTATGTGGCACAATGGATAGAGCACTGGCTTGGAAGTTGGGAGGAACTGAGTTCAAATCTAACCTCAGACATTTACTAGCTGTGTGACTCTGGACAAGTCACTTAACCCCATTTGCCTTAAAAACATCCAGGACCATCTTCAATTGTCCTGATATCTATCTTGCCACTAGATGCAGATGGACCTGGAGGAGAGAGTGAGGTTGATCACCTTTGCATAGTCATCCCTCCCATAAATCCAATTCACTGCAAGTCATAATATCACCCTGATATCTTGGTCCTCTTTGAGAATGAAGGACAAACAATCAACCAAACCTTTGTGATGCAAGTGGAACTCCTCCTTTAGCTGACCCCCCAGGGGGACTTCACTTAACCTCTTCTTCTGCCTGCTGGAGCCTGATTATCCCAGGTCTGTTCCTAAATGAGGGACAGAGTTAAGGCAGCCCCCAAATTCTGGAATTC
The DNA here is from genome assembly GCF_019393635.1 of Dromiciops gliroides. Classification (NCBI taxonomy): domain Eukaryota; kingdom Metazoa; phylum Chordata; class Mammalia; order Microbiotheria; family Microbiotheriidae; genus Dromiciops; species Dromiciops gliroides. Next base: position 430,839,345 of record NC_057863.1, read on the forward strand.
CAAATTCAGCACTCATCTTCTTCTGGACTAAGTCAATGAAGGTGAGGACCATTTTTCATTTATTTTTGTCTAATTCATTGCACATAGTAGGCTCATCATAATTCTCTGCTAAATAAATACATGGTTTCAGGTTTCAGTCCCAATAACTCTAACCAGATTATAAACTCCTCACAGGAAAATGCCAGGCTTTATACTTCTTTTGATTCCCCATAGAGCACAGCATAATGCTAAGCTGTTATTGAGGTTTTTAACAGTTTAATGTTAGTATTGTTGTTCAGTCATTTCAATCATGTTTGATTCTTCATGACCTCATTTGGAGTTTTCTTGGCAAAGATACTGGAGTAGTTTGCCATTTCCTTTTCCAGTTCATTTTATAGATAAGAAACTGAGGCAGAGTTAAGTGACTTGCCCAGGGTCACACATCTAGGAAATGTCTGAGACTAGATTTGAACTCAGGAAGAGGAGTCTTCCTGTTTCCAAGCTCAGTGCTCTACCACTGTGCCACCTAGCTTAGCTGCCCATAATGTTAATATTAATAGTGATTAAGTTCTCTGTACTATATATAGGACAACTTGTGACTAAAGATTGCATTTTCTTTTTCCATGTTTTATTTTTTTTTAATGAACAGAAATCTATTTTCCCTCCCTCCCATCTCTTATCCTGAGACAGAGACAAAGACACAGACACAGACACACAGACACACAGACACACAGACACACACACATACACACACACAGAGAGAGAGAGAGAGAGAGAGAGAGAGAGAGAAAGAGAGAGAGGAAAAACAAATTCCTCATAAAATATATGTGCAATCAAGCAAAACAAATGTCCTCATTGGCTGTGTTCAAAAGATATAGGTCTCTTTCTATACCCTAAATCCATCACATCTCTGTGGGAAGCACTCAATCAACTAGTATTTGTTAAACACCTACTGAGTAACAAGCACTGCGCTCAGTGCTAGGTATAGAAAGGGGGGATGGGGGGGAAGAGTCTCTGCCCCCAGGAGCTCACTGTCTAAGTAGGTGCTCAGAGATGAATCAAAGTCAATCAGTCAGTCCTCTGGAATCATTGACAGTTATCACATGGATCAAAATTCTTACAGCTTTCAAAGTTGTTTGTCTTTTTAATGTTATGGTATAAATTGATTTCTTAGTTCTTCTAATTTCATTTTTCATCTCTTTATAAAAGTCTTCAGAAGAGGTGATTTTAAATCTTTGATCTCATAGAATAAATTGTTCTTCTGGTCCTGCCCACTTTATTCTGCATCAGTTCATACATGTATGTCATTCCATGCCTCTAAAAAATTTTTTATCGTTTTTGAGAAAGTTATAGAAGACAAAGAGATAAAGGTCTGGATCTGTACACCATGAGGAATGCGGAATGATATGTCTTTTACTGTTACTTTTGGTCATACCTACACTGATAATCATTAACACCATCAGTGACAACAGTCTTGAGTAAAACAACACAAAATTCTTTTTTTTTTTTTTTGCAGATAACCATATCTAAGTTACAGAAGTAGTCCTAATTTGATGCCCAAAATGTTTAATATAAATAAGCTCCTGATCAATTTATCCATTTCCCAATCATGCATGTGTTTGACTTCCCTCTCTCCTGTGTTAATGCCCAGCACTCTCCCTCTCCTGCTCCAAAATCAAGGAGGTAGAGAAGGTCCTAGTTTCCTACCCATTTAATCAGTAGAAAGGGAATCCTGAGGATAAGTAAACAGAGAAAGAGGAGGTGGATGAAAAAAAAAATGTGAGTAGGAAACAAAAGGAAGAGGATAGAGAGTGTTTGGTGGTGGTCAGGGTGTGCTGTTAAATGTTTAAAAACCACTATGGAAAATACCCACAACACACTTTTTACCTCCATTATTAAAATTTTCTCCATCACTTTTTTTCAAAGTCTAGACAATCAACAAAACAATAAATCAAGCCTTGGTTTGCATCATTTGTGCATTTCCAAGGTGTAAATGCTTACACTGAAAATTTATCACCTTTTGAAAACCTATTCTAGCTGGTCCAGTGCTCTCCTATGTGATGGAGACATTTCCCTGATATACCCTGAATACTTATAGTCAACAAGCAACCTTTTAGATAGGAGTAGAGTTCAGAGTATTTTGTTATGTGTGAGGTGGGGAAGAAAAGAGAAGGGTAGGGAAAGAATGGGCCTTGATTATAGGGAGAAACCCTGTGTGCAGCAAGGCCCATCTATGGCAAAGGCTATCTTTATGTGATTCGAACGGAAGCAGAATCGACATCCCCCTCCACCCTACTCCAAGTGAGTCTAATTCTTGGCAGTAGGGAAACAAAGTTGAGGCCAGAAACCCCAATTCTGCTTTCTTTATATCTATCTGCTCCCTTAGTCTAAGGGAAAGATCTAGTTCACTCTAACTTCTAATTGCTTTGTAATCATTATGGGGGGGGGGGTGGCGGGGGGAGGGAAACCCTTCTATATCCTATATCCAAGGCTTTACCCCTTACCTTGTTGTTGTTTTTCAGTCAATCAGTCATGTCTGCATCTTTGTGACCCCATAGACTATACTGTCCATGGGATTTTCTTGGCAAAGATACTGGAGAAGTTTGCCATTTCCTTCTCCAGTGGATTAAGGCAAACAGACTTGTCCAGGGTAACAGAGCTAGTGAGTGTCTGAGGCTAAATTTGAACTCAGGTCTTCCAGGTCTAGTACTCTATCCACTGAGCAGTCTAGCTACTTGACCCCTTACCAACCTAATACCAATTTCACAATGAACACATATAGAGAATAGAAAAGAAACCTAAAAATCAGAGAAGGTATACATAGGAAAATATGTATAGGACAATACAGAATGAAGAAGCTCTCCCACTGGAAGCAAGACAACTCAACCAAGAGGGAATTCTAGACCTCACCCAAGGAGAAAATTCCCTGGTCTATAGAGTAGCAGACTGGGAATAGGGACATGGAGACTGCTAGCCCTTCTCATGTCTTCCTAGGGTCTTTTCTTTTAACAAACTGAAGTGGGGTTGGCCTCTTCCTTCTTCCCCTTGAAATTCAAAGCCAGAAGTGCCCCAAAGCAACTCTACTCCTGAAAGGTCCCCAAAGAGAACTTGAAACTTGAGGAATTCCAAAGGTTTCCAGCAAAGGCTGGGGAGCTCACCAATTCACTCACCCTTCATGTGTATTCATGGGCATTCATCTTCACCATTAAGGAGAGAGTCCTAAGTCAGTGGGCTTTGGAACTGGGGTTAAAGTTCAAAAGAGTAGGGAGAGAGAATTAGAAAAACACCATTGTGTAAAAATCATATATGGATTAAGAACCCAATTTGCCTGGTGCTAAAATATTTGAAGAGCAGGAAAGCATGGGGACAGGATAAAATTTTAGACAGATGAACTGGAAACCGGAGGAGAAAAAATAGGAGTAATAACAATAATCATTAATAATAAATATTACTAACATTATATAGCACTTTAAAGTTTGCAAAGTACTTTAAATAAGTTATCTCATTCAGTCCTCAAAACCCTCTGAGGTAGGTGCTACTATGACCCTCATTTTACAGATGAGGAAACCGAGGCTAAGAGAGATAGCCTCTTCAGGGTCATACAGCTAGCAAATATCTAAGGGAAGACTTGAACTCAGGCCTTCCTGACTTCCAAGCTCATTATTTCTCCATAGTAGAATAAAGAATGATTCTAGACATTGTATATGGCCTGTGAAGATTAACCAAGATAATCAGCAGGCAGAGAACAAACATAAACAACTGAAATCAATGAGTTATCCAAATGGGTGCCAATGAATAAAGGTTCAGAGGAGAAAAAACAACAACCCACAAGCTTCAGTCTGGTTTACCAGCACAATCTCCAAAGTGATGAGATCAGATAGTGATGGCATCTTAGTTCAGTCTCCAATTAAAGGCTGGGGTTGTTTAGAATAGCCCCCAAATTATTTTTTTCTACATTCTCTGCAAATGAATCCTGATTTAAAAGTGATGGTCTGGTGGTGGAGTCTGACAAATCCTCAGAGCTAAAACTCAATTAAAAATATTAGTGCTGAAATAAAGCTGTAGGTTTGGCAATGATACAAATAACTTTGTAGGAAACATACCACAGAAGAGAAAAAAATAAGAAAAAATGGCCTTAAAAATAGTCTTAGGGGCAGCTAGGTGGTGCAGTGGATAGAGCACTGGCCCTGGAGTCAGGAGGACCTGAGTTCAAATCCAGTCTCAGACACTTGATTCTTACTAGCTGTGTGACCCTGGGCAAGTCACTTAACCCCAATTGCCTCACAAAAAAAAAAAAAAGAGTAGTCTTAAAAAGAAAACGAAGCTGCTCTTTTATTATTAAGCTTAATATTATTGCTTAATAATAAATGAGTTAAAAGTTTGTGGTCATAAAATCTCAGTAAATCCAAAGTCAGTTTCTCTAGGCTAGTGACAGGCTTAAGAGTATACTGTCTGCCTTTTCCTAGTCCCTTTTGCCTTTCTTCAAGGTCCTGAGAAAGTGCCACCTCCGGCATGGGAGCTTTTCACACTATTCCAACCTAGGTGGTACAGTGGATAGAACACTGGCCCTGAAATGGGGCGGACCTGAGTTCAAATCTCACCTCAGACACTTGCTAGCTCTGTGGCTAGTAATTGCCTTAAAAAAAATAATAAAAAGAAACACATCTGGGGCCATCTCCATTTGTGACAAATATCTTGCCACCATTACTTAGCTGTTGCATAGGTCTCTTAAGTAGATTCTAAGCACTTGAAAGGAAGGCTTCTAGCTTATCTTTTTTTTTGGGGGGGGGGGGGAGCAATGAGGGTTAAGTGACTTGCCCAGGGTCACACAGCTAGTAAGTGTCAAGTGTCTGAGGCCAGATTTGAACTTAGGTCCTCCTTAATCCAGGGCTGGTGATTTATCTACTGTGCCACCTAGCTGTCCCTCTAGCATATCTTAATCTTCTTTTGTATATTTCTCTGTTCTTGACAGAGGGCTGTACTATAGTGCAGACTTACGTGATCAACAAATAGCATATATTGTTAAATATTGATACTGACTTTAAATGCAGTACCTTAAAAATGCTGTCTCGAGATCTAGAAAAATTTCTTATGTGAAGCAGGCACTAACATGCACAATAATCAGATAGACCTGATTTAAAAAACAAAACAAAACAACGTACCCACAGGGTCTATTGATAGCTCCCATTTCCTGATAGATTTTGACATATCACTTATCACCATGCCAAGATTTTGAGGGATTATGTTGGTAGCTGTATTCTTGCCACTACAAGGTTACAAAGTCATTAGATGAGGGGCAGCTAGGTGGTGCAGTGGATAGAGCACTGGCCTTGGATTTAGGAGGACCTGAGTTCAAATGTGGCCTAAGACACTTGACAGTTACTAGCTGTGTGACCCTGGGCAAGTCACTTAACCCCAATTGCCCAGCCCCTCCCCCCCAAAAAGTCATTAGATGAGACCAAAATGAGTACCTGACTGGATGTCAGGGAATTTGAGTTCCCTCTCCCTGGCTTTGTGTGTGACTAGCTCTAAGATTTTTGATTGTCACTTTAACCTTCTCTTTGCCTCAGTTTCCCTTCATCAGCCTCGCTCTGTAAAATGAAAGGGTTGGCATAGATCAGTGATCAGCACACTTTTTTGATTGCCTCCCCCACCAGTAAAATTTGAGCATTTGCTTTTAATACACATCTATTTATTTACAAATTATACACATGTACTACTACTATATTAAAAATTATATACATCATAAAGTTTATACAAAATTGACAATTTTATTAATCATGCAAATGGGTTTTTGCTTATGTCAAAATATTAATAACAATTATATTTTAGTGAAAGCAAATATGACTGAATATGCTTTTATTTGGAAAAGCTTGGTTTAATATTATGAAGCAACAATTTGTCTAAGGTCTAAGTTCTAAGTCAACAAGCATTTATTAAGTGTTTTTATGTAACAGGCATTGTTTATTCCATACTTGGTTGTTAATGATTGTCATTGCTGGGGTGGCGAGGGAGGGGGAGAAGGATAGTACATTTTTTTCATCTTCCCTGATGCCAATCGGATGTTCTTTAAAACTAATCCGAAAATATTGCTTTTTAATATTTTTAACATGAGAGCCTACATCCCACTGAAACTTGACATGACAATTTTGTCTGCAAAGTTCCAGACAACAGAATTGCATGAAATTGATGTCTCCTTCCTCTCCCCAGTCTTTTTTTTTTTTTTACCAATTTAACCAATTGTTTTGACATCATGACAACATCCAATATGTGCTTTCAATTATTGTGCCAAGATCATTTGAATCAATTGTCTATGTGACTAATTTTTTCCAAAGCAGTTATGTGAGAGAATTGAACACACATGACACAGTGTGTCTTGGGAGGTATTTGACAAACATCAAGATGCAGAGTCAAGTCCCCGAGTATGAAGACACAAGTTGGGCTGGAGAAGAAGAATAAGAGCTTCCACCATGATGTGGAGAGGATGATAAATCTAGGTGGAGTGAACTTCAAATAAGGAGAAGTTGCTCAGGGATTGCAGAGGAAGGACTTGGAAGTAGCAGTGTGAGAAGATAATAGGGGTTTGTTTGGGGACTTCCAGGGGCCCTAAAACCACACCTATCTGAAAGCTTTGTTCCCACCAGAGGACCTGTTCTCTGAGCTCTAACATCAACATGACTGCACTGAACTGCCCTCAAATCCAGTGAACCAATAGATTTGAGTGATGCTAGCCAATGAGCTTTGAACAATGTTTATGGGCAGATTCTGCTCCTGTCCTCAGTGAGCTTGCACAGAGCCTCGGCTCTCTTTGGCACAGGAACAGAGTTAGTGCAGATGCAGTTCTCTAAGGTTCCCCAGTTTCTCTCTTCTCTGGGCTTTCCTATCTTTCAGAGACATGTGTGCTCTCTTTATTAATATTTAATATGCTTTAATAAATGCTTAATGCCCCCAAACTGGTGCTAAGGCTTCTAATTTATAAGTAACAACTATATTAGAAACCCCAGCTAATGTTCCCTACACTTGGGACAGACATAGGCAACCATACATTTAATTTAAAATGTCACAGTAGCATGGTCAAAAGTATGCCTTCTGTTCCATTTTGTGTGTGAATGTGTGTGAGTGTGTATGTGTTTGTGTGTGTGAGTGCCCTCGAAGGTGAAAGGGCGGGACAAGAAAAGGTGTGCATCTAGCACTGGAGAGGATAGTCAGGAATGCATTATTTTCTGAGGGGAGCCGGATCTCTGTGACAGAAGATGAAAGAAATGGAAAATTTGCTAGCGATAGTACAGAGGTTCCAGAGTGCAGGATGGAAGAAATGAGCACAGGTGAATTAGGATGTAAGATCAAGGAATGATAGGAGGGGAGAAGGGTAGTGGTCAAGTAGGCAGCCAGGAATCTGCAACACCAAAACTGGGAGAGGAAGAGGTGAATTTGCTAGCCATAAAATGGAGATGTAGTGCCTGTTGACTGGAGATTTTACTCAAGGGTTCTATGAATGACAGAAAGTGGAGTCCATTCTGTTTTAAGCACTAGAGAAAAAGGGAGAGTGAGTCTGGTTTCAGCCACTTCCCTGTCACTGAGGCTGTGATGGAATAAGCCTGTTCTCTGAAACTTTGTTATGGGCTGGGTTTTTATTGTAAAGTCCTGGTGCCACAGGCTCTGGTCTTAGTGATGAGAGAAATGGTAAATAAGCTTTTGATCCTAGAGGTGACAGGATTTGGTGTCTGAGAGTCAAGTTTGGGACTGGGTCCTAGAAATGAAGCACAGATATTGGGCAGGGTCCTAGTGGTGAGAGATGAGGCATACAAGGCTTAGGGATCCAGTCCATCATCCTATGTCCTACCTTTTACAAAATAATTTTATCCCAACATAATGGGATACCCATTACAATTAGATAAAATTCCTCTCCCTTTCATTTTTTTTTGGGGGGGGGGCTGGGCAGTGGGGGTTAAGTGATTTGCCCAGGGTCCCACAGCTAGTAAGTATCAAGTGTCTGAGGTCGAATTTGAACTCGGGTTCTCCTGACTCCAGGACCAGTGCTCTATCCACTGTACCACCTAGCTGCCCCTACCATCCTTTCACTCTTAAGACATTTCTATGAACCACTTACTTGTCAGTTAATTAATAGTTAATAAACAGTACCTGAAAAGTACACTTAACAGTCTTGACATTCCCCACGAGGAACATTCTTCCTTTGTAAATGTACACACTATTTTATGGGCATTCAATACTCTCACATAACTCCTTTGGGAAAAAAAATTAGTCATACAGATAATTGATCCAAATAATCTTTGCACAATAATTGAAAGCACACATTGTATATTGTCAAGATGTCAAAACAATTGGTTGAATTAACCCCATACTCCGTCCCAAAAATTAACTGGAGAGAGGAAGGAGAGGTGAATTTTACATAATTTCGTTATCTGGAACTGCGCAGACAAAAATGAAACCTACTTGATTGAATTTTTCACTTCTTAACAGTAGGACACAATCTAAAGAGTCATCGATTAAAATAGAACACATTGTTAATTCCCTTTTCTTTAGGAGATTTCCTTGGTTTCATAGAATGTAAATATTTAAGCAGTCCCAATGATTTTGCTTTTGATCCAGCTTTGGCACAAGTTAGTAATTACAAGAAACAGATGAAGGTGTTTTTCCCAGCTGAACTCTGGGTCCCATCAGACCATACTACTGTAATCAATAATGAAATGCAAACAGTGGGGGGACTATTTAAGAGGGCTTCTTATCATCACTAAGTAGAGTGTTCAGCACACAGTAGGAACTGAACAAATGCAGTTGACTGTTTTTAATCATCATACATGGAGTTATCCAATCCAGTGATTTCATTGATGCTTCTTTTCATGTGAAAATAATCCTATCCTGGAGTCACAAAGCTGCCCACAAAGACTACAGGGAGAACACTGCCCTCAGGATACTTTGTGCATGGTTCCATCTTGATCATTGTTTGTTTCATTTGATGCTCCTTAAGCAGCCACAGCTATTGTGACATGTCTGGCTTTGTGTGTGTGTCATTTTTGCAACCAATTCCATTGACTGAGGACAGATGGTACATAATCGTCAGTTCATCTTTTGAGAACCTTTGTATTTTTTTAATGTGATATCCAATAACATGTTTTACCCCACAGAACTGGCCATAGAAAATGACTTTGAAGATTTAAAAACCTCCATTTGTAAGAGAGCCAATCCATGGAAACTGTGCTACTACAGAAGTAAAAATCCTTTAAGTGATGGCTGCAGGATCTTTAAAAAAAATATCCTAGCTAGCCAGAAAAACATAGTTACTTATTTAGGCTTGTTTTGAGATTTTGTTTGGCCTATTCCAATCAATGAAGGAGTTAAGAAATGACACATGACCTGAAAAATACATATGTTAGAAAAAAAGAATAAAGATGATCAAACAGTATAAAGTAGTGTTTATTATTTTCTACTCTTTATTTTCCATTTACAAGTGCTGAAAAATTCAACATTTTGTGCACATTCTCTAAATGCATCTATACATATCAATGAAAGATAGATGAATCCAGGCTGATGTTAACTGCACCTTGGTTTATTTCAACTTGACCAAAGGTCATTTTCCATTTGCCATTTTTCACAATCAAGCTGTATCTTATAGAAGTGTATTTTGAAATAGAACACTTTTGGAATGGTTCAATTAAGTTTGACTGAATTCAGTCTAGTATTAAAGGCAACCAAGATACAACTAACAATTTTTGGGAGTCTAGACCTGTGATTTCAATTCCCAGTGTGGAAACTACTTTCCCTGACACAGATTAGCAATTTATCTGCAATTTATAGTCTTAGAATTTCTTTTGGGCACTGAGAGATTAAGTGCTTTGCTCATGGTCACATGGCTAGTATGTATCAGAAAAAGGAAGTGAACACAGGTCTTACTGAATTCAAGCCCTCTATATATTATCCATACTGCCTCTCACAGCTACCATTAATCTAAACTAAACAAATGGTGGGGCCAAAGGATTTTTTTTTTCTTTTCTCCAAGTCCTTTTTTCCCCTGAAAATTTGACAAAATTGAAACATTTTGAATTATGCTTTTTTTTTTTGAAGAATAATAAAATGTTTACCATAAGGTTGCTTATCTTAATGCATGCTTCCTTGGTCTTTACTTTCTCAAATAGCTTCTAAAAATCTATGCAATAAAGACATTTTCATCTGAAACCATCTCCAGTACCTGAATCAGACATATTTGTTATGAAACTCTAGATCAATGATTCAGATAAAATCAGCTACCTGGGGAATCTAGGTGTATTTACACTTAGAGAAGAAATTAGGTGAAAAGATTAAAATTAAATGGAAAGGGTCTAATCTCTTTGGGAACCAAGATTTAAAAGTTAGACATAATCCAAGTGAGACAGAACTGCTACCCAAGGGACTTAACATAGGAAAATGCTTTCCAGTTCTACACGTATTTGGTCCAGGAAATGTAGTGTGGGATTCTCACAAAGATTTTGTTTTTCATAGCTTCTCATTCTAGTTTCTTAATAGATTCAGACATTGGGTTCTAGAAAGCTATGCCAGAAAGGCTATAATTATAGACCTGATGATCAACTGTATTGCCTGTCAGCTGAGGACCAGCGAGTTAGTCTTCATCATCACTGCCGTCATCATCATCATTGTCATAGTTGTCCATCATTGTCATCATCACCAGAAGCTTAGCCCCTCATTTTTTTTCTTTTTGGAGGAGTGCTGGTGGGAGGAGAAGCTCATGAAACTATCTACGTCTACTAAGGCATGGTGGGTTTTTGAATTGCATTAGTGGAGGGGGTACCCATACTGATTTTTTTAAAGGATAGACTTTATAAAGCATCCAAAGGTAAAAAAGGCTTATAAAGGTCAAATCTACACTTTTCATAAGTCTATGAAAATGATACAAATGTACCAGAAGACTGACTTTGGGCAAATCTTTTCATTCAGTTTCCTCATCTTTAAAATGAGGGGAGATGGATTAGATAGCTTCTATGGTTCCTTCTTACTTTAAATGAATACTTCAATGAATCCAAAATTGTTAAGGGTCATATCTCAGAAAATGAGACCAAATGGACAAGGATTCACGTATCAAAGGTGAATTTGGAGGAAGATTTTCTTTTTCTTAAAATAAGGGCTTGACACTTCCTAAAATCCCTAGGCTTGACAGAGGGAAGATTGCCCCATCCTTATGCCCCATTTTATTGTAATTGTAAGGGGCTAAAATTCTAGCTATACTGTCTAAAATATCTAATGAGTGGTCACCAATAAATTATAAGCTTTAGCAAGAGTTTAGACCTTTAAGCATTTATTAAGGAGAATAAGAATTTGGTGAAGAGAGAGAGCAAGAGGCCTAGATTCAGCTATTTATCTTGGGGAGCCCACGTCTCCTGCTCCACTCCCCTCTGAAGTCCTTGTGAAAGAGTGAGAGAGCGAGCCTCACCCCTTCTTCATCCCACAAGCCTCCTCTGAAACTGGGAACATCCCAACCACACACAAACACAGCTCCAAGCTAATTGGCTGACAGCTTTGATAGACAGTACCCATGAGCAAACATCACTTCCTGATGCCAAGGAACTGACAACATGGCTTGCCCTCAGATGCCTTCTCCTCATGGTAGAGCTGTCCTACAGTAACTCTCCAGCAGGTGGCATTACTCCAATCATTACATAATGTTGACAGTATTGGATTTTATGAATGTTCTAACTGGTAAAAACAGATGTTGGGTTCCTAAAAGGTTTGGTATCTTGTAACCTCATTTGCAACGAAAATTTAAAACTTTTCAAAATAAACACAAATAGGAATTTGTAATTATTTCTGAAGCAAACTAAGCCTTGAAAGTTAATCTAACACAATTGTTTTATGATCATGCCAGTGTAAGCTGCCTAAGCTTCTCCCTGAAACAAAGGTCCAACTTTTTAACGCCATTATCCTTCCAGGGTTGTTGCATGATTATAAGGCATGAAACATAGACCCCCAAAGAAGTGAAATTGAAAATTGTCCAGAGGTCAGTCAGTCAGTCAACAAGCATTTATCAAGCACCTGTTATGGACTAGGCAGTGTACTAAGTACAAAAAAACAGTCCCCTACTCTCAAGGAGCTAATGATCTATTGGGTAATAGAAAGACTTGCAGTGGGCAACACCTTATTAACCAGGAATCAGGAAGAAGAAATGGTGGGAAGATTATTAAAGAAATGCATGACTGAAAAAGGGTGGTCATATGCTACAAATGAGGGATAATAGTCCATGAGAAGGCTCTTAAGTCCATTTATAGGACTTTCTGTGGCAAATTTATCAGAGGATATATACAGGAATCATACAGGAAGGGTAGGCATGGATGGAGGATGATCTGCATCTTTGTAAGGTCTCAGATTTGGCTGAATATTTGAGTCAGTGAGCAAGTGAGTTGTGGATCATGGAGAATGCCAAAGAAAGAATTGCATATATTTGAATCTCTCCTAAATTTGTTTTTTTTAATTTTTAATTGAAAATTTATTTTTACCTCCAGAGCTTCTAAATCTTGACAAATTACCTTTCTCATCTTTGGTGTAACTTTTAGGTTGTCCAAAGGGGGAAACTATACCTCTTACAATATAATTAATTTTTATCCCTTAAAAAGAATAGATTTTGCTATAAATGGAGTTGAAGTGCTATATAACAAAAAAGCATGGCTTTGAGAGCTGAATAAACAGATCCAATTCAAAAGCTACATATAATTCTTGCACTATGAAGGTTTAAATTAGTTATCTGTTCCATTCTACTGAGCATAGATCTAAAGATTTAAGACGCAAATGAATCCTGTCATCTGGATTGCACTGGAAAGAAGATGAAAATTAGAATGTGGAGAAGAGGAACTGATCTAATAAAAATCAAGGGGGGAAAAACTCCATCATTTTCCTGATAGCTAAAACAAAGCTCAAGTGCTATAACAGGATAAGGCAAATAAATAATTTGTCAAACCTCTCCAGATGACTCAAGGAAAGAATACAGCTATGCAATAATAAACAAGATAACTTTTATTTTTATTCTGCTTCCACAAAAACCTAAAATGTAGAATCTAAACACACACACTCACAGAAACTGCAGCTAAACTGATTGACCAAATCATATCATGAAAACAATTTTCACCTACTAGATTCCTTAGTGCTAAACTTTAATAAGTTATAAATGGGGGCAGCTAGGTGGCACAGTGGATAGAGCACTGGCCCTGGAGTCAGGAGGACCTGAGTTCAAAGCTGGCCTCAGACACTTAACACTTACTAGCTGTGTGACCCTGGGCAAGTCACTTAACCCCAATTGCCTCACTTTAAAAAAAAAAAAAAGAATTATACCTTTGCACTTACAAAGAAACCTAAGAAGTTCACAGATCACAGTAGATGATATGGGAATAGTTATAAATATGGGAGAAAATGTGTTTTATTGCTGTGATCAATTCAAAATAGCATTGCTAAGTATAATTCCATCTCGTTACCTTTTGTCCAACTCTCCACTAGACTGCAAGTAACTTGAGGGCAGGGACATTTTTCATCTTGTTATCCCCATGGCCTTTTATATAATATGACCTCAGTGCTTCTTCAATTGAATCGAAACCCTCAGCCAAAAAATTATAACATTGGGACAATCCCCTTTTTTCATTTTTATATAGTACACAGTGTCATACAACTTCAATTCTTTCAGTGTCCACACTCATATAGCAGTACATAGTTTCAAAGTGCATTATTGATTTTTTCAATTAAAAAAAAAAAGTTCCACAATATGGACATCTTTTGGTTCTCTTCTGTGACCACTCCTGTTTCCTCTATTCTTGGGATGGAGAAATAAGTACTCCCCTCCATCCTGGAGGCTCCTTCCCCCATTACCCAGCTGTCAGGAACACAACTATATGGATCCTATGTCTCTTAATACCCTCTTCCAGTTCTTACCTTCCTGTTTCAGAAGATGTCCCAGGAAGCACCACCTAGTGTGAGGACCTATGGCATTTAAGGTGTTTGGTATGACAATGAAATCAGCAGGGGCAGAGATTGGTGGTAAAAATGGCACATGATCAGGCAGCTAGGTGATGCAGTGGATAAAACACCAGCCCTGGATTCAGGAGGACCTGAGTTCAAATCCGACCCCAGACACTTGATACTTACTAGCTGTGTGACCCTGGGCAAGTAACTTAACCCTCATTGCCCCACCAAAAAAAAAGGGACATGATCACTGATACCCACTCCCCAATAGTTAGCAGCATTAGCCCTCCCAGTCGTAGTTCTCCTCTTCTCTCTTTGTACCATACTCTCTAGAACTTTTCTATTACTAACAAAACTCCTCATTCTAGATCTCTTCCTTTTCCATATTTTGATGCTCACTAGTTTTCTCCTGAAGACATCAGATCTCTTGGCATTCTTCTCCCACCCTCTGACACACAAGACCATGGGGAATTAGCATACTTCTTGCTCCCTATTGTTACTTTCAGATTTCCATTCTGCCATCATTTGTCACTCAACAATCATCTCTATTCTTTTAAAATGCATCTTATCCTGTTTATATCCTACTGGCTGTCATCTGAGGACTCTAGGTCCCTTTCCTTCCTCCCCATAAGTTTAGCACTTGTCTCACAGCCTTTTTCTTCACCCCGACCATTACATCCTTTGAACACCCTGATCTGCCAGTTTCTCAAATCCTTTTGTTTGCCATTCAATTCAAACACATGCAGTAATTGTCACACCTTAAATGACTATCATTTCTAGTCACCTCCACTCTGCTGATTTTACCCCTGGTACTAGAATTCCTAGTTATGGCTCTGGCAATGAAGATGAGGTACTGATAGAAATCCATAAACAACATATTCCTGATAATAAATAATAGTCCATTTGGAGGAGAGAGGGTGCATCAGACAAATGGTTGGTTCCCTGGCATTCCTTAAAGTTTACATTCTGATCTCATATAATCTTCCCACTTGAGCCTCGATTCCAAGAACTAGTTTTCCTGCCTGTTTTAGTTCTTTGGATTTTTGTATTTCATAGTTGCCTAGTCCAGCTGCTAGGTGGTACAGTGGATAGAACATTAGATTTGGAATCAAGATAACTCATCTTGGGGGCAGCTAGGTGGCACAGTGGATAGAGCACCAGTCCTGGATTCAGGAGGACCTGAGTTCAAATCAGACCTCAGACACTTGATACTTACTAGCTATGTGACCCTGGGCAAGTCACTTAACCATCATTGCCCTGCAAAAGAAAAAAAAAAAAAGGAAAGAAAGATAACTCATCTTTGTGAGTGTAAATCTGGTCTCAGACACTCACTAACTGTGTGATCCTGGGCAAGTCACTTAACCCTGTTTTGCCTCAGTTCCTCATCTGTAAAATAAGCTGAACAAGGAAATGGTAAACCACTCCAGTATCTCTATCAAGAAAACCCCAAATGGAATCACGAAGAGTAGGACACTAAGAATAGGATGTGGCTGAACAGCAACAGATACCTGATAACTAATAGGGCTTGGCTTTCCAATTTACTCTTGCTCTTCTCCCTTCTGCCCATGTGATAAAATAATGGGATTTGGCAGAAGCCCAGGGGCCCCACCTGAAGACTGATTTGGAATTGATTGAATGGGGTGAGACTGAGAAACTGACTGAGAACCTACTTAAGAATGATTAAATTGAGACCACATGTGGCTGACCCTGAGTAGGGTGTTGTTCTCAGAGGCTGTGGACTATGCCATCAACAGGAGACCACTTTCAACCAATCAGCTTGAAGGACCTCCCCTTTTGGGGAGGGAGACAGGAAATAGGAAGTTGAGGTTGGCTCACTGGATCTCTCTCTTCTCGTCTGGGATTTTGGCGTGGTGGTGGCAGAGGCAGAACAGAATAGAAAGATCTATTCCACATGTTCTGTATAGAAGCATGGATAGCTAAAGGTGGCTTTCTCAACTTCTCTCTCTTCACTAACTTCTAATATACTTTAATAAATCCTTAAAAACCTAAACTCTTGCTGAATTTATTAGTAAATCTTAGCCAGTCCCCCCCCCCTCCAAAACTGGGGGGGGGGGGGTTAGGACCTACATTAGATTTTAAACATCACACCTGTGAGGACTGCCCTTACTTATCCAGGAGTTTGTTGTGGCACATCCCTAAGGCTCTACCTTTGTCTCTCCTTTCTCTATACTCTCAATCATTAAGTGATCTCAACCATGTCCATGGCTTTATGACTTCTTTGTAGATGGCTTGAATACATATATACCTGTGTTCATGTTTGTGTACAGATACAAAGACTGTACATTTTAACTCAATATCCATGCCACATAATCACAGATACACCTGGGGGGGGGGGTTGCCACACAAGCTGTACTTAATCACCAGAAGCACCTAAGGTGAGTAATTAACACTTGTGGACAGCTGTTTCTTCCCCACACAGCTATCTGTCTTCCCCTAGGATTCCCAGCCTTAATAAGGGGGTGAGAGAGAGCAGAATTGGATTTTAGACACACACACACACACACACACACTTACTTACTCACTCACTCACTCTCTCACTCTCTCTCTCATTGGGTAAGGAAGAAAGAACATTCACACAGTTGTCCACAATTGGTAATTACTCCCCATCCCAACCCCATCATACTTCTGGTGATTAAGTATGGTTTGTGGGGCATCTCCCAGGTGCGTTTCTAATGGAGTCCAACATGTTTACTGAATTCTACAGAATGATTTGGATAAGAGACTGTTGTGTGGATCACATGAATGTATATCAAATGGGAGGAGAAACTTTGGGAAGAATATGAAGGAGAGAGGGTGTCCAAAAGAAGCATCAGAACTTAATCTGTGTTTACAGTAAATGAAAGGAAGGACATTTGTATGCTTATCCTTTGAAGAGATTCTGCCTTGGGTCTAATGAGGACTACATATGTGTTCTAGGCCTAGGCTGAGGCAGGACACAGCTGTCTTATTTAGCTGGTCAGCGAGGTTCTGGGCCCTGGCTACTCTCCAGTTCTTTGCAAAATGCTATCCACATCAGAGAGTAGACTGAGTTCTGAGCCTCAGGATTCACTTAATGGGGAAAGGAAATGTTTAAGGAAAAGTCAATGAAGCCAGCGTCAGATGTAAGAGTAATTAGTAGGAAATAGGATGTACACATATGGATGGGAAAGGGGGGGGCGGGAAGGAAGAAGGATTTTCTATGTCATTCCTGGAGTTCAGGCCCACATCTGCCAGAATGTTCCACTAACAATTCCAATTCAACTAGTCCCAAACTGAATTCTCTTTCCTTCTAAAACTTTCCTTTTCTGCTAATTTCCCCATTTCTGATGATGGTGCCACCACTTCCCCAGTCACTCAGGCTTGAAACCTCAGTCATACTATACTCCTTCCTCTCTATTCTACCCCACATTCCATGGGTCACTTAGCCCTTTGGACCACTATACATCACCACATTAGTCACATACACTTCCTTCTCTTCACTCCCCACTGCTGCCACCTTAGCCGAGATCCTTGACATAATTTACTTGTTATTGTTACATCAAATGAGATATTTATTGTTAAATGACTATATGGATCATCTGGATTTGATGGAGGTACCTTATTATCCAAAAGTATTTTTTATGAAACCCTGGGTTAATAGGAGCAAAATGTCCTTCAACTGAATTCCAAACCTGAACCCAGATAGCTAGCAGATAAAAGACCCTAGTGACCTCTTTTCCCTCAGGATAGTAAGTCCCTATCTTATGGTAACATCTGGGTATCCTCATCCTTGCCAAATCCTTTTTTGGAATCCTGTAGTCTTATCATGAAGCTTCTGTATTTCCTCCATACTTGTTATAACTGAAATTGTTAAACTGCTTTTTGCTTCTGGGTTGATTCCTGTATCATACTATTGAAAATGACAAGACCCGGGGCAACTAGGTGGTGCAGTGGATAGAGCACCGGCCCTGGAGTCAGGAGTACCTAAGTTCAAATTCGGCCTCCGACACTTAACACTTACTAGCTGTGTGACCTTGGGCAAGTCACTTAACCCCAATTGCCTTACTAAAAAAAGAAAAGAAAAAAAAGAAAAGGAAAAAAAAAGAAAAGAAAAAAAAATGACAAGACCCTATAATCAGTGGACAAAAACCATATATACCCTCAGAAATGGGGAGTCCCCTGAAC
Source organism: Dromiciops gliroides (assembly GCF_019393635.1). Taxonomy (NCBI): domain Eukaryota; kingdom Metazoa; phylum Chordata; class Mammalia; order Microbiotheria; family Microbiotheriidae; genus Dromiciops; species Dromiciops gliroides. The sequence goes on from NC_057863.1 coordinate 430,857,441, forward strand.
TTCTCTGTTAGGAGGGAAGTCTCCACATGATCATGTTGTGTGTTATATTTCTTCTTGGGACAAAATATTAAATTGATATGTTTTTTCTGTCTGTCTCTGATTTGTTTTGTAGGAGGACAGGTATGGGTATGTTCTCTGATCTGGTTAGTAGGAGATATTATAAGATATTGTAATTTCTCTGATCTGTTTATTAATTTTGTAGGATAGATTAAAGATTATTTTTCTGATCTGTTTGTAGGAGACAGACAGATACAAAAACTATATTTTAATATTTGGCATTATAAAACTAACACCATTTAACACAGTATCTGGAAGCTATATAAATGTTTATTTCCTTCCCTTCCTCTTCTAATTGGTCTCCCTTCCTCCTTGTCTCTCTGCTTTCTACAATCATAATTGACAAAATATTCTGCTTAATGCTCAGCTTTGACTACATTATTCTTCTGTTCAAAAACCTTTAGCAGATCAACATTTTGTATAAATAAAACACAAGGAAAGTAAATAAATAAGTAAATGAACAAATAGAGAAATGAGTAAATAAATAAATAAGCGAGCAAATACATTAAAAATAAATAGAACACAAGCTTTTTAGCCTGAATGAATGAATGAATGAAAAATTATTTATCAAAAATCTGCTATGGGGGCAGCTAGGTGGCACAATGGATAAAGAACTGGCCCTGGATTCAGGAGGACCTGAGTTCAAATTCGACCTTGGACACTTGACACTTACTAGCTGTGTGACCCTACGAAAGTCACTTAACTCATTGCCCCACCAAAAAAAAAAAAAATGTGGCACATGATCACTGATACCCATTCCCCAATAGTTAGCAGCCCTAGCCCTCCTCCCAGTCCTCATTCTCTTCTTCTCTCTCTTTGTACCATACTCTCTAGAACTTATCCGTTACTAACAAAACTCTACTTCTAACAAAAACAACAACAAAAACCTGCTCTGTACCAAGCATTATACTGAGTTCCAGGGATACAAATATAAAGGTCCCTCCCCTAAGAAGTAGCTAGGTGGCACAGTGAATATAACACTGTATCTGCAGTCAGGATGTTCTGAGAGCAAAACCACTCAGGCACTGAGTAGCTGTGTGACTCTGCACAAGTCATTTGACCTCTTTCAGCCTCAGTTTCCTCAACTATAAAATGGTCTTTCAGAGCTATTATAAGGATCAGATGAGATGTTTGTGAAGCACTTAGCATAGTGCCTGGCTGTTCTTGTTCTTCCTTTGTTCTGGAAAAGAATGTCAAAGGCAATTTCTTGACTTGCTTGTGAATTGGATTTTAAGTGAGGCTGACTACAGTAGTCAGCCTCACTCTCTCATGAAGAGTTAAAGTCCAGTGGCAAGACAACAACCGATGACAGCCCAGTACTAAGTGGGTGACCTTGGCCTTTCTAAATTAAAGTCTTTCTCAGGTCTCAGTCTGTCTGAGGTAATACCTATTCAGTAACTAAGAAATGAGGCAAAAGATGGCCCAATTTATCATTATAAAACTATCAATCTGGGAGGGGAAGACCCTTAGCATTTCTGGCTAGAACAGAAAACAATTGCTATTTACACTCCTTGTAAGCCAACAAAACCTAAAAGGTGAGCCACAGAATCATGGGTTAGGGCTATTATAAGGCTATTCAATGAGAGACAGTTATTTGGGTTTAAAGGTTTAGTCTAGTAGCTTCATTTGAAACACAATGAGCTTTTAAAAGCCTGCCCCCCTCCCCCACCCTCAGCTATTCTGTATCTCAACAGTGGCTGGCACATAGTAGGTGCTACATAAATGCTTATCCTCTTCCCTTAACGAGGTTTGGGGGGGGAGGGGACAACCCAAAGGAGGTTGATATCTGGGGAGTCACCAGATCCATAGGATAGTGGATTGCCATGCCTTTCCAGAAGCAATAATAATATTCACTTGGGGGCAGCTAGGTGTCTCTGTGGATAGAGCACAGCCCTGGAGTCCGGAGGACCTAAATTCAAATCTGGCATCAGACACATAACACTTACTAGCTCTGTGACCCTGGGCAAGTCAATTAACCCCAATTGCCTCACCAAAAATAATAATAATAATAATAATAATATTCACTTGATTACTGATCTCAGAACAAGAATCTATAGGTCTGGCTGGGAGGGATGGAGAGTAGGAGGGGATAGTAGACAAAAGGAAGCAGTGTGGATGGCAAGATATAGGGGCTGGCTAAATATAATGGGTTAGGTGAATTTGTACCCTCAATCGCCAATCAAGGCAGCACAGCTTCAGGACAGTTCCAAATCTGAATGAATGAACTTAATCACTAAGGAAGAAAAGAATATTTAAGGGGGAGCTTGTGTGTGGACAGGGGGAGAAGGGGGAGGAAGGAGCAGCAGTTCAGGGTAGATGGCAAAAGGTCAAGAGTGAAGGATCACCGTAATCTAGTTTCTACTTACCTCTCAGCCTTATTTCATACTATTCTCTATCATATAGTCTATGGTTTAGTCAAAATGAATTACTGTACCCAATCTTATCTTCTCCTTTCTTGAACTTGTGTATACCATATGCTGCTCCCCCATGCCTAGAATCTGTCTACACATTCCTTTTGACATCTATGAAGACCCAAGTCAGATGAAACTTTCATGAGACTTTTCAACCATAAATAATCCCCTCCTGCTTGAATCTCTCAGACCACTCAATTATAATTATTACATGTTTACATCTCACTCCCCAGCTAATTATAAAAATAATAGCTAACACGTATATAATGCTTATGATATGTCAGGCACTGTGCTAAGTGCTTTACAATTATTCTCATTTGATCTCACTACACCCCTAGGAGGGAGGTGTTATTATTATCCCCATTTTACAAAGGAAACAGAAGTTAAGCTAGTAAGTGTCAGAGGTTGGATGTGAGTTCAGGTCCTCCTGAATCTAGGTTTAGCACTTTATCCACTGTATCTTCTGCTAGACTATCATCTCGATGAAGGCAGGGACTATGTCATTTTTCATGGCTGCATCTCCTCTACCTAGGAAAGTGCCTTTTACCTAACTACAACTTGCTTATTAAAAGTTTGGTGAGGGGCAGCTAGGTGGTGCAGTGGATAGAGCACTGGCCCTGGATTCAGGAGGACCTGAGTTCAAATTCGGCCTCAGACACTTAACACTTACTAGCTGTGTGACCCTGGGCAAGTCACTTAACCCCAATTGCCTCACTTAGAAAGAAAGAAAGAAAGAAAGAAAGAAAGAAAGAAAGAAAGAAAGAAAGAAAGAAAGAAAGAAAGAAAGAAAGAAAGAAAGAAAGAAAGAAAGAAAAGTTGGGTGAATAGAATTTTAAAATTGCCCTCACAAATCCCCTTTGAAATAGGACAGTATTTATTCAATGCTTTACAAATGCTGGAAAAGCCACTAATCATAAAATAGTGGACTTGGGCTCCTGCAGGCTACATGTAATTTAAGGCTTGATTCCAAAAAGGAGATAAAGATAAGTCCCAGCTTCCTAGAGTTAGGCTTCTGGGGCAAAGTTACTATTTTTAAAATTGGATTGCCTCAAAATCCAAGTAATTAAATCAAAACAGTGCTATGCAAAGGTCAAAGAATTATAATATTCTGTCCTGAGAATCTTTAAAAAAAACCAAACATATAAGGATATTGAAATAAGGGCATTACCAGTAGAGTATTTGGAGAAAAAGGCTGCATCCTTCTTGGGGGCATATCTGTATACATCTTAGCCTCATCATTTCCACTGATCTCTATAAAAAGCTATATAAGGCATGCAGTTAGTTACACAATAGCACTGTAAGGAGATGGAAATTTTATGAATTTTCTTCTTACCATCCTAGTGATTTTGAGTACATTTCCAAGTTTAAGAATGTTTCTATCCTAAAGTTTTGAGAGACAGATTGTGCTGACACAAGCCTGTAGCATTCAAAGCCGAACCATTCACAACTCCTAAAGGCCCAGAGGCAAGAATACAATTTCAAACAATTCAACCCAGCATAGATCCAGGAAACCATGATCTAGTCAAAGATTGTAGGGTTTAGTGATGACTTTCTCTTCCTAATTCTCTTGACAATATACATCAAACCAGGGAGACTTTAGCGCAACAATCACTGCCTTCATAAGGAGTTTATGAAGGTAAGGACAGGCACTTCAAGGTCACTTACAGTCTTTTTAAAATCGATATGGGAACATTTTGGTAGCTTAAATAGGGAAACTTCCAGGCTGGCAAATAGATGTCCAGGCTGCTGTGGGATTCTTAGAGCAAGGGTAGGATAAAGGGCTGACTAGGATATGATACGATAAGCTGAAAGAGCCCCTGAAAATTAGGCTGCAGAGAACTGCCTTAGGAAAAATAGTAGAAGGGATTTGCCTATGCCTCTCCTCATTCAGGGTGCCAGAAACACTGTCTCAGTGTGGCTGGAGACACTAGTCTCTCAGGAAATTGAAATCAATTTGGGTCTACCCTTCCCTCACAGTGCTCTGATGTTCAGGTCCATTTCTCCATTTTTTCTATTAACACTCTACTCCTTTAGTGCCCTAAGTTTCAGCTAGCTGCCAAGGAGTAAAGTGATATCATATACATGGTAAGTACCCAATAAATACTTGTTAGATTGGATTGGCTAAATCAAATCCCACCTACAGTGCAAGACTGATCATAGCTTAATAGGTTACCCACTCAAGGAGGATGTGAGTTTTAAAGGGTATCTAGAGATAGCAGAATTTCAAACACCATATGAGTTAGGTGAGGGAGATTTTGTTGAACTCAATTTAACAAAGATTTATTAATAAATTTATTAATTTCTGCTATGTTCAAGGCACTGAATTAGGTGAAGATAGAAGAAAAAGAGAGACAGTCCTTGCCTGCTCTCAAAGAGCTGGTGACATGCAAATCACTCAATGAAAGCAAGTACCAAATAATGCAAACTAACTTGAAAGAAGAATGCTAATAACAGGAGGATCAGGAAAGGGATTGTGTAGGATGTGGTACTCACAATGTACTTCAAGATAAATTAGGAATTCCATGATGTAAAAATTAAGGATAATAATAGCTAATATTTGTATAGCATTTTAAAGGTTGCAAAGCGCTTTACAAATATTAGCTCATTTTATCCTTGTAACAACCCTTTGAGGTAGGTGTTATTATCACCACAATTTTACAGATAAGGAAACTGAGGCAGACAGGTTAAATGACTTGACTAAGGTCACACAGCTAAGAGTCTGAGGTTGGATTTGAACTTGGGACTTCCTGACACCAGAAGCAAATACTCTGTTCACTGTACCACCTAGTTGGCACTGGGAGCATATTGCATTCCAGATGCATGAAAGGTGGAGAAAGGAGTTCCTATACATGTAAGCTTAACACTGTTCCTGGCACACAGCACTTGCTTAATTAATGTTTGTTGGCTGAATGACTGGAAGGGATGGAATCAATCATTCAAGTGAAGGGATTAGCCTAGGCAAGAAGATTCAGTTCTTCATCTAAGACTGCAGCAAAAGAGAGAATGGAGAAGGATGTTGAGGGTGTTGAATTAGAGAATAGAGGACCAGAGAGATCTCATTACACCTGGCTTCCATTTTCCCAATAAAAAGGTAGCGAAGTCTTCCACTGAAAGGAGATTAAGTGGTTGAAGAAGTTGGAGAAAGTCCTTCCATTTGGAAGAGCTGCTATGGGGAATATGATATCTACAGGACTCTTTCCTGGGACCTCTTCTTTTCTCCCTTTATTTTACTTCACTTGGAAATCTCATTAGCTTCCATGGATTTAATCATCTCTGCTGATGATCCTTCAATCTACTTATTCGACCCTTACCTCTCCGTCTTATATCTCCAACTGCCTATTAGACATTTCAAACTGGATATCTAATAGACACCTTAAATTCAATATGCCCAAAACTGAACTAATTATCTTTCCTCCCAAATGTCCCTTCCTTCAAACTTCCCTATTATTTAGTCAAGGGCACCACCATCCTCCCAATCACCAGGCATACAATCTCACACTCTCTCTCACCACAGCATCATACAGAGGCTGTGCAGGCAGTCATCTCCTCATGCTAGACCTATAGCCATAATAATAGGATACTGGTTGGTCTCTGCCTGCCACAGGTCTCTCCCCACTCCCAATCCATCCTACCCTCAGCTATCAGAGGTTTTCTTAAAGTGCAGGTACAACCACATCACCCTTCTATACTCGATGGAATCCATGACACTCAATGAAATACTGGACATCCCAAATCTTCATAAATGACACTTCCCCTTACACACACCTTTTCCAATCTTCTTCTGCTCCACCCCATCTCCACCACCGCCCCCCCCCCCCCCATTCCCCAATCTACTCTTTGGTCTAGTGACACTGGCTTCCAAGTCGTTTCTGAAACAAAACACTTCTGTCTAACTTCACACATTTTTATTGCCTTTCCCCCATGCATGAAAAACTGTTATGCCTTATTACTATGGCTTCTCTGACTTCCTTCAAGTCCCAGCTAATATCCCATCTTTTACAGGAAGCCTTTTCCAATCCCTCTTCAATTCTAGTGCCTTTCCTGTTTATTATTTCCTATTTATCCTATGTGAAGCTTGTTTGTACATACTTGTTTGCATGTTATCTCCTCCATTAGACTGGAAACTCCTCCAGGGCAGGGACTATCTTTTGCCTTTCTTTGTATCTCCAGGGCTTAGCACATAAAGTGCTTAATAATGTTTATTGACTGATATCAGATGCAGGGTATGAATGACAACTCAATCAAGGTAGAATAAAAGGTTAACAAATTTATAGTGAACTTAGTCACCACAGTTGAATGATTTTCTCTATTTTTTAACAGCATGTGATTGGGAACAGAGAATGTGGAAGGTAGGGGTAACCTAAAGTTGGACTTCAGCAAGGTGTGACCTGTTGATAAGACAAGGGGACAAGAAATTCAGTAGTAACTTAGTGTATAGTTTGAAATGATCAATCACAGTGTCAACCTGTGAAAGTTATGTCAGAACAACGGTGTTAAGAGTGAAAGAAGGGGGAGAGTTTCTGCAAGCAATTGTGACGATGAATAATACATTTAAGTGACACAAGGAAAGACTGACTGCTAGAGGGTTGCGGACAGAGAGAAGAATTTCAGAATTTGGGATCATGTAAGTATAGATGATGGTAGGAATAAGTCAAGCTGTGAACAGCTTTAAATGCCACAGGACTTTATATTTAATCCTGGAGGAAAAAGGGAGAAACTGGATTTTATTGAGTAAACAAAGGTGACATGGCCAGCTATATACTTTAATAAGATCACTTTGGTAGCACAGTGTAAGACTGGGAAGAAACCTGAGGCAGGGAGACCAATTAAAAGACTACTGAAAGACACAGGGCTAGAACTGATGTAGGCTATGTTACCACTAGATGGATTCTTGAAAACATTCCTCTTTCAAAAAATTACTCGCCCACACAATCCAATCAAAATTTTAGTAAAAGGTTTTATCATTTGGCACACAGAGGTATGTATGGCTGGGAGAAGAAGCCTAACTTCAACTCCCTGAACAAAGAAGAAGATCACAATTTTATAGAGGTGAAAAGGGGGTGGAGGTAGAATCCTAAGACTGAAAAATGACAGCAGTCCGAAAATGATGATGTTAGCTATTTGAATACATGAATAATAAAAATTCCACACTTCTAACTTGAGATTATTGTTACTACCTACCTGGTCCTAATCACAAAGCAAACACGACTGGCTCCCAACTAAGCTCCTGTTGTAAATTCAAGGAGCCCAGCTTTCCGGGTGGCTGCTTTATTATCTGTTTGACCAACTACTACCTGATTAATCGACTACTTTGCTTCTCCAAGGAAAGAGTCATCTCTAACTGACCCCAACAAGCTGATCACCCGTATTTCTCCAGGATCATAGTGTCCCTCAGGCCCAGAGCATCCCTTACTGGACTCAGGCCTACTAGGCTGCTACTACAGTTTGAACTAGGGTGGCTATGTGAGTGGAATGAAGAGGACATATAAGGGAGATGTAAAGTTAGAAATGACAAGAATTGGCCATGGATTGACTATGTGGGGTGACAGATGTCAAGGATGACAGAGCCTGGGTCACTTTAAATACCTAAAAATGGTTATCATTCCTCCTCCAGGTTAAACACTGCCAATTCCTTCAATGGATCCTTCTATCATGGGGCTTTCCAGTTCTCTCACCATCCTAATTATCTTCTCCTGGCTAATGATGTTTCAGTTTTTCTTTCCCCCCACCTAAAATATAGTACCCAGGACTGAATACAGTACAAAGTATTGTTGAAGTATTACTTCTCTTGTCCTGGACTTTATACCTTTCTTAATTTAGTCTAGAATAGAATTAACTTTTGTCTAAGTCATGAGTTCCATGAAATCCTAGTTTTAAAATGAGAAAAGATAAAAAAAAAAGGTTCAATGTGTCTCTCACTGAGGTAAAACTTTATTACAAACATGCTAGATCTGTTGAATGCAAGATTTGCTTTATATAAGATCTAAATTAGAAAGAAGGTTGAGTCATGAAAAATCAATAACCACTTTAATCACTCAATTAAAGCTTTGAAAAAATCATTCCTGCTTTGTTGGTAACACTTTTAACCTTGCACCATTTAAAATGAAAACACCAACTGAGAAGTGCATTTATTATACAATTCTTATATCAATATTTACTGAGCACCATAGCAATGCACTGAGCACTTTGTCAAACATGTCCCTAACCATACTCAAACTGCTGATGGAATTTAGGGCAATCCTCTATTTTCACAGAAAATCCAAGTGAAAGCTTGAAAATCCTACACTGTATTTCTGCCAGTTTAACTTGATTTATAGGGTTTAGCTGAGAGCTCTTCAAGTAAACATTATAAGTCAGGCATCAGGCACATCCTCTTGAATTATAATTATTTATAGTGATTTTCAGTGATCTGAATAAGCTCCTCTAAATTTGAGAACAGTGACAAATAAGTTTCAACAACATGCAAAATGAGGGACAAACCAACATTTAATCTGTAATGTCTATGATTATATGCAGACTCCTAATAAGGAAATTATAGGCTCAAACTTATAATATGTAATATATTTCACATCCTGAGAGCCCTGAAGACTAAAAATCACAGGTCACATAACTGCATTTCTTTCCATTTCTACTTATCAAAAGAAGTTCAAATGGAGAACATCAATCACATCAAGCTGGATGCTGATTCTGTACTTGAAATCTTGCTTGGTGTTTTTCTCCTTGCAAATTTTAATAGAACTCTTTAGCAGAATCCTTTAAGGCTTTCCTGGTGAGTTAGAAAAAGCAGCAAATGTTGAGTTCCAAAAGGGATGGGGATAGGTACTGAACTTGGGATTTAATTGATACAGGGAACTCCCAGATAAGGAAATTCCCTTTATGATGCAGGATAACACCTTCTGCAACTCAAAACCTTGTGACTTGCTTAGAGTAGTATTCATAGGTTAAGTAACTTGCCCAGAGTTAAATAGCCTGTATGTGTGTCACAAAGGTGGCCTGGAATCCTAGTCTCCCTGGGCTCCAAGGTCAGCTCTCCAACGAGATATCTGAAAAGCACAAAGCACAGTGCCTGGAACATAGTTGGTGCTTCATAAAGAAATGCTTGTTCTCTTCCTTTCCCTTCTCTTCCTCTCTAATAGTTTTCAAAGATAGTCCATGGAGCCCTCCTTCCTCCCCACTTACCTGGCTCCTTCCAGCCAAAACAACATTCTAATAGATAATAGATTGCATACAGAAGCCAATAAGAGAAGCCAGCTGACTTCTATCAAAAGTCGGACACTAAACAAAAAGATTGGGGCAGCTAGGTGGCACAGTGGATAAAGCACTGGCCCTGGAGTCAGGAGGACCCGAGTTCAAATCCAGCCTCAGACACTTCACACTTAACTAGCTGTGTGACCCTGGGCAAGTCACTTAACCCTCATTGCCTTGCAAAATAAAAAAAAAAGATTCACAGAAATATGTGAAAACAATGCCACTGTTAATATGAATATATGGATCAGCTGGACTTGATGGAGGTACCTTATTATCCAAAAGTATTTTTATGAAACCCTGGATTAATAGGAGCAACATATCCTTCAACTGAACTCCAAAGTGAACCCAGTTAGCTAGCAGATAAAAGACCCTACCTCTTTTCCCTCTGGATAGTCAGTCCCTATCTTATGGTAACATCTAGGTGTCCTCATTCTTAAGGGCCAAACCCTTTTTTTTTGGAATCCTGTAATCCTATCACGATGCTTTGGTATTTCCTCCATACTTGTTATAACTGAAATTGTTAAACTGCTTTTTGCTTCTGGGTTGATTTCTGTATCATGCTATTGAAATTGACAGTGCCCCTCAGAAATGGGGAGTCCTCAAGCTTCTCTCTTGGAAGGGAAGTCTCCACATGATCATGTGTTTTATATTTCTTCTTGGGACAAAATATTGATATTGTTTTTTCTGTCTGTCTGTGATCTGTTTCGTAGGAGGACAGGGATCATGTCCTCTGATCTGGTTTTGTAGGAGATATTATAAAATACTGTAATTTCTTTGATATGTTTATTAATTTTGTGGGAGAGATTAAAGATTATTTCTCTGATCTGTAGGAGACAGGCAGATAAAAAAAACCCAATGTTTTAATATTCAACACCACTCTTCTCACCAATTTTTTTGTTTTTCACCAAAAATATTTACGAGAACATGGAACGGGTTTGCTATTGTTATTTTTTAAATGAGTTGACCAATACAAAATGGATAGAGTGCTAGACCCGGGTTCAACTCTGACCTCAGTTGGATATTTAGAGCTATGTGACTTTGGGCAAATCACCTAATCTCTGTTTGCCTCATTTGTAAAATGGGGATAATAATCACTTCCCAGGGTTGTTGTAAGGATGAAATGAGATTATTTGTAAAAACATTTAGCACAATGTCAGGGACATAAGTGGATGCCATAGAAGGCCAGCTATTATTACTAAAAATGATCAGTTTTAATTTCCATATATCAATATATAACATATTACTTTATAATATATTATATAAACATATAACATATATAAATATCAATATATATAACCCCTATAAACAAAAGCTCTTTGGGGGATCCTAAGTAATTTTTTTTAAATTGTAAAGGTGTCTTGAGACCAAAATGTTTGAGAACCACTGCATTACAACATGCTGAAGTCTCTCAAAATTTTGACATTTAAAAAAAAAAGGTTCTGTGGTTTCCTCTTATAATTCATCAAGGTATTTCCTATGCAAGTTTTCCTACCCTATCTCAAGCACTACTTAAAGGGATTCTGTAGTACCCATTCAGGATCTTGGAGAGGATAGTTTGTTTGTATCTGTGTAACTCAAGCAATTAAATTTACCTTGAGTCCCTCCCAATACTACAGAAAGACTATTTTTACTTTCTACTTGCTAGGAATTTGCTTAGTTTTGTTTATATGTACTATTTAAAAGTCCATAGGAAAAAGTCAAAATTCTAAATGAGTTTACTTCTGGAATGTGTGTTGCAGAATTCTGCACACACACACACAAACTGATAATTTTGAATATGGGGTTGACTAGAGGAGTATTTATTTCCTGGAGGGTTTGAAGGAACAAAATTTCATTTAGTGATACACTGACATCTAGTGGAGATTTATTGTGTACTAAGGGATACCTGTACTACGTTTAAAAAACCCCAACCAACCCCACTCTATTTAATGGGAGAGAACCTCAAAAGCAACAAAAATCATAATCCAATACTCACATTAAGCATGAGGAGGAAAAAAGTAAACAAAGGCAGGCATGTATTCCTTGCATATTAAAGTTCTGCTAGTTTAGAAACCTCATGCAGCTCTAAAGAGAAAAATTAGATGGGGTGGGGGTCTAAGTCCCCTAGTTTAGGACACAAAGCAGCCCATTAAAAAGAAAGGTGAACCCAAAACCTCCCCCAAACTCCATAATTCAAAAAGCCCAACAATAAGATTCTGTTGTAAGTGGCTCTTTCTGTCATCTACATTTGGTGACAATATGTTAAAATCCAACAAAAAACATAATGACTTTTCCATATCCTCAGAAAGCATTGCTAGGTCTCTGAAGGGGGAATTTATTGGTTCCAAAGTAAGTTTCTACCAGTAAATAGGCACGGTTCAATCACTTGGCACATCGGGAAAAACTGATTCAAACCTGCTCACTTAACACACTGCATTTACTTAAGGTTTCCAAATGTAAACCAA